>NW_024070202.1:66972792-67383926 GCF_014754425.2 Oryx dammah | reverse complement strand
TGAGCACACATGCACTCTGCGGTCACTATACGTGTCTGTGTGTATACGTATATACACATATATGTATATATATATATACACACACACACACACACATATATATATATATAGGTAATTCATATAAGTGGCTTCCCAGGTGCTGCTAGTAGTAAAGAACCCACCTGCCAATGCAGGGGACAAAAGAGATGCGGGTTCGATCTCTGGGTTGGGAGGATTGCCTGGAGAAGGTCATGGCAACCCGCTCCAGTATTCTTGCCTGGAGAATCCTGTGGAGCAAGGAGCCTAGCTGGCTACAGTCCATAGGGTTGCAGAGTCGGACACGACTGAAGCAACTTAGCAGGCAGGCATGGGTAGTAATACAACCACGTCCAAAACAGATTCCTCAATGTTCAGTCCCTATCTGCTAACCTAGCAGTGATGATATTCGCCTCGGTTTTTGCTTTTTAATGACTCACACAGTTCCTTGTCCTGTGTCACAGTGACAAGTCCTTCCCTGCTGTTTTCATTAATCATTCCACTGGTTGAGTGACTCAGACTGTCAAAACAGCAGACAATTATAGGATTATTTTATGGAAAACGACCAGCGAAACATTATAATGAAATTTCAATTATTTTCATTCTCCTTGCTGAGACACATTTCTTTCTTTATGTTTCAAGATCAGATTTGTTTATTCTTTCTGAACCATTTATTTCTCGATTTAACAATTCTCTGACCACTGCGAGCACTTTAAAAGACAACCAGACAATAAATCAAGCGAAAAGACCCTGATGCTGGGAAAGATTGAGGGCAGGAAGAGAAGGGGACGACAGAGGATGAGATGGTTGGATGGCATCACCAACTCAATGGACATGGGTTTGGGTGGACTCCGGGAGTTGGTGATGGACAGGGAGGCCTGGCGTGCTGCAGTCCATGGGGCCGCAGAGTCGGACACAACTGAGCGATTGAACTGAACCGATTTGATTTTACCCAGTTTTCCCTTTTCCAGATATGGTTTAAAATAGAAGCCCAGACTCTGCGGGGAGAAATTAGGTGTGGTTGTCTTATGGATCAGAAATAGACTATATGGCCCCTTAGGACTTATAGTTATGATCCTGTAATTTTATGAACTCTTGCCTCTTTTGTTCTGAGTTCTACCCATAACAACAAATAAAGCAACGACAACCACAATTATCAGCCCTGTGGTTTCTCTGATCTCTGGCTGGGCTTCACCAATATGGGCAGCAGCTGGCCAAGGAAGTTCCTGAAATCTATGAGTTAACACTAACCTTCTACTTTCGGATCAGACCCTGGCCTCATAAAAGCTCGGAACAGCATCAAAGCAATTATAAAAGGAAAGAGGAAAAGTGTGGCCAGAAACTATCTGAACACGTACTATTTTAGAATTCAGCAGTGACCTTCAAATGAGGAACTCAGTCAGATAAATATATTTAACCATCATAATTCAAACTCGATTAGCAATCAACATGTCAGAATTTTAGTCTGCCCCTAGTAATTACTCCTTTCCAATATTTAAAGAAGTTGCGATTTCCAGCACTATCCTGATATGGTTTCTTTCCTCCACAGTGACCATATTTTGAGCTCACCCCTGGCAAGAAGGGACAGAGATATTAGTGTATGTTTGTTTGTGCTTGTACTTGTTGGAGCTTAAAGACGCAACAAACCTAGACGTTTCCTCTGACATCAGAAGGCTCTCAGAATTCAGCTCTCAATCTTTTATTTCTCCCACAAGAGAAAAAGGTCTCAACATTACAGTTGAACAGTGGTTTTGAATCTTTGGTCTGCAATCTTTCTGAGTTCTTAAATGATATTTGGAACAGCCTAATGAAAATCATGTTAGGAGCATACTGTACTCATAAAAATAGTCTAGAGAGAATGTAATGCTTGGTTAATTATCCAGATGTGTAAAAGCACAATGCAGTTGGACTTAGAGAAACTTGTAATTGTGTATTCCGTCTGAATCTCTCCCTTCTTACATGTTTCAACAACATTCACAGCAGACTTACTGCAGCCCTGCCACCCGGTTACTTTTAAGGAAGGAAAAAAAATATATCTAAAAATCAAGTTTCAATCAGCTCCTCCAGAAGGAAAAAAAAAAAAAAAAAAAACCATGTCAGAGAATAATACTTTAATGGAAACAATGTCCTCTGACAGAAACTTCACATATGTTAGCAGTTACTATTGTGTAAGCTACTCTCCGCCGTCTACATTTCTTACTAAAGTAGACGCCATTATATTCATTCTCTGACTTGCTTCTAAGTATACCTTTTATGGTAAAACTTACAGAAACTTTATCAGTGATAATGAGTGATGGCTTTCCAATCTGGTTACCAAGTGTCACTATTTACTGGCCCTCCTCTTACCTCTGCTTGGAAGTGGAAAAAGGCAGTTGTCAGCTTCAGCAATGACACAATGAGGACGGTCAGAGTCATAATGCCCTTTTCCCTGCTCCGTCACCAAGTCCCCAGCCACTCCAGGTGGGATGAACATACCTAAAGAATTCACTTCAGGGCTGGTGAGAACCCTTCCGTGCTCAGGAGAAAAATAGGTGAGCTCTCCTTGTGGACAGAGTCACACCAGTTTCATTTCGTCTAGCTGTCCCCAAGCACAGATTGTGATGGAGCTGCTCCCAAGTATGAGGGTGATCAAAGTGAAATGCCTTTAAGAGGGGGACATGCCTTGAAGAGAATTTTACCCCCCCAAAAAATTGGTGAGAAGCCTAAGCTGCATGGAGTCACAGAGGACACAGCAGTCAAGAGGACTGGATTAAGCTAGGACAACCTTGACTTCGTCTAGCCTTGGGACAGAATCTTACTTCACTCAGCACCATTTTTCTACTGAAGAGAGAAGAGGGGTAGCCTTAACACAGCTAGTTCAGAAAATTAATGAATGGGAAGAACTAGCACTTCGGTTTCTACACAATAGATTGTGGTAATCTCTACAACTTCCTAGACGTTGCTAGACCATGCATCATCTAATTCCAAGACCACACTGATGCGATTAACAAAAGGGGGGGCTTCTAATATGATTTTATCTAAATAGCTATTTCTCTTGACTATGGACTTAAAAAGAAATGCAGAATCCACAGGAATAGACATATAAGAAAAACACTTTGATCTGTATCCAACTTTTAGTCACATAAACTTATGAAAAAGTATCTACTGCCTTCCAAATGATATGTTTCTATTTGTTTTGAGATGATGCTTCTTTAAAAAATAATTCCATCAGTGACTGAAATAAGTGAAAAAGATGCACCTTACCTCCCCCTAACTCTGACCTCGGTGCCAGTTTTAGAGAAATTCATACCCAGCTTGAAGCCAGGTGATTCGATCAGAGGAGTAAACACTTTTGTTTACAGACTGTAGTTAATTCAACTTTTAAATAAAGAGCATGAACATACTGGACCATAGTCAACAAACTGAATCCTTCATTTGCTCACTGTAGATAGAACTCAGAAGGCTGAAGCTGTGCATAATAGATTTAATTTAGTATTTCCGGTCCTCAGCCTACACATCTCCAATCAGGTATTATTTGTGTCGCCATGCTGCTTGGTCCGGCATGGTAGCTCACTTCAGACAAAGTTTATAATTACTTCTCATTTACTCGTATTCTTATCCATGTAACTAAAGAATCAGTAAATATGTGCTGATTTGACTTAGATATGCTATCCAAAAGCCTGAGGCCCAATTTGCAAACATTTCCATATGCTCCCATTCAATTCTTCAGGTTGCAGCTTAAACCTTGACTTTTCTAATATTAAACACATTAAATAGGCAAAATCCGTTTTCAATTCTAAAAGAAAATATTGGCAAGTCAGAAGAACATAACTGAAAATAGACATCTGTCATGAGCTCAAGAGTTAAAGCAGCTCAAATGTTATCTAATAAAATTCAGCAAGTTCCATGCTTTGAGAAATAATTACATTCCAAGGACCTCAAGCCTTTAGATCACTTGAAACCTCCATTTACCCCATAAAACTTTATGATCAAAGCCAAGCCTTTATGATTAAAATGAAGTCTTGGCCAGAAAGACAGAAATATCCAAGAAGCTGGGAACTTCTTTACTGTTTGTATAAGGTTAGTAACCCTTAGCGGAGAAGGCAATGGCAACCCACTCCAGTACTCCTGCCTGGAAAATCCCATGGGCGGAGGAGCCTCGTAGGCTGCAGTCCATGGGGTCGCTAAGAGTCGGAGACGACTGAGTGACTTCACTTTCACTTTTCACTTTCATGCATTGGAGAAGGAAATGGCAACCCACTCCAGTGTTCTTGCCTGGAGAATCCCAGGGACAGAGGAGCCTTGTGGGCTGCCGTCTATGGGGTTGCAGAGTCGGACACGACTGAGGCGACTTAGCAGCAGCAGCAGTAACCCTTAGAGACTGCACAAAATTTAGAAAGTATGTTTGACTCCTTTGTACAGACAAATCTATTCTGTGGGAATAGGTGGGTTCCAGAGACAGTGCAGTTTGTGAGGAGAGTGCAGCCAGGCTCCAGAAAGCATCTCTATGAAGGGGGTTACAATCCTTAGCTTGTCCCTTGACCACAGTCCTTCGGTTCTGGAGTCCGGCTGCTAAGGTTCTAATTCTGGGCTGGATGAGCTTGTAACCTCTCCAAGCCTCATTTATCTCAGCTGTAAAATGGGTATGATGATAACAGCACTAGCTTCATAAGGTAGTTGTGAGGATTAAATAAGGAAATGCATGAAACTCTGCTCAGTATCATGCCTGTCATATGATCCACTCTCAATAAATATTCTCAAATAAGATCTACAAATAAAACAAAGGGACTAAACACTCTAGAAGGTCCCCTTTGTTGTTTAGTCGCTCAGTTGTGTCCAACTCTTCTGTGTGCCCGCCAGGCTCCTCTGTTCTTGGAATTTCCCACAAGAATACTGGAGTGGGTTGCAATTTCCTTCTCCAGAAGGTCCCTTTCTACCTACCAAATTCAAGGATTTCAAGGCTGGGCTAAGACAAAGGTGTGGCTTTCATAAACAAGTATAAACCTATCACTTGGATAGTTCTCCCAGCCTGCCCCTTTACAAGTGTGTCAGTGCTTGAAATTCCCCTATTACAAGTATCCTTCTACGGCTTAGGCTCTATCCTCTATTCAAAGACAAGTATATTAGGAAGAGGCTTCCCTGGTGGCTCTGTGATAAAGAATCTGCCAACAATGCAGGAGACGCGAGTTCGATCCCTGGGTCAGGAAGATCCCCTGGAGAAGGGCATGGCAATCCACTTCAGTACTCTTGCCTCGAGAATCCCATGAGCAGAGGAGCCTGGTGAATTGCAGTCTATAGCATCACACAGAGTTGGACACAACTGAAGGGACTAATCAGCAGCAGCAGCGTGCTGGGAGTATGCTTAATCTAATTTTCTCTAAAGGACAGTGAGCTGGTAACAAGTCAGAATTGGGGAGAGAAACAGAATAATCATGATGGGGATGGAAGAAGCATGGGAGAACCAGGACCAAACACCATACAGCCAAGGAAAGGAAGGCTGAGAGTAGGAGTTAGGGCACTGTACAGGGAGAGAAGAACCATGAAAGGGAGACCAAAAAAAAGCCAAAGAGAAGTGTCATCGATATTTTTATCTGGCAAATGCCTTGCTTGAAGCCACTCTATAACATCCATTAAACACTGTGCCTAGTATTGTTTGAAACAAATTAGGCAAACCTGGGTCTTGACTCCTGGGATCCTGCCCCTCTGAACCCATTGGACCATGATGATGTCAATGGAGAAATCAGACTCTGTGAACCCAGCAGGATTTTGCTCATGTGGATGAAGATAAAGTATCCTATTAAGCTTGCTACTTTTTAAATAGCTTCAAAGTTTTGCCTCAAATAAACCCTGGTTGCAAACTGCTTCTAGGGAAAGCAGCTCCCCTCCTGCTAATCAAAAAGAGATGATCAGGTTTTTCAAATGCCATTCACAAGCAATCTCACCCATTAGCACAACCGCCCCTAAGCACTGGATCTTTTCTACCAGTGGACTGAAAACCACAGGCACAGAGGACAGTGGACGGACCCCTCACTCCTGCCACCTCCCTGCCTTCATGCACCAGGGTTGTTTTACTTTAATTTCTAGCTGGGCCCACGTGCATTTGAGCAGATTCTAAAGAGTGTCTGAACCTCATGAAAAAGAGCAATCTCGCTAATAGTTACTGGCTCAGAAAGGATAACACTTATGAAGAAAGTTAATTATGTGAATTAAATGCAGCTTGTTTCTCTTTTTGAAGTACATTTTTTTCATGCCTCGAGGAGGGTGATTTACAGACACATTTGTCTCTCTTTAGAGAAAATTAATTCCAGTTGGTGTTCCGGGCAGAAGCAGAGAGAAGGGAAGGAGACAAAGCAATTCTTCCTTCTCCACTGCTTCAAATGCGGGTCCACACCACTTTGTTGTGGCCTCGCCATGGTCCACGCGGCAGGGGCGAGGGCCCTCGGTTGGTCCACACACATTTTGCTACTATCCAAAGCTGCTAAGGTCCACCATCATCTTCTGATGAAGTGAACAACTTCTTTTACAGATGATTTCAAAATAAGAGGGGAGACAACGCCACACCCCCAAAACAAGTGAGCAGAGCTCTTTAAACATCTCAGCCCTTGCTTACATGCATTAGGCCATATGCTTTGGAGCAATAATATATTAATCCAACTTTTCAACATGAATGGTAGTAATAGTCATCATGTGTTGGGTACTCTCTATAGCCAGTCACTCTGTTAAATATTTGAGGAGGATTATCTAATTAAATGCTCAAAACAACCCTATACAGAAGGTACTGTTATTACTTCCAGACTCCTTTACAACAAATTCAGGGTGCTGAACAGCTGCTCAAGTCACTTAGAGCAACAGGCTACTCTCATTCACAGCACACAAAAGTGGAAGATATTTATTTGCAATAGGCTTCCCTGGTGGCTCAGATGGTAAAGAATCCACCTGTGGGAGACCCAGGTTTGATCCCTGGGTTGGGAAAGATCCCCTGGAGAAGGGAATGGATATCTACTCCAGTATTTATTCTTGCCTGGAGAATTTCATGGACAGAGGAGCCTGGTGGGCTACAGTCCAAAGAATCGCAAAGAGTGAGACATGACTGAGCAACTGACACTTTCACGTTTGCAATGAGAAGCAGAAAACCATTTCTGAGTTTATGCATTTCTTTTCCAAAAACAGTTCTACAAATCTAGCAGCATTATTTTCAACCTCTCCCAAAAGTATGAAGAAATTAAGAGTTCACAAGAGAAAAGATTCCCCTTTCTTGAGAATCTATTACAACATTTTTTTTGGCTGTGGACACAGGGAGGGTGGGGTTAGTATTATGTTAAAACTGCATTTATATACAGATGCTTTAAGGTATGTCTAAGGTAACTATGGTTGAACATCCAGTAAAGCAAAATATCCCTGGAAGTGATCTAATTTAAAAACCAACCCTTCTGATAGTAAGATGAAATGCAGAGGCCCAGAGAAGTTAAAGAAATTGTCTGGAATCATACAGAAAGAGACAAAGCCAGCAATGAACCTCAGGTCTCCTAATTATTAATGCAGAATTCCTTCCACTTCTCCATCCTTCCTCCTAGCCTTAACAGAAGACCAGATGGAACAAACTAAAGAGAAACACCACATTCTGCAAATAATAAGCCATCAGGCACTACTGAGTGCTCTTCCTTCTAGAAAAAGGTGTGTCCCCTGATTTAACATCTCCTGCATGGTTCTTACAGAGATGCTGCTGCCTGGCAAGTGCATCTCCACCCTAGCCCCTGCCTGCCCTCATTCCCATCTTCCTTCATCACTTTGAAGGCACAGGTTTCTTTAAAAGTATTCATCCTGGCAGCAGAGAATGTAAAAAGAAAACTGTCCTTTCCTGCACACATTCAGAAATTACATGCATGAAACCACCAGACTGACATGAAGTAGACAAGTCAAGTTTTTCACTGAAAATTTGGCAACTTTGCTGAAAAGTTCAACATCACGGTTAACAACACTGTCACATTTTTCACAAGACAAGGAATTACACTCTAAGCAGATCATTCTGCTGACTGGGTGTTTCCCAAGGTTGCTACCAAAATGACAGGGATGTCGCTTCCTTCTTCCTTCCCCATGCTGCTTCTGAAATGGGTTAAAAGGGAAGGAACAGCAGGGAATTACTAGTAGAGGTCCTAAAAAATCCTAACTAGGTATCGGTCTTTTAAAAAGACTTAAGTGTAACAAGCTAAATAGTCAGGATATCCTTTCTAGACAGTTTAGAAAAAGGAGAAAGAAGGTGAAGAGAGGGAAGATCCTAGTTCCATTAACTTGCTATTCCCTTGGAAAAGCTGAGCCCATTTTCCACTTTGACACGCTTACAATGGAAACCTGTGATCTGTGCTTGCATCCTGCCAGCCCTCCCTCTGGTATCATCACTCAGATCTTCCTCTGGAGACCGCTCATCTCCCATTCTCAAGCTTGCGGCTCAGGTGTAAAGGCTTCAAGATGATTCGCTGCTTCCTAGGGCATTGCAGTGGGCCTTAGGCACCATTCTGGTCAATCTGTATACTCCATCCCCCTGACCCCTAGAATGGGCATGGGCTCCAAATGGACAACAGGATTTAGAAATGTGGTGGGTGGAATTCTGACGAGGGAGAAGTTTAGCCTGTAGGCTATCTCTAGAGCTCTGGAGTGGATTGGAGAGGCGAGGGCACGGGTGAAAAGAACTTACCTGAGGATGAAACCAGACACGTGCAAAGCCAAATGACTAGATCAAGAGAATGTGATACAAAATCCTGATGATAAAGTTTGAGCACCCAGATCCAGCCATGCCTGATGCCAACAAGTCAATCCCCTGTTTTACTTAAGCCACTTTGAATAGGCTTTTTGTCACTTGTAAGCAGAAGAGCCTTGACTAATACACCCATATTCATCCTTCAAAATCCAGTTTAATTCTTGCCTCCTCTGTCTGACTTTTCCTGTGGATCACATCTTGAGAGGTAGCTATTTGCTCACCTTAAGCTACTTGTCTTTACAGCTACTTTTCTAATTGTACTTTTCATTCAGTGTTGTATTTATTATTAGACTCTCAGATTTATGGCAGAATTAATATCTTATTCATCACTGAATTTTTAATACTTGTCCAAAGCCTCAGACATAGTAGGGAATGATTTGAGAATTTTTTATATGGATTGAATTATTAATGTGTGTATACACACTGAATGGATAAACCACAGGTGTCATAATATATTCCAGTCCTGATGATGTTGGAAGCACACAAGAAAACATGATTTCAACTTACCTCCCCCGTGACATAAAAGTCATTGTCTCTATAGTCAGAGAACAACTCGAAAAACTGAATTAATGCACTGCAAAAAGAAAAGCAACAATAAAAATTACATGGAATCATACTATACTACCCAGTTTCACCCTTAGACAAGAGGTTTCGCATTGAATTAAGATACCATTATGCTATAAGCTTCTGGAGGTATTGTTTTCAAAGTCTCATGAGTGTCTCCATGAGTCTCATGGAGTGACACTCCATACTCTGTGGATGGTTAGAAAAATACTTATAGGCTTGCTCTGTGATACTCAGAAGTTCATACAAGTGAACATCAACACTCTGGAAAGGTTTCTAAATCCCTGGGTTACAACCTGAATCACTTGCCTGTTGAGGGGACCCTTGAGCAAAGTGCCCCAGGCTCTCACCTCTCATTTAGCAATCTGTGGAGTTCACTCTACAAACATTATAGTCCCATCAACCTCAGTTTGTGGTGAGGCAATGGGAAACTCAGTTGCTTACCAACCTCTCTCTATGGGGAACACTGAACTCTTCTATATTCTAATGGGGCCCCTAGAATTTCAGTGTTTTAATAACCAAAGAACAGAAAAACTGTAAACTGACTGGGTGTGTATGTGTTCAGTCACTCTTGACTCTTTGCAGCCCCATGGGGTGTAGCCTGTCAGGCTGCTCTGTCCATGAAGTTTTCCAGGCAAGAATACTGGAGTGGGTTTCCATTTCCTACTCCAGGGGATCTTCCTGACCCAGGGATCGAACCCATGTCTCTTGTGTCTCCTACAATTGCAGGTAGATTCTTTACTGCTAAGCCACCTGGGAAGCCCCTAAAATGACTATAGTCTAAAGGAAAATCACCAAATGCCCACAGATATGGAAGTAAATGCAAAGTGGCCTCTGGGCTCAAAATATCCACATTTACTAAAGATTGCCAATAGCCACTTTGGTATGCTGAAATAGATTTAAACAGACTCAAGAAATTATTTCATAACAAGCAAGAAAAGGGTGGATTATTAAACGATTCTCTACTTGAACAGAATCTTTCATAAAGGAGACAAAAACTTGTGAAACTCCGAAGCCTTATGAATGTCTTGACCTAGATTGCAATGCCTGAGAAGCTGGGCAGGGTTTTTGTTCCAGTTTCCTGCTGAGGGACTAAAAGCCATGAACTAGCCAGTGAAGATAAAAGGCAAGGAGGCCCTGCAAAACCAGGAGCAGAAAGTTCAAGGGTTACACAGAGGCAAAACTGGGTCATTACAATCACCACAATCCTGGCAATAATTTTCAAAGGCTCCATTAAGAACCCAGCATTGGAACCTCTCTGGTGGTTCAGTGGTTAGGACTTTGCCTTCCAATGCAAGGGGTGAGGGTTCGATCCTTGGTCAGGGACCTATGATCCCACACGCCTTACAGCCAAAAAACCAAAACATAAAACAGAACCAATACTGTAACAAATTCATAAAGACTTTAAAAATGGTCCACATAAAAATAATCTTAAAAAAAACAAGCCAACATTAAACTCTACTGTAGAGTTTCAGTGTATTTATTTATTATTTATAGTAACTGAAATCTTTGTAGCAACTAAATCTGGAAAGTGCATTACATAGCCTCCATGTTTGTGCTGGCAATACGCTGCCTTTAGAGCTGAGATAAAAATAGGAGTTTATTCTCCACCCTTGCCTCTTTAACCTTCAGGCTAAAAATTACTTCTCTTTCTCTCTTCCTGCTAGTTGGAATGGCAATAAGCAATTTAATATACTAAATCTCAATTAAGCCTTGTGCTTTAGCTTAAAACTTATTTCCTTAAAGAATTTGTTGGAGAGTTGTTGGGGTTGCCAGATTTAGCAAATAAAATACCAGATGTCTAACTAAATTTGAATTTCAGATAAACAACAAATAATACTTTAGTATAAGTCTGTCCCAAATATTGCACAGGACATAATTAGATTAAAAAATTATTCACTGTTTATCTGAACTTCAAATTTAACTGGCATTCTGTATTTTATCTGATAATCTTAGTTGAAGGAGATAATCTCCCAGCTTACTTCTAGCTTGAAAAAACAGGATTCTCTAGTTGAAGTTTCCAAGGCAAGGTCCCAACTGAGGAAGTTATCATGAAATTTGAACTTCACAGTAGGATCTGAACAAAAACTTGGCTAATCATAGCAATGCCTTAGTAGGTCTTTCTTAAATGGGAATGAAAAATGAAAAAGGTAAATTTGGTAAGTTGGAGGTACATATGCCATTTGTTCAATGAACTGTGTTGTCATCAAGGATTACACCATTACATGGTAAAGGGTTGTTCAAAAATAAAATCTAGAATCATCCTCTCCTTAAACTGCAAACTTTGTAAGTACAACTGCTAAAGCATATAATAATATCAGGTTGGCCAAAAAGTTCATTTGGGTTTGTCTGTAAGATGTTACGGAAAAACCTGAACAAATTTTTGATCAACCCAATACATAGCATACATGTGTGTGTGCACGCGTGCACACTCCATGCATTTATTCACGCACAAGAGCTATACGGCACACAAAGCATATCTCTCTTCCATGTCTTTCCATTTGGAACCTTGCTGGCATCTTGTCAAAGCCTTGTCAAATAAGTAGAATTTTAGTCAAAGGCTACTCAGTGGCAGAAAGTTACATTAAGAGACAACAGGATGAAACACAGAAGGCAAGGGTGAATGATCAGGAGAAACCACTCCTCAGATAATTTTATTAAAGAGAAGATGGGCTCAGGGCAGAGAAGGTGGATGTAAATGATAACACATTACAGATCGAAGGACAGCTCTGGACTCTGGTTTGCTCTAGTGGAATCAGGATCATAGAAATACAAGACATTCAGGAGAACTGAGGTGAAAATAATCTCAGCAAAGCTCCATACCAACAAAAGCCAGACAAGGTATACATTTAGTCACTGACAGTCTGGCTGAAAGAAGCATAGCAACAAGGATCCCAGTGATTTTGTTCTCTTGCATCAGATGAGGAGCTATCCTCAGCATTCATTCATTCCACATCTAGTGTGGCTGGGCCATGATCTCACCTTCACCCTTCATTCAATGCAGCTCTCAATTTAATATATAAAACTGTTACAGAGTCACATTGTTATGAAGTTTTATTTAGCAATGGGCTTCCCTGGTGGCTCGGATAGTAAAGAATCTTCTTGCAATGCAGGAGACGCGAGTTCAATCCTTGGGTTGGTAAGATTCCCGTGGAGAAGGGAATGGCTACTTACTCCAGTATTCTTGTATGGAGAATTCCATGGACAGAGGAGCCTGGTGGCTACAGTCCATTGGGTCACAAAGAGTCAGACAGGACTGAGCGACTAACACAGCAAAAAAAAAAAAAGTCTAAGCATCTTCTTTGCGGAAAAAGTTTCATTTCCAGACAAAGAAAAGCAGCCTAAATGTAAATGTCAGATGTTTTTTTAGACATCCTCTCAGCTGAGCACTAATACTAGTGAAACGGAGTGGGATTTTCAGAAAAAAAGAAAGATGGTTTTCAAAGGGAGAAAAAGAAAGTTCTACTCTTTAAACCTGTAGTAGCCTGTTTATAGGTTTCAAAGCTACCTTCTTATTCCAAACACCCATCTGGACAGCTGGGGAGAAGAGTGCAGTCACAAAGGGAAACAAATAGTATAAACCAGAAAGGAAACAGCTGAAATCAGTTTTATGCCCCTTGATTAGCTATTTTCCAGTTCTAAGGGCCTGAAGCAAAAAGAACTAAAACAGCTATAAACAATGGGTGCTTTGAAATAGGTTCTCTTTACATGTCTTGCAAGAGGAGATGAACCACATGTCAGCAGTAAATATCCACTCCGAGGGTCAACTGGAAGCTGTGGCCATCCTTGGGGGAGGGGCTGGAGAGCCAGAAGAGGGAGGGCAGGGGTGCAGGGCTCTGGCTTAGAGGATCTGATGTATTTTTTTCATACCGACCCTCCGCCCTCAGGGTATTCGCTAATTAAACAACTGAGGTTGTTTGGAGTTAAGCCAAAAGAGGGTTGGAGGAGGAGGGTATGGGGACGTCTGTTTCCGACCTGAAAAATGAGAGCTCACAGTCAGTACTAAGTGAGGAAGATGTGGCCCTTGAGTTAACTTGTAAGGACTGCCGTCAGGATTGTCTTTGGCCTGAAAAGGAGGTGTTTGAGCTGGTGGCAGCGGAGGGACCCCTGCCAGGATCTGGCTAAGGACCCATAGGATCTGGAAGCAGAAGTGTGGGTCCTAGTCAGCTCACCTGGAGACTGAATGACTGTGTTAAAATAACGGGACATGTGGCGAACAAAAGTGTGCAAGACAGACACCAGCCATGTTGTTTTCTGGGGCAGCAGAGAAGAAACATCTCTGGGAGAGAGCCCGAAAGTTAAGCCTCTTTCCTCTCCCCTGCCCCCACCCCTCCCAGCCATCGCCTTGGGAAGAAAGAATAAAACGGAAAGCTTTTGTCAGAGATCAAAAAACACTGACTCCTATTAGATTCACTTTCACTTTGGGGATTGGTTGGGTTTGCTCACCAATTAGCAGACGGGGTGTTTGGTGAAAGTAGGGGGGCAGCATAGAGGAGCCGGTTAACTCTTTCTGGCGACTAGGATTGTTTCAGTAAATTATTACAATGCTGGGGGGCGGGGGTGCGGGGGGGGGCGGGGGATGGGGGCGGGAGGCTAGTGATCAGAAAGAATCCAGGACCTAGTCTCTAATAATAATTTACAGACTGGGAAAAAAAAAAAAAAAAAAACAAATAAGAAAAGTCACTTTAAGAAAATGTACTAAAAATAGTTATAATGAATGTAAGAAAAGAGAAAGGAAGATATTATATGTATACTGTTTGATCAGGTTTGCAACTTCACATTTTCCTTAATTTTTTGTCTAAAAGAATAACTTTGTAATTTGAAAGGAAAAGTAAGAAACTAGCTAGCAAGCTGAGCTTTCAGCTTGGAAAAGGCATGAAGGAGAAACACAGGAGTGAAAAACTGCATTTTGTGATGGCCACAAAGGAGGACTCCTGGGAAAGAAAACAAACATCTGAGATGTTGTTTCTTGGCAAATCCAAAGTTCAATATACAAAGAATGTTGGAAGCAAGCAGAAACCTCTCAGGCAGCTAGTTGAAAGGTTGGAAAAGTATATCTGGTTGAATAATTCTGCTGTTTCTATTGTTTTTCAAAGGATATTTTTACAAAATTACACCTTAAGATGTCAGTTCTTCTTGCTACTTTCTCTGCTGGCCACTTCACAGTTATCAATGATAACATAACAAAATGGAAAACAGGCCATGTATGTATGTGTATGTGTGCATGCACTCCTCATGTAGAAGTATTCTTAAAAGATCTTCAAGAACTGGACTATGATGAGCAATCAATAACACTTCTACTACTGGAGGAATTTTCATGTTGAAATAGAAAATCATTTGGTTTGAAGATGGCCAAAAGAGCGCCAGGGCCTTTTACCTGTATAAGTTTCGAGCCACGTCATCCTCATCTATCGCATATCCGTGGACATGGTCAGTAAAACTGAAGCCTGTGCCCACCTGAAGGGGAAATAAATAAGCAGGTATAAACAGAGAGAAACACACATCTTGCTGAGAGCCACCGCACGGGAAGGAAATCAACATTGTTCCCAAGGTCATGCCTTTGGCCTCAGCTTTTTGGCATCACCCATGTGCACTCATCCATGCTCACAGAAGGATGCTGCATGTCACCATATCCCCCTTCCCTCTGCTGAGCCCAAATAAACTAGCAGTGCAAAGCTCTTCTCTGATCCTGCAGTGGGGACCCTGCCAGATGATTATTTAAGGATGAAAAACTCACCTTTCCCGGCCTCTGCTACAGTATCAAAAGACTCAAAGTTGTCTCCTCTCCGAAACCTGGAAGGTGCACTGCTCTGTCCTGCTAAGAAGGAACTCTCTATTGACCAAAGATAAAAGCTAGCTCTGTGTGTGTGCAGTTCTTTTCCCCATTTCTTTACTTGTGATAAATATGGCCACTAAGCCCTTTCACCTTCAGCAGATAAGGGGTTTTAAAATAAAGATTAGCTTTAAATTAATAGTTCCTTATTCCTGGAAGTTCATAGTCAACTGAGTAAATCAATAGAAAAAGCTACTGCTTATTTTGGGTCAACGATATGTACAAGGAATGCACCCCCACCATATACATCAGTTGTAAATATTTTTTATTTTTTTTCCAAACAGCCAAGGGAACAGGACATTTAATTCGACTTTAATGTAAACATGGAATTATAGACTAGAAAAGAAGATGGCTGACAAAACAGGATGGGGGCAAGAATGTTAGATTTTTTTCCTTCCTGTTTTTCTGTTTTCTCTTTGAACCATCTGGGAAGTGAAAGAAGTTAGAGAGATTAGAGGACAGATACTCCCAATCTGCAGGAGTTGACCCTAAAGTTACTCTCCTATATTATAGTTTATTTGATTTGATTTCACAAAACTTCCCAAGGAGAATTCTACCTTTTGCTCTCCCTGAGATGAGGCATTCAGCTCACTGTGATAAGTGAAAGGGGCTAGTTTTGACTTTTTATATCAGAACTCTGTTTGAAAGATTAGGTGTTCCCATGCTATTAAAAAAACCCAAGTTATCGAGAAACCCATATTATCACTAGAGAGAAAGTCATCCCTTCCTGGATGGTATAACTCAGTGAAGAGGATATTTCATAAGACCAGAAATGAGGGAAGGAGAGAAAGCAGCAAGGAAAACTCCCAAACTTGGATATAATGGTACATATTAGAAAAATTAAATCTCAATTAAAAAAAATTTTAATCAGAGGATAATTGCTTTATTGTGTTGGCTTCTTCCATACAATAATATGAATCAGCCATAGGTATACATATGTGCCCCCTGGGACCTCCCCCTCATCCTGTATCCCGTCCCACCCCTCTAGGTTGTCACAGAGCACAGAGCACCAGCTCCTTGTGTTATGCAGCAACTTCCTTAGTTAGCTATCTATTTTATATATGGCAATGTACGTGTTTCAATGCTGAAGGAGAGGGTGGGACAAATTGAATCAAATGTATTTTTTAAATAGACAATTATAGGGGTTTCCTTGGTGCTCCAAGGATTAAGACTTAGTGCTCCCAATGCAGGGAAACCAGGTGGGAACCCTGGTCAGGGAACTAGATTCTGCATGTGGCAACTAAGATCCCATTTAGGCCATAACCAAGACCTGGAGCAGCCCAATAAAATTTTTTTTTAAAAAGAAAACAGACAATTATATTTTAAAAAGAAAAAAAATCTGGTGTTTTTCTATTTAATAAATGTACTTAATGAAAGAAAAAAAGACTAGAGAGGTCAACACTGCCATTTCACAGGACCCCCGGGTACTTACGGGATTGTCAACGTAGAGCATGGAAAACGTAGTGGTCCAAGGAAAGTCTCTGGCAAATACTAGTAAAGCAGAGAAGAGGCTTGAGACTGAGTCCTTACTAACACATTCCACCTAACGTCTAGCTCTAGTTTGGAGCCCAACACTCCCACCTGTCCCCTCCAGTTTGGGGGACTCTTGGTGTCCCTCTGACTCTGCATCACTGTCCTGCAGCAGGTATGGACACCAGCTGTTTTTTCCTCTTCCCCTCCTCTCCTTTACTTTTCCCAGAACCAGAGAATTTCTACATCTAAGATGAACATTGGAAACAAAACCCCACACAACTGCCTAATGCAGAAATACCCATCACCCACAGAGGCAATAAAACTATCTGTCCAATTGAGTGAATCCTCTTTAACGTCTGATTCTCCAGAATCTTCCCTCCCATCCAACACTGAAGAGACCCACAACTTCGACAGAATTGTGTACAGAAGTATACTGAGTCACAAACTTGTTCACACTCCAAATTCTGACCTGGGGAAAGTAAACAATCTCCCCTCCTCTAAAACTGAGGTGGAGATAAGCCTGGGTTAGAGCTGGATGTAGCTCTGTCTCCATTCCTTCCTGTGGTCCTCAGCACCTTGCTTCCAAGATATCTGATCATTTGTGTGGCTAACTACGCCATTCAGTTTGTATGAATAATTAGGGATATAATTCCACCCACTTGTCCTATGAAAAAGGTCTCGCCCAGACACTAATAAATGCCAACTGTTTTCATAAGTCTGGATTGCTTGAGTCAGCAGTAGACTAGCAGAACAAAGTATGGAACATTTCACCCAAATTTCAAGGCAGAAAGCAGCCCAGTCAGGACACTCACCCTGTTGGCTCCTCCTTCTTGGACAGACACCACCAGAAAATTGCGTTTTCATAATCTGAAACTGTAAAGCTATTTCTAGGGGTTCATTGTTCACCCTAAGTTATTTCTAAAGCAGATATAAGGTTCAAAGGAATAACTCTCCATGGGAAACCAGAGTCCAAGCAATACTTACAAGTCATGTTTTCGCTGACAATGTAAGGTCCATGTTCTACAAAGAGACCAAACATGGATGAGCCCCCTGGCCCACCTTGCAGCCAAAGGACGACTGGCGCGTTCTCTGGCTCTACCTAGAAAGGACAAAGAACCCAGTGAATACACAGAGTGCTAAGGCTTCAGAAAATACCCAAGCAAACTCACCTAAATCCTGTCTTTCACAGCCTTGACTAAATGTCATCAAACCTTTCCCATGACCATTCTCTACAGAAGTAAAGCACTGTCATTTCTTGTTTAGAATTAGTATTTATTTCATATGCTGGTATCTATCTTGTTCAGTTACGTTTTTTCTCGCCAATAGCCAGAATACCCAGGAATGATCAAAGATTTGCCTTTGTATATCCTCAGGAGTAGCAGCAATGAGGACCTACCCCACGTCCAAGGTCAGGAGCAGCACCTGCACTTTGCTGGAGCAACTGTGAAGAGATACCCCACGTCCAAGGTAAGAGAAACCCAAGTAAGATGGTAGGCACTGAGAGAGGGCATCAGAGGGCAGACACACTGAAACTATACTCACAGAAAACTAGTCAATCTAATCACACGGACCACAGCCTTGTCGAACTCAACGAAACTAAGCCATGCCATGTGGGGCTACCCAAGATGGACAGGTCATGGTGGAGAGGTCTGACAGAATGTGGTCCACTGGAGAAGGGAATGGCAAACCACTTCAGTATTCTTGCCTTGAGAACCCCATGAACAGTATGAAAAGGCAAAAAGATAGGACACTGAAAGATGAACTCCCAGGTCGGTAGGTACCCAATATGCTACCGGAAACCAATGGAGAAATAACTCCAGAAAGAATGAAAGGATGGAGCTAAAGCAAAAACAATACCCAGTTGTGGATGTGACTAGTGATAGAAGCAAGGTCCGATGCTGTAAAGAACAATAAATATTGCATAGGAACCTGGAATGTTAGGTCCATAAATCAAGGCAAATTGGAAGTGGTCAAACAGGAGATGGCAAGAGTGAACGTCGACATTCTAGGAATCAGCAAGCTAAAATGGACTGGAATGGGTGAATTTAACTCAGATGACCATTATATCTACTACTGTGGGCAAGAATCCCTTAAAAGAAATGGAGTAGTCATCACAGTCAACAAGAGTCAGAAACGCAGTACTTGGATACAATCTCAAAACGACAGAATGATCTCTGTTCATTTCCAAGGCAAACCATTCAATATCACGGTAATCCAAGTCTATGCCCTGACCAGTAACACTGAAGAAGCTGAAGCTGAATGGTTCTGTGAAGACCTACAAGACCTTTTAGAACTAACACCCAAAAAAGATGTCCTTTTCATTATACGGGACTGGAATGCAAAAGTAGGAAGTCAAGAAACACCTGGGGTAACAGGCAAATTTGGCCTTGGAATACCGAATAAAGTGGGACAAAGGCTAATAGAGTTTTGCCAAGAGAACGCACTGGTCGTAGCAAATACCCTCTTCCAACAACACAAGAGAAGACTTTACACATGGATATGACCAGACGGTCAACACCATAATCAGACTGATTATATTCTTTACAGCCAAAGACGGAGAAGCTCTATACAGTCAACAAAAACAAGACCAGGAGCTGACTGTGGCTCAGATCATGAACTCCTTATTGACAAATTCAGACTGAAATTGAAGAAAGTAGGGAAAACCATTAGACCATTCAGGTATGATGTAAATCAAATCCCTTATGATTATACAGTGGAAGTGAGAAATAGATTTAAGGGCCTGGATCTGATAGATAGAGTACCTGATGAACTATGGATGGAGGTTCGTGACATTGTACAGGAGACAGGGATCAAGACCATCCCCAAGAAAAAGAAATGCAAAAAAGCAAAATGGCTGTCTGGGGAGGCCTTACAAATAGCTGTGAAAAGAAGAGAAGCAAAAAGCAAAGGAGAAAAGGAAAGATATAAGCATCTGAATGCAGAGTTCCAGAGAATAGCAAGAAGAGATAAGAAAGACTTCCTCGGCGATCAATGCAAAGAAATAGAGGAAAACAATAGAATGGGAAAGACTAGAGATCTCTTCAAGAAAATTAGAGATACCAAGGGAACATTTCATGCAAAGATGGGCTCAATAAAGGACAGAAATGGTATGGACCTAACAGAAGCAGAAGATATTAAGAAGAGGTGGCAAGAATACACAAAAGAACTGTACAAAAAAGATCTTCACAACCAAGATAATCACGATGGTGTGATCACTCACCTAGAGCCAGACATCCTGGAATGTGAAGTCAAGTGGGCCTTAGAAAGCATCACTATGAACAAAGCTAGTGGAGGTGATGGAATTCCAGTGGAGCTATTTCAAATCTTGAAAGATGATGCTGTGAAAGTGCTGCACTCAATATGCCAGCAAATTTGGAAAACTCAGCAGTGGCCACAGGACTGGAAAAGGTCAGTTTTCATTCCAATCCCAAAGAAAGGCAATGCCAAAGAATTCTCAAACTACCGCACAATTGCACTCATCTCACACACTAGTATAGTAATGCTCAAAATTCTCCAAGCCAGGCTTCAGCAATACATGAACCGTGAACTTCCAGATGTTCAAGCTGGTTTTAGAAAAGGCAGAGGAACCAGAGATCAACTTGTCAACATCTGCTGGAGCATGGAAAAAGCAAGAGAGGTCCAGAAAAACATCTATTTCTGCTTTCTTGACTCTGCCAAAGCCTTTGATTGTGTGGATCACAATAAACTGCGGAAAATTCTTCAAGAAATAGGAATACCAGACCACCTGACCTGCCTCTTGAGAAACCTATATGCAGGTCAGGAAGCAACAGTTAGAACTGGACATGGAACAACAGACTGGTTCCAAATAGAAAAGGAGTACAGCAAGGCTGTATACTGTTACCCTGGCTTATTTAACTTCTATGCAGAGTACATAATGAGAATTGCTGGGCTGGAAGAAGCACAAGCTGGAATCAAGACTGCCGGGAGAAATATCAATAACCTCAGATATACAGATGACACCCCCCTTATGGCAGAAAGTGAAGAGGAACAAAAAAGCCTCTTGATGAAAGTGAAAGAGGAGAGTGAAAAAGTTGGCTTAAAGCTCAACATTCAGAAAACGAAGATCATGGCATCTGGTCCCATCACTTCATGGGAAATAGATGGGGAAACAGTGGAAACAGTGTCAGACTTTATTTTGGGGGGGCTCCAAAATCACTCCAGATGGTGATTGCAGCCATGAAATTAAAAGACGCTTACTCCTTGGAAGAAAAGTTATGACCAACCTAGACAGCATATTAAAAAGCAGAGACATTACTTTGCCAACTAAGGTCCGTCTAGTCAAGGCTATGGTTTTTCCTGTGGTCATGTATGGATGTGAGAGTTGGACTGTAAAGAAAGCTGAGCACCGAAGAATTGATGCTGGAGAACTCTTGGGAGTCCCTTGGACTGCAAGGAGATCCAACCAGTCCATTCTGAAGGAGATCAGTCCTGGGTGTTCTTTGGAAGGACTGATGCTGAGGCTGAAACTCCAGTACTTTGGCCACCTCATGCGAAGACCTGACTCACTGGAAAAGACTCTGATGCTGGGAGGGATTGGGGGCAGGAGGAGAAGGGGACGACCGAGGATGAGATGGCTGGATGGCATCACCGGCTTGACGGACATGAGTTTGAGTGAACTCTGGGAGTTAGTGATGGACAGGGAGGCCTGGCGCTCTGCAATTCATAGGGTCGCAAAGAGTCGGACACGACTGAGCGACTGAACTGAACCAAACTGACGTGGTTAAATGTGCAGGCAGGGCCGAGAAGCTGTGAGGGTGATAGAGAGTTTTGCTCTCTCGGATGCCCTGGGCCCTCTGCTCTCCACTCCATCCTCCCCTGCTTTTCATGTGTCTTCCTGTGACCTGGCACAATGACGGTACCTCGAGGCTCTCAGAAAAAGAGGCTGACCCTGAGAGGCCACACTACAAAGTCAAGTCTGGTACTTTGGTGCCAAACATCTTTATTATGCAACTCTGAGGCACAGGACACTGCATTCTTGGCAAGCTTAAATAATAAGAGATCTGCATACACACCTCCAACCTCAGCTGACCCTGCTCCTCAAATTTACTTTCCTGAAGGAGGTGAGTGAGCTCAACCATCTTTGAAGAAGCTCACTTTTTTAAGAAGAAAATTACACGCAAACATCGTCTTACTCTGATGTGCCAACCAAACTGCGAAGTAAATATTGCCCTTATTTGGAATGAAATGCAAAAATAAGATGCTAGAAAATAAAGGTTCACGTGTTCAATGCAAAAAGCCCAATAGTCAGTTATCCCACAGCTTTCAGACTTTTTTAATATGACATGACATCACAAGGCTTCCCAGGTGGCTCAGTGGTAAAAAATCCACCTGCAGTGCAGGAGACGCCAGAGATGTGGGTTCAATCCCTGGGTCAGGAAGATCCCTTGGAGGAGGGCATGGCAACCCACTCCAGTATTCGTGCCTGGAGAATCCTAAGGACAGAGGAGCCTGGCAGGCTCCAGCCCATGAGATTGCAGAGTCAGACACGACTGAAGTGACCCAACACGCACACACACATGCAGACATCACAACGCCATGATGCACACAGTAATTATGTCAATACTAACGGCATAAAGTTATGCCACAGACATTCTTATTCTTCTCATGTTCAAGCAGAAGACACTGAGACACAGAGAAGTTAAGTAACTTGCCCAAGGTCACACAGCTGTAAAATAGCATAATTAGAATTCAGACCCTGGCAGTCTAACTCCTTGGGTGATATATTTAGCTCTCAGTTGTGGGAATGAAGCCCTTCTCCCACCCCCTACCCCCATTTAGGAAAGAATAAAGGTAAATGAAGACACCCTGAACAAAATTGCAAAATTCAGACTTGAATGAAGTAAGAAGCAACTGTTTTACTTCATTTATAGATTTAGGAAATGAAGGACTTTTAAAGTACTTATTATTCTGAAACTATAATTCAAGAATTGTATGAAATGAGAGGGTGTGTTTATTTTTGTCAAAAATTCAAAAATTTTTACTTAAAATTTTTCATATCATAAAGAAAATACTTATTCTTACTTTTTTTCAAAGAGGGTATAAAAAAATCCCCCTTGCCCACCAATCCTATTCCCTACAGATGATCACTGGAGTATTTAGTCTTTCAGATTTTTCTCTATGCCCTACCCCACCTCCTCACATGTACATATGCACCTATCTCATAGATGTTACATATGTTATGTACATAAGTACCTTTTTCCCCCAAAACTAGTCTTACATGAGTTAGCAACTGAACAAAAACAACAATATATAATATTCTATATTTGCTGCAGTTGCTTAACAGCATGTTGTGGAAATCTCTTCATATATCAGTACATATCATCATCTGGCTGAATAGTCTGACACTCTGAATTTACCATGAATTATTAATTCATTTAACATACAACATCAACAGGCATTATTCTAGGGCTGGGGATGCAGGCCACCTCCCACTTACGGACAGGAAGGATAGTTAATGAAGAAGAACATGGACTGTGGCACCAGACTGCCAGGGTCTGAATTCTAATTATGCTATTTTATAGCTGTGTGACCTTGGGCAAGTTACTTAACTTCTCTGTGTCTCAGTGTCTTCTGCTTGAACATAATAATAATAATAATGTCTGTTGTACAGGACTGCTGTGCAGATTCAGAGTTAATATATGCCCAGCACTTGAACAGTGCCTAGAGTATCTACTTAAGTGTTATCTCTGGCTATTTTTCTGGTAAAGTGGGAAGACTTTTCTAATAAATAAGTAATTAAAGAAATGGGTAATATAAAAGAACAACAGGAAGATGTTAGACTGAATACTTAAAGGCAGCCTCTGGTGACGGAATAACGTTTGAAATGTGAATAATACCTTACAAAAAAGCATTTATATATTTAATTAAAAAGAAAAATATCTACCAATGACATATAGGTCAGAGTAGTGTAGCAAGAACTGACGATCAAAAATAAGGGACAAGGAAATTTTAAATATAAAAGAAGGGACAAAAGGATCCTAAATATTTAAGTGAGAAATACTCTTTAACAATAGAATCACAAATTGCCCTCTTCGTGAACAGAAAACTATGGCTTTGCCTCAGAAGCCCTTTCAGTTCTTCTGGTGACCCCTGGTGGCCAATTCATGAACTTGGACACTCTTTCCTCAGGGTTTGTTGCTAAAGGAAGAGCCCAGAAAGAGGTAGTTTAGCAATTAATTTTTAGATCTGTACTGAAGAAAATTTCACAATCTCTCACATTAGCGCATTCCATTATTCATTCACTATGATGGTGAAAAAATTCCCTAGGTCTTAACAGATTGTCATTTGAAGAATTAAAACTCATGTATCTGATCTAACATTCTATACATAAGGACTTCCCTGGTGGCTCAGGCGGTAAAGCGTCTGTCTACAATGTGAGAGACCTGGGTTCGATCCCTGGGTTGGGAAGATTCCCTGGAGAAGGAAATGGCAATCCACACCAGTACTCTTGCCTTGAAAATCCCATGGACGGAGGAGCTTGGTGCAGGCTACTGTCCACGGGATTGCAAAGAGTAGGGCACGACTGAGCAACTTCACTTTCTTTCTTTCTGTACATAAAGAGATTCTTCAAAACACCCAGCTTCTTCCTCCTTGCTTCTAAGTGAGCATCAGTTCAGTTCAGTTCCGTTCAGTCGCTCAGTTGTGTCCAACTCTTTGCAACCCCATGAATCACAGCATGCCAGGCCTCCCTGTCCATCACAAACTCCCGGAGTCCACCCAAACCCATGTCCATCGAGTTGGTGATGCCATCCAGCCATCTCATCCTCTGTCATCCGCTTCTCCTCCTGCCCTCAATCCCTCTCAGCATCAAAGTATTTTCCAATGAGTTAACTCTTCGCATGAGGTGGCCAAAGTACTGGAGTTTCAGCTTTAGCATCAGTCCTTCCAATGAACACTCAGGACTGATCTCCTTTAGGATGGACTGGTTGGATCTCCTGGCAGTCCAAGGGACTCTCAAGAGTCTTCTCCAACACCACAGTTCCAAAGCATCAATTCTTCAGCGCTCAGCTTTCTTCACAGTCCAACTCTCAAAGTGAGCATAGAGGACTCTATATGAAAACACTAATGAAATGAAACCCTCCTGCCCTACTGCTGCCCACATGAGTAGCATCCTCTTATACTTCGAGCTTCCTTTTCACCCTGTTCCCCATCAAACCATACCCATCTTTCACTCCATCCTTCCAGGCCCCCCTCTACATCACGTGGTAGATAACCTTCTAACCTTACATAATCATTGAAGCAGTACGTTCGTACACTGGGGCTGGGGATGCACTAAACACTTGCAGATTTCAGTACTATATTGTAGACAGAGGACTTATTGGAGTAACCTTAGGGAATCTTAGGTACCCAATAAGTATTGGAGCAATCTGCTAATGCCTAGGCCTGGAGACATACTCTAGGCACTCCCTTTCTCCAGCCCCACAGAGGAACACCACACTCTGTAAGAGAAAACAGCAACCTAACCACTATAGACCCAAACCAATGGTACCACTTAAAATAAGAAGTGCAATTAGTAAATTAATTAAAGCTCCCTTCACACTTCTATATGCAGAAGCTGATCATTTGCTTGGTTTAAGTAATGTGTTCTGTTGTAATTGAAATCATTAGTACCCCATGTAACTGTCTTGAAAATTCCCCCAAGTATGTTTGAATAGACTCCCATTTTGCCACACAGGTCCCAGTTCAGCTGATATTTCAACACTAATGATACTAATGAAGGCAGAGGTTTTTTATTTAAAGCAATTGGTTTTGTGACTAGAACTGTTAACTAGATACTTAATAACAATTTAATTATACACACATATTCCCAACACATAAAAACAACTTACTCAAGACATTCAGTGCTTTTCAGGGGAATTTTACTCATAGTGGTTCATTTCGAACACTCTCTAAAAACTTCCTATACTATGATAGTTGCCACTGTACCATCATATGGACAATTAACTTTTAAAAACTTTTCTTCTGTCCTGAAGCCTCCTCATATCCCTTCCAAGTTCCCACTGACTCTCATCAAGCTTTGGATTGTCTCATTCATTTGAGCCAACTCACACCCCACTAGAATCTTCTTTACCTTTCTCCTTCCTTACCTTTCTACCTGGCTGTTAATTCTTCACGAGAAAGTTCTAGCTTCTCTGTTCATGCCTTCTTCCAAAACGCTGGACATTAGAAGAATGAGGGAAGGGTGTTGGAGAAAATTACTGACTTTCCTTTCTTGATGCACAGAAAGAAATGGCTGAAAGTTTACTTGTTTCTCCATATTAAAATTTCATTTCTCAAAGGCAATGAGGCATATCAAAGTTTCTGCAGAGCCTGAGCATACCTATGGATGGGATGACCCATAATTTATCATTTTTAGCTACTTTCTTTTTGATTTGTCTCACTCACCTACCTTCTATTTTCCCAGATCCCTGATGCTATCAGTGCATAGCCAAGAGAAGATAAACAGTGAATATTTAAAGAAGACAAATGTCTATGACCTCCACATCTTTACTGCATTCTTGGTGTATTTGTAGCCATCAGTGGTAGACATATTTTAAGAGATTTGTCCAAATTACATCCCCTTCTCTAAGTCCATTCACCAATGGAAAGAGCCCATTAGCCATGTTAATTATCACATGACCCAGCACCCTCAGTCTTAGCTCATAGGACCAAGGAAGAACACCTGATCCAAACTGGGCCAATCACACTCTGCCCCCAGGAGAAGTGCTAGTTAATCTCTGCCGCATGGTCCAAGGACAGATAAACTAGGAAACTAAAGGGTAGCCATCTTCTATTAAATGCCTGAAGAAGCAAAGCAAGTTGATCTGCAATGAAGCACAAATGAGTAATTCACTGGTCTTAGCAGAATAAGACTGAGACAGAAAGAACAGCTGCTGTGGATCCTGACAACCTCTCCATAACCACGCAGTAAATTTTAACTCTTAAATTTTTCTGTTTTTCAATATTTTTTTTAACTCGAAAACACTGACCTTCAATACCATTACAAGTCCTAGTGTTTGCTCTGGCCCCCATTAGCCATGTTCATCCAGCCCAGGACAAGGGTGGGGATGGAATACCAGAGGGTCTTCTTCCCCACTGAGCCACTTCCTTGGTGTTGGCCAAATGCCAGCATGCTGGGTAGGCTTCCTGTGTCCATATTTTAATGTAAATGGATATTCATTATAATGGAAGGATAACCATAAATATGTAAAGAGAACTCTAAAGGGTATCTGGTCTGAGGAAGAATGTCCACGGACAGGCGGATGGACGAACTCATAAGGTGGGGTGTGGCCCTTCCCAAGGCCACGGTCCAGATCTCGTTGGAGAAGCTATGGTTCCAGCCCATTGAGGGGCTGAGAAATTCACTCAGGTGCCCAGGCAAAGCAGGCCAACAACCCCTGGGCAAGGAAAGGCCTGCAGGACAGCAGGCTATGGCTGGCAGGGGCCAGGAATGCAGAGGAAGTCAGGATGTTGGGAGGCTGCTTGCTTGAAGGGCATGGACAACCAGAAGCGCATGGTGTCCATGCCAGGAAGGCTGCTGGAAGTGACCCTCTGGGAGGCAGGTGGTCCAGGCTGATGAGAGGGTGCCAGAGAAAGTAGGAAGCCTAGGCTGTAGGAAGCCTGCTCACTGGTGAGACTTGTCTGTGAGGGCCACAGAAAGGTGGTCACTGGGATGGAGTCCAGTCTATAAACTTGCTGAGGGTCTTCATGGTCTGGGTGCCCAGCTAAGGCAGAGCACCACTGATTGTCCCTCCACGTACACTGCTGACAGGCTGGGCAGCAGGGCCAAGAGAAAGCGAAACGCACAACAAGGGACCAAGAAGAGAAGTCAACTTCCTCCTGCAATGTCCCTCCAGCACCCTCTACTGACAAAGCTAAATATCGTGTTCGCTGAAAATTCAATACTTGTTAAGTTGGTCAGATACCATTTGAGCACAGGGAGTATGAGAAAATATGTCTGGAGATTACACTAGAGAAAGTACCCTGACCTTTAGTTCTCTCTTTCCAAATTCAAAGAACTGACTAGCTGCACTGGAATCACTGTGGAACTTGTTAGAAACACTGATCCCTGGGCCCTCTCCAGACCAAACAAATCAGATCTCTGCTGGGAGACATCACATACTGAGCTGGAGGATCTGTCATATTTGTAAAGCTCCCAAGTTATGTCTGACGCGCAGTCGCAAGTTTGGCAGCTACTGCTCTGTGCCATTCTGTTACTGAAGCAGTCTAAACATCCAGAGGAGGAAGTGAACTGAGTGTGTGCGAAGGCCCTATGTCTGCACTCCCAGGGTTGGCTGTCTGCTGGCTTCTAGGGACCCTTGGGGACCTGCTCTCCTGCTCCCAGAGAGAATGCCTTTTGCTTTGGCCACAAGCCTCAGAGTGGCTCATTGCCTCTGCATCGCACTGTGGATGCGGGGACTGTGTTCACCTAATCCCCTGCACTCATGCTTTTCCTGGCGTCCGGGTAAGCAGGGTCAGCACCTGCAGGGCCCTGAGAGGGAGGGGTCATCTCAAATGTTGCCTCCTGGCACCTCCCATGCCTCACCCTATCCCAGCCTTGCTGACTCCTCAACATGAGACTGACCTTTCTCCATCACCAGATAGTCAGATTCCAGGAACCCCAGTTATTCTCCTTGGCCTGAGGAACGAGGTAGGGACCTGAGTGCTTGAGAAGGCACTGGCACCCCACTCCAGTACTCTTGCCTGGAAAATCCCATGGACAGAGGAGCCTGCTAGGCTGCAGTCCATGGGGTCGCTAACTTGGGCAGGACTAAGCAACTTCACTTTCACTTTTCACTTTCATGCATTGGAGAAGGAAATGGCAACCCACTCCAGTGTTCTTGCCTGGAGAATCCCAGGGACGGGGGAGCCTGGTGGGCTGCCGTCTATGGAGTCACACAGAGTCGGACACAACTGAAGCGACTTAGCAGCAGCAGCAGCAGTAGCGTGTACGTGTGCTCAGTCACTAATTCATGTCTGACTCTTTGCAATCCCGTGGACTATAGGCCTCTATCCATGGGATTCTCCAGACAAGAATACTGGAGTGGGTTTCCATTTCCTACTCCAGGGGATCTTCCCAACCCAGAGATTGAACCCGTGTGTCCTGCCTTTCCTGCAATGCAGGTGGATTCTTCATTGCTGAGCCACTGGGGCAGCCCAAAGGGGCTTAGACTCAACTCTAAACATCTCAGATTTTGACTCTATGGCAGTTAAATAATCTACAGGTTTTAGATAAATGCATCCCACAAATTACTCCTATATCTATAAGAAAAACTTAAATGCTGAATACTTTTTCTAATGAAAAGGATGCTAATTTCCAAAAAATATATATGATTTTTTACCTTCTTAAACATGAAAAATCCCAATTTCACTTTGTAATTTCCTTTCCCAGTAACAATTAATCCACATTCTTGGCTGGTATCTGACTCCTTCCAATTTGGAATTGCTCCTTATCTCCTGCCATCTTTAATCTCCCAAAGTATGTCTGGTTTTGTTCCGTAGAGTATTTGTGTTAATACTAGGAAAACTAGTAATGTCAGTGATGATATTGATAATGAAATAATAATACCAACTCTACTTATTAGATATCAAACACCATTCTGAGACTTTATCATATTATCTTATTTTTTCAAAACCATTGTTCAGTAGGTAATTTGAGCCTCATTTTAAAATAAGGAAACCAATTCTCAGAGAAGTTAAGAACGTGCCTAAGGTCACATTTGGCATAAGGAGTGGAGCCAAGGTTTTATCCAAGCCTGACTCAAGAGCCATACTTTTAACAATTGTAATTTATTGCCCTCCATGATTTGTTTTCTTACAATCAACCTGGGGTGATCAAGAGCAAATATTTCTCCAACAGAAATTTTGTTTTAAAATCTAATTCTGCCCAGTTCTAGTTGGGAAACTTGGAGCTAATTATCTAATCTCTGCAATTCTCTTCCAACTGTAAAATGAAGATAGTAATTCCTTCCTCATGTGGTTTTCATAAGGATTAAAGAAAAATGTACAGTACTTATTAGCACATAGTCAATGTTTAATCAAGAGCAGCTATTATAATTGTTACATTTTTATTGGTTTCATTGTACTTTTTATTCTATGAAAAATGACTGTGTCCCCCAACTGCACACCAATTTCAAGTTCTGGAACTCGTTATTCATTGATTTGTACATAATAAGAGGGGAGACTTACAGAAATAACAGGAAACACAATTAATTTGAGAAACAGCAGTCCAAAAAATTACCCAGGGGCTATTACAAGTGTGGCATCCTTCCTGGTCTCTTATTTTCTCTACCTTCAATTTTTATAAGGGGTCATTTCTCTCCTGATGATCGTATCAGCTGTTCCCCTGTGACAGGCAACAAACTATTATTTCTGCCAAATGAAAGGAACTGTCTCCCATCTCAGTGACCACTGCTTCTCCTTGTCACATGCTTTATCTCCTTCACCCAAAATGGCCTGGTCCAAAATTTATAGCCTGACTGCCTAGGCAGGAAAGGTTGCTTTGGGGCCTTGGAGACCTGGCTGTGTGTGTGGGCTCCCCTGAAGGAGGTCTTGGAACTATCTATCCCAGCTGCCATGTGGTGATAACCTGTCAACAGAACTGTCTTTTCATCTCGCTGTGCCTCTCTCCTGAAGCACAGTCTATCACTTCCAATAGAACACCATGTTCTTAAGCATCTTTCATGCCGCAATGGCCTCGGTTTCAAGTCTTCTGGGATCATCTTAGAATGTGTTTAGGGCTACAATTCTGGGCCCCCAGAGAATATAATCTGGGGGTGCGTAGGCAGGTCTTCTTTAACTAAAGGTGGGCCCCAACAGTCCAGTTATTTTACTGCAAGGGGTTTCAGTCCGGCAACTAGGAGTGAGTATAAACCCTAAGCCCTTTTCCCTGACCAGCTTTACAGTCCCAGAGCGTCACCAGTCTCCTTGATAAAGCTGTCCACCTGCTTAGAGGCAACCTAAAAAGGAAAAGACTGAGTCTTCGTTTTGTTTTTGTTTGATCATGTCCCTGTTTTCACAAATCTGGATCATTACCAAAAAAAAAAAAAAAAAGACATCATGCAGGAATCAATGAGGAGCTCACTGGTATCATAACCAGCCACCAAAGCAGAAGAGAGTAAGGAATCAGGCAGGACTAGGGTCAGGGTGGAGAGGCAGAGCCCATTGGATTTGGAGACCCGGCAGTGACAGGATCAGGAGAGCTGACCCCCAAGGCTACATGTGCCTCCTCAGTCTCCCATTCCAGCCTTCATCCTAGGTAAGTGCATAGAATAACACAACCACCTCCATCAGGGTTTCCCTGCTCTGGCTGTTTCTTTCTGGCAAGTGAAGTGTGAGTCACTTTGGGGTCAGGAACACTGAATCCAGGATAGTAGCCTGTAGGCTGAAGCAATGATTTCTGAAGCACGGTCCACCTGCTAATCCTACAACTTGCTAGCCTCTCCTAGTTTATGAGTCAGAATCTCTGGGGAATTTGAAGATCATTCTTAAGTACAATAAAATAAAAGAACATATTGTGAATCACTAATCCGGGTAAATTTTTCAAATATCCATTTTGCACAGAACAACAGACTAGTTCCAAATAGGAAAAGGACTATGTCAAGGCTGTATATTGTCACCCTGCTTATTTAACTTATATGCAGAGTACATCATGAGAAACGCTGGACTGGAAGAAGCACAAGCTGGAATCAAGATTGCTGGGAGAAATATCAATAACCTCAGATATGCAGATGACACCACCCTTATGGCAGAAAGTGAAGAGGAACTAAAAAGCCTGTTGATAAAAGTGAAAGAGGAGAGTGAAAAAGTTGGCTTAAAGCTCAACATTCAGAAAATGAAGATCATGGCATCTGGTCCCATCACTTCATGGGAAATAGATGGAGAAACAGTGGAAGCAGTGGCTGACTTTATTTTGGGGGGCTCCAAAATCACTGCAGATGGTGATTGCAGCCTTGAAATTAAAAGACGCTTACTCCTTGGAAGAAAAGTTATGACCAACCTAGATAGTATATTCAAAAGCAGAGACATTACTTTGCCAACAAAGGTCCATCTAGTCAAGGCTATGATTTTTCCTGTGGTCATATATGGATGTGACAGTTGGACTGTGAAGAAAGCTGAGCACTGAAGAATTGATGCTTTGGAACTGTGGTGTTGGAAAAGACTCTTGAGAGTCCCTTGGACTGCAAGGAGATCCAACCAGTCCATTCTGAAGGAGATCAGCCCTGGGATTCTTTGGAAGGAATGATGCTAAAGCTGAAACTCCAGTACTTTGGCCACCTCATGAGAAGAGTTGACTCATTGGAAAATACTTTGATGCTGGGAGGGATTGGGGGCAGGAGAAGGGGACGACAGAGGATGAGATGGCTGGATGTCATCACGGACTCGATGGACGTGAGCCTGGGTGAACTCCGGGAGTTGGTGATGGACAGGGAGGCCTTGGCATGCTGCGATTCATGGGGTCGCAAAGAGTCGGACATGACTGAGCGACTGAACTGAACTGAACTGAATGGCCTTCAAAAATGTACACATCCAAATCCCCAGAACATGTGAATATGTTAATTCTTAAGAAGAATAAAGTTGTAGATGGAATTAAGGTTGCTATTCAACTGACATTAAAACAGGGAGATTTATCTTGGATTATCCAGGTGGATCCAAAGTTATCCCAGGGTCCTTATATGAAGAGAGAGGCAAAATACAAGAGTAGGGAAGGTGATGAATAAGGAGTTGGCCAAAGTAATGCAATGTGCAAAGTATTCAGCTCACTGATGTGGGCTGTAAAGACAGGAAAAGGAGCCATTGATTCAAGGAATGCCAGCAGCTCTAAGAAACTGCAAAAGACAAGGAAACCGATTCTCCCCTTTGGCCTCCAGAAGGACCGCAGCCCTGCCAACAATTTGACTTTAGGCCAGTGAGACCTGTATTGGACTTCTGATCTCTAGAACTGTGAAATAATAAATCTGTGTTTTTTTAAAGTGACTAAATTTGTACAATGGCAATTGAAAACTCATACAACTGCTATTCATGATAAATGCCTGCATTTGCATATTATATAGACAGATGTGATATCACAAACCATATAGTATGGTTTCTGAAAGGCATAAAGTTTAAGAGACTTCTAAGAACACAAGGAAATTTCCCACCTGTCAAAAATAGGTCATCTTTCTAGGCTTAATTTATACCAACTGTCCTCAATATCCTTGTGCTGGATATTCAGATATTTTCTTGACCACTTCTGAAAATCCAGTCTCTACTTGGCTCTGTGCCCTGGTAGGCAGACCTCAATGGGCCAGACTCCCTTGCCCTCTGGTTTCCAGTTGGGTTCCCCCAAGAGGGGTTCCAGCAGGAGTCTAGAGGACAGTCAAGTGCCAGCCTTGCACATGTAAACCCATGAGTTCAGTTTAATTCAGTCTCTCAGTCGTGTCCAACTCTTTGTGACCCCATGGACTGCAGCATGCCAGGCTTCTCTTTCCATCACCAACTCCTGGAGCTTGCTCAAACTCATGTCCATCAAGTCAATGATGCCATCCAACCATTTCATCCTCTGCCATCTCCTTCTCCTGCCTTCAATCTTTCCCAGCATCAGGGTCTTTTCCAGTGAGTCAGTTCTTCACATCAGGTGGCCAAAGTATTGGAGCTTCAGCTTTAGCATCAGTCCTTCCAATGAATATTCAGGACTGATTTCCTTTACAATTGACTGGTTTGATCTCCTTGCAGTCCAAGGGACTCTCAGGAGTCTTTTCCAACACTGCAGTTCAAAAGCATCAATTCGTAGGTGCTCACCCATGAAAGTCAGTCCTTAAATTTTGTGCTTTAGGAACCTTACTTGACTCACTCAAGGGTACAGTGAGGAAGAAATAAGGGGTCCAGGAGAGGCATCCAGAGTGGTGACAGCCTGAAAACTACTGTGAGCCCCAGTCACAAAGAGCCTGGAATTCCTCACCATTTCTTACATGCCTTCTCCACACCCCTCACACAACCACCTGATGAACAGAGGCCATGGTTGAGAAAGCAGAAATGAAAAGTCAAGAAAAAACACAACCCCACAGTACCAAGAGAAGAAACTTTGTTTAAGCAATTTACGCAGTCATTACATATACAGTGCTGTTATATGCATAACATTTGCAAATTTTATGCAAAAATAAACACTACCCTCCACAAGGATAACTTTTTCTTTGTTTTCTCTGGCTTCTGAAGCAAACTCAATTTGGAAAATAAAAACAGAAAATTACCCTGTGGTGGGATAAGATTTATGTATTCATCTCAGTACCTCTTACAATAACCTCCAATAGTCCATAAGCCTAAAGGGATTTGTCAATGCTGAAGCACTGTGTAACCTTGAACTGAGCTAAACACAGCTGGTAACGTACAAGGATATATGTCTGTATGGATGTGAGCTGAAGAGACCCCTCCTCGGAAGCCATCCTGGGTCACCAGTCCTTCCCAGCCCTCCCCTAATGGCCCACAGAGTGAGTTCAGTTCTCTCTTCTTTGTGTCCCCACAAAGATCTACACAGTAAGTGGGTATTGGATGCACAAAGGAGTATAAGAACAATAATTGGTACAGTAAAATCCATAGACAGAGCAGTCAATCCCTGACTAAATGTAGACAGGCTTAGACATGCATTACCTGTGAGCTTCAGGAATCTCTCCACTCCCTGTCCTTCCTTGCTCCCTACCACCCATCCCTGCCCCCAAATATTTTTAGAATAAAGCAACAAAAAGATAGGAAGAAGATCATGGCAGGAAGAGGATAGCGGCACTAATACTCTGAATTAGGTTGCAAGGAATTTAAAAGTTGGACCTCCCCCAGTAGCATTTGTTTCCTGCACATAAACAGGAACACTACATGGAATCATTGGCACTTATTTTTAGGAAAAAAAAAAAAATCTAAAAGATTAAAAAAAAACTAACACCCTTGGGTTGATTGTAGACCAACATTTCCACCTGGAGCAACAGTCAGCTCTTGAGCACCAGGGTCCTGTGTGGGCACTGCTGCAGGCCTACCTTTGCCGGAAAGAACCAGAAGAAAATGTTGCTGTTGTAAGTCTTATTCACAGTGATGTAACCGGAATAGCTTGTCAAATTCCATCCTGGGAAAGGAGGTACCAAACTCAACTGTCTCCCTAGTAGGGGAAAAATGTATAAGGATTAGACAAAAAATAAATGCAGCGCTGGCCATCTCCATCTTGGCCAGAGTTCTCCCAGGGGCCAGGTCTGGAATCAGTGATCAGAAAGGCTACAGGGGGACTGCCATAAAGGTGCTCACTGCCCTGGCCAGGTCCACATATTCAACGTTTACCTTTTAGCCAAGAAGAAAATCAGCTATACTCAACTCCACTCTAAAGTTAAATCAAGGTGTTCACATTGGGCCACCTGGAAGGCCAGGGCAGGATAAAGTCACCTAATTCCAAAAGGTGGGGGTGAGGGGTGCAAGAGAAATAACACAGCGAACGAGCTCTCAGCCTAGGGAAGGCCTGTGTTCTCCACACTCTTCTGATGGTGAGAGCAAAGGGCCTGACACTTCCACTAAGGGAAATGAAGTGAGGCGTGTGGGGAGTGGGGATGACTAGGGACGGCTAGGGAGGGTGGGGAGAGGCAGGCAGTGGGACTCGGGTGATCGTGAGGCCACCCAGAGGGAGCCAAACAGGACAGGGGAGAGTCGTGAAAGGCACAGGTCCTGGTTTCCTTGTGGCAGCAAAAGGACAGGGAGGGAGAAAGAGCTAACACTCAGACAGCTGAGGCCGCCCAGGAGTAAACAAAACCGATAGAACTAACATTTCCAAGGCCGATATAACAAGGGTTCTATATTATGTGGCGTAATTATTACCCCTACTTTACAGATGAGAAAGCTAAAAGCACAGAGGGGTTAAGTAACTTGCCCAAGGTCACACAGCTAGTAAAAGAGGGCTGGAATTTAAACCCAGCAGTTAGGCTGCAGAGATAGCTCCTGCCCCTACCCTGCTACAAGGCACCTCAGCTAGAGAGTCAGTGAGAAGGTGTGGGCAGCAGGGAGTGGAGGGGGAAGCAGTGAATAAGAAAGGAGTGGAGAAGGGATAGTAAGCAGGTAGGAAGCAGGAGGTGGTGGTGAAGTCTGGGTGAAGAGACCTTTAGGGGGAATAAAGCAAGTGTCCCTGCTAAAAATGGATTGTTCAAGAATAGCTACTTAAGTCTGAGACTTCCTAAGTTGGAGACTGGCTAGTAGAGAGTAGATAAGGAAGCTCGATCCTATACATGTGCTACCAACTAGAGATGTCTCCAGTGGGTTGCCGGAGCCCACGGGCCCTGGAATGCCGATTGACAGCATTTCTTCCCAACTTGGTATTCAGTGACATCACTGATAGCGCATGGTAAGCCATGGTGTAAATGTCGATATTGATCTGTGCACCCTGGACTTCATGTGAGGATCAAACGAGAGCATGCATATGATCCCTGAGCACAGAGATGCACATAAAATAAGGGCTCAGGCAAAGAAAGGGGTGATTTTCATAAGCTCGTGGGCCACCCCAAGAATAGTCTAGAAGACTTTGCCTTTTTTGGACTCAGTGCAGTTCCCCTAGGAAAGATTAATTCAACCTCTCTACCTCTTCCCCATTTTCTTCCCCGTGAGATAAATCCCTCCCAATTGGGAAAAAAAAAAAGGCAAAGACAAAAGAAAGATTTTACAGAAAAGGGAGATGTTAGGGGAAAATAGTGTGTACCTGCCCATTTCCATTCCCCCACCGTTCCCTCTTCCCGTGTTTGCTTCCACTCTCAGTTAGCCCAAAGAAAAATCAGCTCCAGGGCTGGGCAGTCTTTGAAACAATTCTTTTGGCCATTTTTTTGAGATATAATTGACATACAACATGAAACTGGTTTCAGATGTACAACATGATTGAATATTCATACACTATATGTTGTGATAAGATCACCACAGTAAGTCTAGTTAACATCCATCACCCCCTACAGCTATAATTTTTATTCTTGTGATGAGGACTTTTAAGATTTACTCTCTTAGCAAGTTTCTATGCAAGACAGTTTATTAACTCTTCTTATTATGACATACATCACAGCCCAACCATCCTATCTTTTGGAGTTGGAAGTTTGTACCTAAAACACTTTTGAAATATTTTTCACAAAACTATTAACCTTCTCAAAATCCAGCAGAGACCCTCCCAAAAAAAGGAGAGCAGAGAACTGAAGACTGAGGGGTTGGGAATGAGTGAGAAGTGAATCCCAGAGGAGTAAATGGGCATTCAAGAAAGACAGAGAAAAATGAGAAAGGTCAGAGTAGAATGAGAAGAAGAGAAAACATATAATAAAGGAGCAGGAGGGAATGGACTTCGGGAGATGGGTGATTGAATCAATTTATCTCTCTGAGACCAGCATAACACGAGGTCCGCTGGCCTGCTCTGAAGATGACTCAGATGCTTACCTAGTCCTCTCTTACTGACCCTTTCTGAGCATCTCAAAGTTCTACCTCTGTTGCCTTGAACTGACGGGGGTGTATTTTCTACCTTCCTTTCTAGATCAGGGGCTATTGGAAAGCAGGGAATTTGTTTTGCTTACCTTTGTACCCCCAGGGGCACAGCATGCTGATTGAAACACTTAAGACATTCGATACACACTTGTTAATGAATAAATGTGAATTAACCAACTAAAACATGACACACTGGCAAGGCACTTGGACCAGCTCATTTCTACAAAAACCTCCTAAGGCAGGCAGGCCTTATTAAGATCTTGGGAAATTCAGAAAAACTTTTCTCTGGCCCACAAGGAAGAGTTTCGCCTTGTTTTGAATTTTAAATTTCCTCTAACTATACCACAGTAAAATGATTAAAAGTTCTCTCAAATAAATTGATTTTTTTTTTTTTTGGCATTTTCAAATGTCCCATTCATCCTTTCAGAATCTGTTAATGGAATGTGGAAAATAAACTCCCAAGATGTAGGAGTTTCTTTCTTCCTGGAACCATGACTCATAATACAAATGTTTGAAACAGTTGAAAAAAGGAAAAAGGTTTTCTTTGAAGCGGCTTCACTTCCTACTTCTTACTGTGGTGACTGGTGCTTGTGATAGTAACACTTCCAATCCAAAAAGATTGGAGCATGACCAAAGAAGGGCTTGAACCAGCTAATCAGGCACTCCATATTTGCAAAGACTTGCGACATCATCTGGGTGGACAGGACACTACCAGGCCATAATTTTTAATAAATTAAGATCCAATAGCAAAATATTCTTTAAAGTTTATGAAAAGGCAGCATTTGGAAGTACACTACAATTATTTTAATTTTATTTAATTTTAATTTTAATTAAAATTATTAATTTCATTCATTTTGTTTTAGGGAATGACAGTTTATTCTAGCTGCAGAAAAAGCAAACACACAATTACAACTATGTAAAACTAAGCTAGTTAACTGGGAATTTAAAAGAAATTAAAATTTTCTGTGTCTTATTGTGAACTACTGTTTATCTCAGAAATGTTTTGTTGCGATATTAAGACTCAACGTCCCTAAGATTTCAACAGACTTGATGCACAAAAGGGATTCAGGGGAGTGAGCTGACCATCTGTCCAAAGCTTCCTGAACTTTCAGTAAAGCGAATGAATAAAATTATCCTTAATTATGTTGTCAGGGCTACATTTGAATACCCAGATGTACCAGACTTTGGATCAGCCATTTAAAATTCCATTTAAAGATTTTTGACTATGTAACAGAACTTTAGAAAGTGATGTTACACCAGATTTAATATTTTAAATGTTGTCACTTATCAGATGGTGATCTAACAGGGTTGGCACAAAAGGATAGAAGATAAAAACTATTTCCCTTGAAATCTTTCTTTACTACCATTAACATCCATAAGAGGGAAATGCTCATAGGCAAGAAATCCAGGAATGGGTAGGATGTGGGCAATCTCGGGCAGATTTCTCTATATTCTCTGCACTTGGTTCTACCTGATGTACAATTCAAAGACACTTTCCCTTAATGCTGTTTAAGCTGTCTTCCTCTCTCAGGATGTGCAGGCTCTTTCTTACTTGTCCAAATCTTACCCTGTATCTTTAAGTCTGGCCACATAGCACAGTGGTTCCTACCATGAGCTGTGAGTCAGCAGTGTGTGTGTGTGTGTGTTTACATGAGGTGTGCTTGCACACATGTGTGCACGTGCTTGGTTGTGTCTGACTTTTTGCGACTTCATGGGCTATAGCCTGCCAGGCTCCTCTGCCCACAGAATTTTCCAGGCAAGAATATTGAAGTAGATTGCCACTTCCTATTCCAAGGGATCTTCCTGACCCAGGAATCATGAGTCAGCAGAGACAGGTTTTAAAGTCAGATCTGCCACTTACTAGCCTTACATAGCCCTGGGCAAGATACTTAATTTCTCTAGGCCTCAGTTTTCTCATCTATAAAATGGGAACAATAACTATTCATCCTTCATTAGGGTTGCTCTAAGGATTAAAAGAGATAATGTGTGTAAAGCATAATTCCAGGAACATAGTTAGGTCTCATATCAAATTCTACAAATATTTATTGAGTGCCTATTACATACAGGCACTGTGACAGGAACAGGGGATATAATTACTACTAAATGTTAACTATTTATTTCTTACTACTACTATTACTACTACTACTATTTTCTACCTGGATTATGCCAACCAACAGGGATAGCTTCCTTCTAAAAATTTACAGCATATCTACCTCAAATGTAATCCTTTAGCACTTTAGCGTACATTGCCTGATTCTTTGTCTCGTGTGTGTATCTAGTTACTCCAGAAGAGGACAAGTTTTTTAAACAAAGGAAAATAAATTATAGTAGGCAAATTACAGAGCAGAAGGCAGAAAATTTGGATCTTCATCCCATCTCTGCTACTATTACCTGTGTCCTCTTGGGCAGGTCATGTAAAATATTTGAGTCTCAAGCTCCTCATCTGTGGATTGGTAGGGTTTGGTGATGAGTATTTAACTCTGCTATGTGAATGAACATAATCTCAGTCATCAGTCCCCACTTATTAAAGAAGCTAAAAGCAATGCATGTGACTCAACTGGTGGATTTAGATTAATGATAATTTGCCTCTTCATTTATGTCAAGTGACATCAGCCTATAACACTGGGCTGCCATATTTTCATGACTTTTCTACATCAAGCAAAACTGAGTCTTTTAAAAAAAGACTGCATTGCCTCATTATATTATCACTGATTATATTATCAAAGTTTTTCATCTTTTCTTACAAAAAAACATGATGAAACATGGAATCAATGCATATTTCAGGCAAAGATATATGAACAGAATTCAAATGCACCCATAAGAAGGGAAAATGTTTTGGCTTTAAATTTAAAAAAAAAATGATGACAGTCTATTGACTATGAGATCTCTTCAAATGAAGAAAAGTTGCTTTATTTTAAACTTCCATACAGAGTATATGCCTTTATTTTTTATCTTTAAAATGATCATTTCCCTAAAATTTCTGGTTTCAGTTCCACGTGCCCATGAAATCTACCAGCATATCAGCTTCACAAGCATTAAGTCTGCCTTCCTACATGTGACTAGGGATAAAATCCAAAGCAAACACCAAGACCTCCATCTACGGATGCTCATCTCCAAGATACGCTCCACCATGCGATGTCCCATCCCATCACCTTTCCCCTCTCTACTGGACCACTCTTGTCATTATCTCTTACCCTCTTAATGACCCTTCCTGACTCCATAACTCTCCTCATCCACCACCCCATTTCTCTGCTTCCTTTCACAAACAGCTCTTCAGGATAGCTGTCTATATATACTATTTTATAGTTTAGGAGCATCGTGAGGTCCAGAAAGATTACATCGTTTATCTTATACAGTGATTTCCCTAAGCATGAAGAAGCATTAATAGTAGAGGCAGGTCATACATTTTAGACTCTGATGACACCAAAGGACACTTTTTGTACTAGTATTAGGACAATCTCTAAATAAAAGCCGTCAGCAAATACAGGTATTTAGAGGCAACTTCCAGGTTACAAAGAGTTTTCATGTACATTTTTTAAATTTGATATTTTTAACATCTCTGTGACTTGGGTGAATTGTTTTATCTCCATCCAATCAATGAGGAAAATGAGTCCTAAGACTCAGATAACTTCTCCGGCAAAGGGGCCAAGCACAATGGCTATGAGCTTAGACTCTGGAATGAAGCTGTCCGGATGTGACCCTTGCATCTACCAGCTGGTGTCTGCATGACTGGCAAGTAACTTTATTTCTTTCTGCTTTAGTTATCTTCTGTGTAAAGAAGCTTAAATAGGTTGTTGAGATACTTAAATGATTTTATATCAAATGCTTGGAAGCAATAAATGACACAGAGTAAGTTCTAAGGTTATTATTGGCCCTATTAAATGAGCAGGCTTCCCTAGTGGCTAAGAGGTTAAAGTGTCTGCCCGCAATGCAGGAGACCTGGGTTCGATCCCTGGGCTGGGAAGATCCCCTGGAGAAGGAAATGGCAACCCACTCCAGTACTCTTGCCTGGAGAATCCCATGGATGGAGGAGCCTGGTGGGCTACAGTCCACGCAGTCGCCAAGAGTCAGACATGACTGAGAGACTTCACTTTCACTTTCATTAAATGACCAGTTGTAGACAGGCAATATACTAGTTTTATAAATAGATATGTGGAGACTCAACTACTAGTTAATCTGACCCTGATGAACTTTCTTTTTGGCTCAAAACTCTGACACTATATAAGTATCAAATTGTTAATATATGAAATAAAACAATTGAGCAAAATATCATATTGGCTTTTGGATCTTGTGAGACATTTGCTGAAACAACAACTGTTGAAACTATACAGTTTCAGCGGTTTCAGATTTAAGCTTACCTTCTGCAAGTTTCCCAGTTTCAATGTAAGGAGTCAGAAATAACCGCTGTCCTGGGTCTCCTTTACGTGGTCTGGAAACATGGGCTTTTCTGTACAAGGAGCGAAACAGCCCATAAGCACCAGGGCTGAGCGCCAACAAGACCAGCAAAAAATGTGCCTTCCACATGGCACCAACCGTTCCCTCTGGGCCTAGAATGAAAACAATAACTTTCCACAAATGAATCCAAAGAGTAAATATTTACCAAACCCCTTTATATGCAAAACACTCATTTAGTCACTCAAAAAATACATATAAAGCTCTTTGCTAAGTACTTGCTGCTGCTGCTGCTGCTGCTACTGCTGCTGCTGCTGCTGCTGCTGCTGCTGTGAAGTAGCTTCAGTCGTGTCCGACTCTGTGCGACCCCATAGACGGCAGCCCACCAGGCTCCTCTGTTCCTGGGATTCTCCAGGCAAGAACACTGAAGTGGGTTGCCGTTTCCTTCTCCGGCTAAGTACCTTAGATACAGCCTAAATAAGATCAACCCAGTCCTTGCTCATCCTGAAATTAACAGTCTAATGGAAGGCTATTTAAGTGATTGGCAATATAACTAGAGCAACAACTTCCATTTCTAAAACTGTGGTCTGGAAAATAAATTCTATGAAGGATTACAGGAAGCATGAAGACAACAGGGACTCTAAACAAATCACAAAGTGAGTGGGAGGGACAGTCATCCACTCCAGGCAGAAGACTCAGAACATATTTCAGGACAAGAGAACCTAGGAAGGGAGGCCTTACCAAGGTAGAAGGTGAGTAAAAGGTGGGAAGAACTCAGTTAGGCAGGAGAAATGGGAAGGCATCACTGGTGGAAGGCAAAGCTTGAGAAAAGGTGAGATCTGACTTGTCCATGGGTGTTTTGCAGGGAAATTTAAAATAATCAGAATAGATTTCTGGCCAGCTTTTTATCTCTTACAAATCACTAAACTTTGCATTCAAAAACAAAAAAGAAAGAAGAGACAGAAGATCCTACAACCATTTATAGGCCCTTACCCCTATAGCAAGCTGCCCAGTGAACTCAAAAGTTAGACCTCACACTTTATTAACACAAAGCTTTTCAAGGATCTTCTAACCTGATGTTTGCTGGATAATAATAACATAAAAATGGGTGGTGAATTCCCTAAACTTGTAAACATGTAAATTGTATTTACAATGGGTTTTTCCAATGTATTTTTAGCTGATTTGAACTTCCTGATAACTCAACCAGGAAAACAAGGGTTATCATCATCAATCTTAGACACGGAAAATTTGACTCAAAGGAATACCTTATCTACAGACATCAAAGCAGAGAAATCAGAACTAGTATGCAGTCAGGGCTGGGCTGAGGGTAAGGTGAGTCTGATGTAGATGTAAAGTGGGACCTTGTCTTTTTTTTTTAATTTTGAAATTTTTGAGTTAATCAAGGATTTTTTTGAGTTAATTTTGATTTTTTCAAGTATTGCATTAAATATTATTTATCTTGATTACTGAGTTTTTTGGCACTCTTAGATTTTACATCCAAGGCAGGTGCCTCAATTGCTTGTATTAATCCTGACTCTATTAAGTAATATGATTCTTGCACCAGTGCTATTAAATGACTTTGTACTACTGCTAGTTAAATACTCTGCTCACTCAGATTCTGGATGCAAAGAGAAATATACAATATAGGCAAATACAATGTTTGCCCTGATTGTTCAGTGCCTTAATATACCAAGTCATTAATATACCTTAAAAACACACAAGGTGTTGTAATCTATTAACCACATGCTAATCACAACCCAATTTAGCATAATAGGAAAATATTGGTTCTAGCAAATTTAGAACGGTTCTCAGTCACATTTCTCCAATAAGATAAAAGTTTATAATTATAATTTGATTGAATACATAACCTTTGTCAAGTCTTTCATGGTTAACTTAATAGAATTCCCCAGACTTAAGGTAAACAAGCCCAACCAAATAGACCATGTACTTAAGAGTGGTTTTGTCTATTTACTATAATAAGGAACAAAATGACTTTAGAAACTGAAATTAAGTTCCCAAGAAGCCCAAGTATTATGACCACTATGGCACTGATAAAAGATTTTTTTTTAATTATAAGAACTTGTTATGCTAATGTTTTAATAACAGCTACTTTCAAGGAATGCTTGAAGTCAACAATCTTACTCTCTGGTTCACAGGGAAAAAAAATCTGTGGTATTAAAAACATATTGGAAGGAGCTCTTCCATTAAGAGGCTTTTTTCTGCAGGCAGAAACAAGAAACTAATCATACCATCTAATTTCTCAATCATTCTGCTATAAACATCCAGCCCCCTTTAATGGAAATCATTAATATTTAAATAACCAGGGTAGTTACAATTTCTTTTGTCAGCAAATGTTGACTCAAAGATGTTAAAGAAAGAAAGGTGAAATTGGTCTTGTTTTAACTGACATAAATCTAACACACAAAAGCAAGAGTTGGGTCAACACAGGAGCCCCGATTAACATTTAATCAAATAACCAGAGTCATGGTTTCCCATGTAGGTGAATTAAAAAAACAACATACTTCATTTCACTGTTTCATTTAATGGTCAGAGTTCCTGGACTGTGCTTAGCTGTCATCTCTCCTGATGAAAATGAAAGCCATATCATGAATGGAGTATTTTCTTTCTTCACATCTTTCACTAATGTATTTTGCCTATCCTAAATTAGCCAAAATCTTTTCATTTATTGAACATTTATTGAGTCCTTTCTAAACTAATAAACTCTGTATTGGAAGTTATTGCCCGCAGAGAGTGAAAAAATTATTAACCCTACACTGTATTATGTGTCTACTTGAAGTGATATGAAAACATTGGTGTTATTTCCAGTTCAAATACATCTTACTGAAGGATACAGGCAAACTGCTCCTCTTAATAAATGTTCAGAAACAGAATAAAATATATGCAAGTACAAAACAATATTGGCAGAATCAAATATGCTAAAGGTCAAAATCTGTGATTCACTATAACTATCTTACTGCGTGTATGTGCTAAGTCACTTCAATCGTGTTTGACTCTCTGTGACCCTATGGACTATAGCCTGCCAGGCTCCTCTGCCCCGGGGATTCTCTAGGCCAAGAATACTGAAGTGGGTTGCCATGCCCTCCTCTAGACGATCTTCCCGACCCAGGGATTGAACCCACATCTCTTGTGTTTCCTGCACTGGCAGGCAAGTTCTTTACCACTAGCACCACCTGTGAAGCCCAAAACCTTACTAAAAATCTTAAATGTTACAATTGGGAATCATGTGTACAAGATACATTGTTTTATATCAACAAAGGTATTTATCGCAGTATTATTTAGAATAATAAACTGTCAACAATGTAAACAATTTAAGATAAGTTACTGTACATTAAAAAAATGGACTCATGTACAGCAATTAAAATGACTCTACTGAGAATGTTTTATAAAATATACTGAAATATTAGGTAAAGAAAAGGAAGCTATTAAATTGGGTGTAAAGTATATTGTCCTTATTTAATACTCATTAATAATTTCTAAATTGTCTATAATAACTAATCTTATAATTAGAAGAAAGTCATTTTTGATTTTGCTTTTTTATCAGTGAAGCAACTGGTAGGCATGGCTCATTCCTTATTCCTTATTACTACCTGGTTATGACCTCTTGCGTTTCCTAGGAGTAAGAGTTCTGTTTGTCCTTTTAGAATAGGTTCTGCTCTCGCTAACATTCTGTGAAGATGTGTCCTGATCTCATATTGTCATAGAACCTCAGAGACTCAAAGTAGAGTTTCTCTTTGTTGAATTAAAAGGCTCTGCATTAACATGAGATGCTGTTCTAAATTACTCTGATTGCATTTATATCCAGTTCTGCCTGGAGTAGAGTCCATAACAAATGTGAATATAATTGGTTCTAAGCAAATAGCTGTTGAACTGATGGGTCTAAATAATGAATCATGATATGTTAGACATACAGGAGGTAGAATATGTTCATATGGTCCAATTCCTTCATCTCACAGTCTAGACAACTGGAACTAGAGAATAAAATATGTTGTAAGCTGCTGAGCAGCAAAACCAAGACTCAAAGCCAGGATTCACTTATGGCCCTAAATCTAATCGGTTTTCCACTCACCCATCTGTGGTTGTAATTATATATATTCAAATATTTTGCCTCTTATTGTCTCAATAGATAGTAATGGTCTGCTACAGTCTAAATTCCTTTCATTAAATCTTTAAAGCATGTAGTACAAATAAATAAACAAATGAATAAACAGATACATCAATAAGTAAGTCTTTCCAGAGAAATTTGGGTTTTAGAAACGACTTGTACTAATCCAGGTTCTCACATGACTCATTCACTGAACCTTGGGTAGGACAATGACTTTTCCGGGTCCCAGGCAATATGTTAAAACCAATGGTTAGATCTCCAGGAACTGTGAGAGTCAGCTGTTCAAGGCAGCTATTGTTCAAAATTAGAGTATAAACGCTTTACCATTAAATATGTTATATTAAAAAATAAGTGATAAATAACACTCATCACTACTTAACTATTTTACCATGTTTACTACTTTTCCTATCATCTATGCTCTAGAGTTATATTTTTCATATTTATCTAATTGAAAGATTATATAATGGTTTGCTACTGTGCATTTCTTTCCAACTTGGTGTTGAGTAACATCTTGTAGCCTGAAATCAGCCATGATGGGAATATTTATACCATAGAAATCAGCAAACACCACAAATCAAGGCTTCCCTGGCCACCCGACCCCAGAGAACTCGGATATTCAACATTTTATTACCTGCTCATGTGAGTCTCATGTTTCTTACTTGAAAACTGATCTGGAAACTACTTTCCATCAACTCATATCCCAGTTCCAATGGAAATGATTAGAAGAGACAAAAGGGGGAAATCCTGCCAAGCTGTCATCTGTGTGTAGAAGCAACCAGTTAATATGCTCAGATAGGCAAGGCTTTGAGAAAAGAAATCCGAGAAAGCCACCGGAAAGTGTGTGTTCTACCAGTGAAAAGAAGCATTAGAAACAAAAACTCCAGAATGAGGACAAAGAGCAAACATGTTAAGTAGCCCTATGTTTTCTTCTCTCCTTCCCACTTCTGCATTTTACATTATAGGTAATTCTAAAGGATAAAAGTCGTTCATGTAATAAATGTCATAGCTGCAATTAAAATATTTATTTGGAGTCCTCTCACATATTTAACTGCCTTGAGTACTCCCATAACAAGAAAAACATTACCCCAGACAAACAAACAAAAAACAGGCCAACTAGTAACAGACATTTCCATGAAATTTGTGATTAAAGAAAGGTACATAAAAGTGGTCCCCCTATTAAAAAGGATTCAGTCACTTCTCAAGATTATTCAGGCATATCCAAAGCATTTGAATCTTGAAGGGCTATTGTGCAACCCTGAATTAAATACCAACCCAAATCCCAAATCTAGCTATCTTTTGCTAAGGATTTCCATGAAAACAAATGGTAAAAGAAAACATTTATTTCAAAGGATCCAGTATTCGTTTTCCTTAAGGCATCATTTTAATTTCTAAAGTTGATATTTGAAGCACTGTTTCCCCAGAGAGGACATAGTACATGATATACAAGGCGATGGGCAAGCTTCTGCTGAAGGGGCCCTGAGACTTACATGCCTATCTCCTTTCTACAGGCTCCCCCTCTGGCATCAGACAGTGGTGTCTCATCTTGCTAATTGAATTAGCCACCATATCCTTGGGCTCACAGGAAAGGGAGACAAACTCATGTGGCAGGTGGTGAATGAAAAGAATCAGGAAGAGGAGGAACTTAAACTATCTGACACTATAGTAGGGAGCTTTACTTTGAAATCTCATGCTAACCAGAAAGAAAATTTGAATGGAGGTAGGAAGTGAAAGTAGCCAATGTCCCAAAACGTTAATAATAGTTGAAATAAGAAGGCCGCCCCCATGATCCAAGGAATCCTCATGATAACGATATCAGTAAAAGTCCCCAGTCACTCCATGTATCAGAACTGTGCTAACTACTTTATATTTTTATTTCTCATCTTTATCAGATAAGTACTATTATCCCATTTTACAGATGAAAAATTGATCCTCAGAGAATTTAAGTACTTGCCCAGAATCACACAGGTAGTAAGTAGTACAGCAAAGAAGTGAGGCCAATACCAATCAATTTTCAAAGACCATTCAATAATTCCAATATTGCTAATGTTGTGTTAATTTCTTAGTTGTGTCTGACTCTGTGACCCCATGGACTATAGCCCGTCAGACTCCTCTGTCCATGGAATCTCCAGGCAAGAATACTGGAGTGGGTTGCCATTGCCTCCTCCAGAGGATCTTCCTGACCCAGGTATCAAACCTGGGTCTCCTACTTTGCGGGCAGATTCTTCACCATCTGAGCCACAAGGGAAACCCATAATACTATTAACAGCATCTCCAAAATGAGCGATGTGCATGAGGATCTTATCTCCCTATTCAGGTGAGTTTGGAAATAACATAAGAAAATAAAATTTTTGCCAGAAGGTAAATGAGGACGAGGGAACATTCTTCCCTAAAGGTTTCAGAGGGAACAAGGCCCCACCAACACAATAATTTTGGACTTCTAGGCCGCAGAAGTCTAAAACGATAAATCTGTGATGAGTTAAGCCACCCAATTTGTGGTACTTTGCTATAGCACTGCTATAAAACTACTACCTGGATAGTTGGGACGACTGTGGAAGAAGCCAAGGTGGAGGGGATAAAGGAATAAATAGTAGAACTTAAACAGTTCTACTTTAAATTAGTATTAAGCATCTGGGTGAAAATTCTGAGAGGTCAGCAATAAAATGGGAAAGGGAAGATAAATGGATTTTACATTTAAGATATGTGTGGCATTCTGGCAAGCCAGGATTTCCTATACAATCCTCTATAGAATACTGATTCAGCAAGATACTATTAAGTTTTATAAGGATAAAAGTTTAGGACAATCTGGGTCAAACAAATTAAAAATGGGTTTCCTGGTTATATAATGAACGTTTCAGAGCCTCTCACTTGCCCACGGACAGCATGTGTTTTATTTATTTCATTTATATCTGTGTCACTCTTCTTAGAAAGGCCTTAAGTCTCAAGGTTTATATAAGACATACTCAGATGAGGAAACTTAATCTTCGGTTGACTAGTTTCTCAAGCACGAGGTTAATTTTTCCAAGCTCTCAACTCAACCATTAAACAGTAAAAGCTCAAATTTGAAGCCAGATCTAGATGAGTCCAAAGTCCATATACTTCTCATATTGTTGTTGTTCAGCTGCTATGTCGTGTCCAACTCTTTGCAATCCCATGGACTACAGCATGCCAGGCTTCCCTGTCCTTCACTATCTCCCAGAGTTTGCTGAAATTCATGTCCATTGATTTGGTGATGACATTCAACCATCTCATCCTCTATCACTCCCTTCTCCTCCTGCCCTCAATCTTTCCCAGCATCAGGATCTTTTCCAATGAGTCGGCTCTTCACATCAGGTGGCCAAAGTATTAGAGCTTCAGCTTCAGCATCACTCCTTCCAATGAATATTCAGGGTTGATTTCATATATATCATTATGTAAATGACATAATACAACAAAATCTGCCTCCATGCAACTTTTGACAAAAAAAGCAGAATTCTAGGTTAACTGGATTATCTTGGCATGCCATTGGCAAGATTTATAGGTGCTGAAATTGTGAGTGATTTAAGGGCATGTTTATTTGCAAAAAAGTGAAACTCACATGCTCAGAAATTGCTTCAAAATTAATTTCTAGCTTCCTTCCACTTGGAAAATAATTTTAGGGGAATGGCTGAAGCCCTCAATCCTTTAAGACTCATGGCAAAAGAAATGTTTTCCGCTGAGAAATTCTTTTTGTTGAAGTAAATGTAGTCCTATTTTTTTAGAAGGAAGCTCCTTTTTGCTATCTATTATGACTAAATTTTCATTAAAAAAGTCAGGATACACAATGTGGCAAATACAAGGATAAAATTGGGTATAACGGATAAGAGTATTTTGTGTGAGGATGGTCCTGGGAAATCTTTCAATGTCATCACCTTAAGCCATCACTTGTCACTAAGGTGACAAGAAATTAACTCCTCCTTGATTTCAAAAGAGACAGTGTTGTCATTGGGAGCAATCCCTATGCAAGCACTTAGATCATTTCAGTGCTTCCCTCATCTCTTCTGCACACATTATCTCATTGGATCCTCACCATCACTCTTGAAAGGAGTTAATGCAGCTCTTCAAAAGAGACTCAGGTGGATGGAGCAAATTCCCAAGGAGTGACACTCTAGTCAGTAGCAGAGCTGAGACAGACCCCAGTTCACTGGACTGGTCATTCATTTGATAAGCAAATATATGTTAGCTCTTATGGAGTTTAGCTCTACTATGCGCAAGACTCCAATGCAGGCAAAGAAAACAAAAGAGACAAAGTGTCTGCCTTCATGAAGCTTCCCACACAAAGGAAACAAGAAAGAGGAAAGCTATTAAGAATATCAAAGCAGGGTTAAGGGTTAGAGAGGGATGGTGGGGGAGTGGTATTTTTCGGTCGGGTGATCAGGGGAGGTCCCTCTGAGGAGGTGACACATGAGAAGATCTGAAGGTACCGGAGAGTTTCAAGTGACTAGAGAGAAGAGTTTCAGGCTGGAGAACACTGCTGCTGCTAAGTCGCTTTAGTCGTGTCCAACTCTGTGTGACCCCATAGACGGCAGCCCACCAGACTCCTCCATCCCTGGGATTCTCCAGGCAAGAATGCTGGAGTGGGTTGCCATTTCCTTCTCCAATGCATGCACTCATGCTAAGTCACTTCAGTCATGTCCAACTCTGCGTGACCCTATGGACAGAAGCCCACCAGGCTCCTCTGTCCAAGGGATTCTCTAGGCAAGAATACTGAAGTGGGTTGCCATTTCCTTATCCAGGGCTGGAGAATAGTGACTGCAAAGACCCCTTAACTAGAGAAATCAGGATGGAAGCCAGGATGGCAGCAGTGTGAGAGTGATGGGGAGTGTGGTACAAATGGGATCAGGTATCAGACCATGCAGGGTGTTGAAGGCCAACGTATATTTGCAGGGCTCACTTCTTCCCAGCTCTGATGTTTCCATCATTGATAAGCCTGGCCTCTTGCCACCCTCTTGTTCATTCTGAGGAGGGTAGGATGAGAGGTAGAAAGATTTATCAGACAGATAAATGTGGATAAATTGGGCATGTTGGGCTCAGCTCTCCCAGTGTTTCCCCAGGAAATAGTGCGTTCTGTCTCCACACGTGGGCTGTGCATGTCTGTGCAAGTCTTTTCTAGTCTGGGCTTTAGTCCACTTGCCTAGAAGTGAGAGCACCAACCCAACACAGTCACTTTTAGTAAGAAAGGTAATATTTTACTCTCCACCTGCCTTGTTCTTCTGTCTTCTCAATTACCCCATGCCTCAGGCAGCAGCAAAAAGTTTGCTATTTGGGGAGGCTCCTTCAGAAACTCCAATAGAATGGAATTTGGGGTTTATGCTAAGGGTAATGGGCTGGAATTTTTTCCCACTACACCCCCCTGTCTCTATTATTCTGCAAACATTTCATCATATATGTGATTGAAAAAAGAAGTGGTTACTAGTATCAGCTTCACTCACATATCCAGAATTTGAAGTACCTTACCGTTTGGCTTGCCCACACCAGCCTTGGAAAGTTATGAAAATGGATGGTGAAAAATTATTTCTAAAATCAACTGTCCAAAATATCTACACACAGATAATAAAAGGGCAGCAAAGTCACAACCAGACTATTCAGCAATAACAAAAGATGCAGTTCTGAATCATCTCATTAAATATCCTAAAATCAAGTGTGACAGCATCCCAAGTGGAGACAACAGAAAAAGCCCACAGACTTGTTCATCTGGTTCTTGAACCATGGAAACACCCCCATTACTGCTTCTTTAGCAATTACTGAAAGCAAAACAAAACAAGACTATTTTCATTCTCTTATTTGCTGCATTCGGACTTGTCCACACCATCCTACCACAGTCATTAGTGAGGTCCAGGTTCCCCACTTTGCAAAAGAAAAAGAGTTTGGGCCATTATCTCCATTGACTTGACACATTGACATTACCCCTTTGGTAAATTCTAGAATGTTCTCCTTCATGGTTCCTTCTTCTTCTGTCTTCCTTTAAATACTGGGTTTGTCAAGAATCTATTCTTGGTCCACAGCTTATCTCACTCCACACACTCTCTCCATGGTGGTCTCATCACTCTGAGTAGCACTTTCTATTGACGCCACTCAACATAACAGTTCCTCGTAAAAGCTGTGGGCTCATCTATTCAACTACCTGCTGAACATTTTCACCTGATGTCCCATGAGCATAGTAAACTCAGCTTGTCAAAATGGAGCCTAATTTGTCTGTTAAAATAGTGAACTGAACACATTTGTTTCTGCTCCTTCATGAAACCCTGTTAAAGTGAAAACGATACTTTTAAAGGTATAAATCCCATGACCGCCCAAATAGAAAAAAACAAAAGCAAATACAGCACATCAGATTTTGTTGTTGTCAGATGGAGTGTGGAACTAACATGTACATGATGTACAGTGTGTGTGCACACATGTGTGCTTAGTCGTGTCTGACTCTTTGTGACCCCATGGACTGTAGCCCATGAGGCTTCTGTGTCCAGGGGATTTTTCAGGCAAGAATACTGGAATGGGTTGCCATTTCCTCCTCCAAGGGATCTTCCCCACCCAGGGATCAAACCCAAGTTTCCTGTATCTCCTGCAATGCACACAGATTCTTTACTACTGACCCACTGGGGAAGCCCTCACACATAGGCATTGCTAAATTTAAAACAGATAAACAAGAACCTGTTGTATAGCACAGGGAACTCTGCTCCCTGTAATATCCTAAATGGGAAAAGAATTTGAAAGAGAATAGACACGTTTACATAAAACTGAATCACTCTGCTGTACACCTGAAACTGACACAATATTGTTAATCAGCTGTGCTCCAATATAAAATAAAAATTTTTTAAAGTGAACAAATCGTTTGCAGATAATGAAACCAGAATACAAATGAGAAACTAATTAATTCATATTACAAACACAGAAAGGTTCAAAAATGGTACTGGATACAAAGAGGGTAAAAGTGAGGTGTACAGCTGAAAACAGAGGAATTGATGAAACTCTGTAACAGCAGGTAGAGCTTCAGATGTCCTTCCCCACTCCATCAGGGAAAAGAAGAGAGTCTATAGAAAAATTATTCTTTGGGAAATTAAACTAGAGACATTCTTGTATTGGGAATACTGCTGCTAAGTCGCTTCAGTCAGTCGTGTCCGACTCTGTGCGACCCCATAGACAGCAGCCCACCAGGCTCCCCCGTCCCTGGGATTTTCCAGGCAAGACCACTAGAGCACTGGACTGGGTTGCCATTTCCTTCTCCAATGCGTGAAAGTGAAAAGTAAAAGTGAAGTCGCTCAGTTGTGTCCGACTCTTAGCGACCCCATGGACTGCAGCCTACCAGGGTCCTCTGCCCATGGGATTTGCCAGGAAAGAGTACTGGAGTGGGGTGCCATTGCCTTCTCCGTATTGGGAATATGAAACAGAAAAAGTTGGGAATGAGGCACTCAATTGAAAACTAAGAGAAAGTCTACCTCCTGACATACCCCAAACATTCCCCTTAACACTCAACTCTAAGAAAACTGTCTCTGAAGCTCTCCATGTCTCCATCTCTCACCCTGTGCAGGAGACTGAAGAATTCTTCTCTGGAATAAGTGAAGCATCTTAGAGAAAGAACCTACACATATGGACACGTGAGGTCCTCCAATGAAAATTCTTGGACCCACCAATCAGTTTCAGGGAATTTCTGAAAAATCCCTTTAACACAATGGGGCTTCCAATCACGAGCTCAATTTCTCATACTTAATATAAACCAGACTGCAAAGAGCCACTGGACATTGAAAGAAAGCCTTTAATTTGAAAAGGAAAGAAAGAAACTATCTGAAGAAAAAAACTCAGGGAAAAACTGTAATGCATAGAACTGAATAGCTCTTCAAAAACAAAAAATATCTTTCAGGAGGTAAGAAAAGACATTGCATTCATTAAATAATAGAATGTTATATGAAGAAGGAACAAACAGCAAGAATGTGCCCCTGAAAATTAAAACTAGGTCATAGTAATTTTAAAATTTTGATAAGAGTGGAACAGTAAAGTCAAAGAAATCTTGTGAAGACCAATCTCTGACTAATGGAAGCTCTAGAAAGAGAAGGCAGATAAAATTCAGGGTATGAAATTGCTAAAGAAATAATACAGAGGTATAGACATAATTTCCAAATTTAAAAGAATCATCAGGTTCTTGGATCAAGGAACAAAAAGACATAGAACAAATTCCAAAAATAAAGAGACTACAGCAAACTTGAGAGAAAAAAGAGAGACAGAGGAAGAAACAGAGATAGTGTATAAAAAGAATCAAGAACAAAAATGGCACTGGACTAAACAGCAGCAATGGCAGCTAAAAGACACTGTAGAAAAAAATGCCTTTGAAATGCTTAGAGGAAAATTATTTTCAAACTAGAATTGTATACTCAGCCAAACTATCAAACAAAAATGATTATAAATTAAAGAAATATTCAAGTACACATAAGGCCTTAAAACATTGACTCATATATCACTTCTCAGAAAGCTACCAACATATATGTTCTACCAACACGAGAAAGTGAAACCCAAAGGGGAAAAACATGGGATCCCACTAACAGGAACTAACAAAGGAGAGGTCCCAAGATGACATCTATACACCTGAAGAAAAACCAATGCGGACTGAAGCAGCGACACAGAAGAATCCAGGGAAGATCCTTAAGAAAAAAATAAAAATCAATAGATATTGATATGGTTCCATCCCTGGGTCGGAAAGATCCCCTGGAGAAGGAAATGGCAATCCACTCCATTATTCTTGCCTGGAGAATCCCATGGCGAGAGAATCTGGTGGGCTCCAGACCATGGATCCTCAAAGAGTTGGACAGCACTGAACGACTAACATTTTCTCTCTCTCTCACACACACACGTATATAAATGTATATATATGACTGATTACTTCATGAGTTTTGTGAAAAATCATATCTAAGGGTACTAGAGTTCTCTCAGTGAACAGATGTTCTGATAGTGGCATAGAAAACTAAACAATCTGAAAAGAGGCAATTATTAACTCAATGAAGAATATCAAATCATACAAGAAAGGCATTGCAACCAGTGTACACTACTTAGCTCAGTAGTGAGCAATACTTATACAATCAGTATAGTAAACAGAAGATATGGATTATAGCAACAACAAAAAATTCTGTTAACGCTTTGAACAGGGCAGAGGGTAGGAAAGCTGGGGTATAATGTATGTTAGAATGCTAAATTCTGACTTTGCTTAGTAAGAGTTAGTAGAAAATACCTCAGACTGATAAAAAGTGTAACTCTAAAACCAATACATCAAGAAACAGACTAAGCACATTACTTAGAAATGTGAAGTTAAAGACTAGAAGAAATAGGTAAAAGAGTATGGAAGGGAATGTTGGGGGGTGGTCAGACAGAGGACTAAAATTTTTTGTTATGAAAATTTTAATAAGACTTGGATTTTTAACTTATGTAGGTGAATTATGGTGACAGACATCAAAATCAGAAAAAAGAAGAACAAATATTAGGGCAGAAATAAATGAAATAGAGACTTAGAAAAGATCACTGAAACTAGGAGCTGGATTTTTGAAAAGATAAATAAATTGACAGACGTTTAGCCTGACTCATCAAAAAAAAGGGGGGGGGTCCAAATAAATAACATTTAAAATGAGAGAGGAAGACATTACTGTCAATATCACAGAAATATAAATAATCATAAGAGAACACTCTGGATAATTATATACCAACATATTGGTCAATCTAGAATAAATGGATTGATTCCTAGAAGCATACAATCTTCCAAGACTGAGTCAGGAAGAAAGAGAAAATCTGGACAGACCAATTACTAGTGATGACACTGACCAGTAATCAAAAGCCTCCCAATAAACAAAGGTCCAGGACAGATGACTTCACAGGGGAATTCTAACAAACATTTATAGAAGACTTTATACCTATCCTTCTCATACTATTCCAAAAAGCTAAAGTTCAGTTCAGTTCAGTTCAGTCACTCAGTCGTGTCCGACTCTTTGCGACCCCATGAACCGCAGCACGCCAGGCCTCCCTGTCCATCACCAACTCCCGGAGTCCACTCAAACTCACGTCCATCAAGTCAATGATGCCATCCAACCATCTCATCCTCTGTCGTCCCCTTCTCCTCCTGCCCTCGATCTTTCCCAGCATCAGGATCTTTTCAAATGAGTCAGCTCTTCGCATCAGGTGAAGAGGAGAGAATATTTCCAGACTCATTCTATGAGGCTAGCATTATCCTGATACCAAAACCACTCTGTCAACAGGTACATCCTCGGGCAAATCAATTCACTTCTCTCTCTAGACTTCATTTCCCTCATTTGCAAATTATGGGGATTAGATGTACTATCTAATTCCCAACATGCCCTCCTGTCTAGGAATTTCTAGGATTATAAAAGGAGAAGGCAATGGCAACCCACTCCAGTACTCTTGCCTGGAAAATCCCATGGATGGAGGAGCCTGGTAGACTTCATTCCGTGGGGTCGCTGAGTCGGACACGACTGAGCGACTTCACTTTCACTTTTCACTTTCATGCACTGGAGAAGGAAATGGCAACCCACTCCAGTGTTCTTGCCTGGGGAATCCCAGGGACGGGGGAGCCTGGTGGGCTGTCGTCTGTGGGGTCGCACAGAGTTGGACACGACTGACGTGACTTAGCAGCAGGATTCTAAAAAGTAGCCAAGGATAGGGAAAAAACTGCTGCAGGTTCTGAGTCACAGTGATGATTCCTGCTGCTACTGTTACTGCTAAGTAGCATGATTCCTGCAGGCTACCTCAATGAAAGAACTTTCATGGCTATCTTGGGTGAACTTAACATTTGAGTGTCTGCAAGGCTGGAAATCAGTGAAAAGTTATTTTTTGGTCTATGCTACAAGACTTTTATGTTTACTGAGCATAGAATTTTTTTAAAGACCTATCACCAAATTCCAAATCAGTGACTTCCAGTAAGTTTAGAAACAGAAGTCTCAGACTTTCTAGATACTAACATTTAGGTGCTGGGTTACAGTGAACTGCAGAAAAAATCTTGGTTTCATAGCAAGTGCTGTAGTCTCCCAGTTCTGAAAGTGCTTGTGCAATAGTACAAGGGGTTCACTCTCCTCCAAGCCAAGTTAATTCTACAAACATTCCGGTACTCAGAGGAGGAGAAAAAAAAATTATTTCCAGTTGATTTCTTGATTGCTAATAACATTCTTTGAAGGAAATGGCAACCTACCCCAGTATTCTTGCCTGGGAAATCCCAAGGACAGAGGAGCCTGGAGGACTACAGCGCACGGGGTCGCAAAAGAATAGGACATGATTTAGGACTAAACAACAACACTAACATTCTTCATCAAGAAACTTAGGCAGAAAATATTTTGTTTCCAGAACTAGCTATTACTGCCTTCCCCATGTGTCAAATATAAACTCTACAAGGCTCCAGATGGGTTCATCTTTTTTTTTTTCTATTTTAATTTCTTCTATGTAGTTTAAAGTGAAAGTTAAACATCATACAGACAAACCACAGACACTTTAGATATAGTGTTGACCATTATTAGAACAGTAACAGCGAATAATCAATTTACACAGACTCTTCATCTCTAATTTTACATCTTATTATACAAAGGTTAACTTTCTACATTTTTTGTGGCCCACCTTGGGAGCTTACCGGCTTTACCCAGTTAGGGCTTTCCCTATAACAATCACATTTCTGGATCCTCCAAATGTGGAGGCCTCTCCACATTCTTTCTCCATACAAAGAGTTTTCTCTTCTTTAACAGAACTCAATGCATTAGGGATTTTTCTGGGCATAAACTAAAGCACAAAATACTTTGCTAAAACTTGTGGGGGTGTCAAAGATTAAAAAGGCATAGAACTTACCTTCAGGAAAAAAAGGCAGGCATGCACAAAATCCAGTATCTGCAGGCAGACTGGTTGAGTTCTGCAATAAGGGACAAGAAATATCACTACTAATAAACACAAGGCTTACTCAGGTCCTCACTGGCTGATTACCTCACTCCCAATGCCAAGCCTATTGCTCACTGTGCCACTGGCTACTTTCAATTTCAAGAACAAAGGATAAAGAGAACAGATAGACACATCAGAGTCAATTACAATAAATTACAGAGTCAGTATAAATTCTGCTGTAAGCCCGGTATCCTATCCCACTCTCTCTCCAAAGCCTTGGGATGGAAGGAAAGTAAGGAAAAAGGGGAACATGACTTTAGGTATGTAAGCAAGTGGGACAATGGGAAAAGCAGAAGACTGATGGAGTGAAACAAGCAGGTAAACAAATAAAAAAGAGAGTTTTTCTCTCTTAGCACTTCCCAGGTGGTGCTAGTAGTAAAGCACCTGCCTGCCAATGCAGGAGACATAAGAGACATGGGTTTGAGCCCCGGGTTGGGAAGATAATCTGGAGTACGGTATGGCAACCCACTCCAGTATTCTTGCCTGGAGAATCCCATGGGCAGAGGAGCCTGGGAGTCTATAGTCCATAGGGTTGCAAAGAGCCAGACAGGACCAAAGAAACTCAGCATAGCATAGAGGACTGAAGGTGTGATCTTCAGAAGAATTAGTAAAGTGATTGTTAAACTGAACCTTAGCAGGTGGGATTTCTGAGGTTTGACTCTTCCTGCAGAGTTAAAGAAGCTGGGTGACACAGATAGTTAAAGAAGCTGGGTGACACAGATAAACAGACTGGTAGTCGCCAATAGAGAAGTGGGTGGGGCTGGGATGGATTCAGAGTGTGGGATGCAAACTATTATAAACAGGATGGATAAACAAGGTCCTACTGTATAGCACAGGGAACTATATTCAATATTCTAAGGTAAACCATAATGGAAAAAAGTGAAAAAATGTGTATATATATAACTGGATCACTCTGCTGTACAGCAGAAATCTGCACGACAGTGTAAATCAACTACATTTCAATGAAATACATTTTTAAAAAAGAAGTTAAGTGAAAATAAGACAGTGCCAGAGGGCAGACACCCCACTAAAAATAACCAATTTTGATTTGAGCTTTCCTCTGACTTATCTGCTAAACCAGAGGGGTGATAGGAAGGAACTCACATGTTCAAACATGTGATATAACGCCAGGCACACAGTCAGTCAGCATTTGGGAAGGTCATACAGTCCAATGGGAGGAACACAAAGAATTTAGACACAACTTCAAATGTGGCTCTGCCACCTAAAAACTCTGTACCATTAGACAAAGTGCCTGCGTATGAGTGGACCTACACTACCACTCACTGTTATGATGGCAATGATACATGTACATATAGGAATTCATATGCAACAATGCAGAGAGACAAAAGACAGCCCCTGCCCTCCCTTTCTAACTGAGACTGAAAAACAGCCCCTAACCACGGAATAGATGCTAATTAAATCTAATTTCCCTTGCTTAGTCAGTGAAGTGAAATGAAGTGAAGTGAAGTCGCTCAGTCCTGTCCGACTCTTTGCGACCCCATGGACTGTAGACTATCAGGCTCCTCCCTCCATGGGATTCTCCAGGCAAGAGTACTAGAGTGGGTTGCCATTTCCTCCTCCAGGGGATCTTCCCAACCCAGGGATCGAACCCGGGTCTCCTGCATTCCAGGCAGATGCTTTAACCTCTGAGCCACCAGGGAAGTGGTAAATTATAATAAGATGGGTTTACAGAGCTGAGCATTTATTTATTCATCACATAGAGCACATACACAAGTATTAATATAAAAAGGGAGAGAGAGGTTTTGGTTGCCAACCAGTTGGATAAAGGCTTGGTGACCAGGCATTCAGAATACGTGTCCCACCTGAGGTTTCATCGGGAAAGTATGACCACCATCATGACAGGGTGATATGGTTCCCAGATTAAGTAGGAGCTGCTTTGTGAAAGATAGACAAATTCATTAGATTACCTAGATACCTGGTATTCAGAAATGGCTTACATGGATAAAGCACTGTATACTTTAAAAGTCTTAGATAAAATAGTATTTCACTTTCTCTCTTCCCTAACCTCTGTCACTTCATTCTCCACCCTCTTTTCACAGCCTTTCTCCACACCATGCCTCCTGAAGTGGGAATAGGAAAAACATCACTCTACTTACATAGGTATGTTCTTTAGATTGACTGTTGTAAGCTGTCAAGGAGAACAGCGGCTACAACAACGCTGTAGACAGAATCATCACTAAAATATTGAATACAAATTGATCATGGAATATCTATATGTTTTTCTGTTCCAAGAATTCACATATAGTCAGATTTTCTTCAAGGTCTTGTCCTTTTTTTCTCCATCTGTACACTTTCATTCAACCACCCCCTGGATCACTAACTGCTAGTCCAGAATTTTGTTTCGTCCTAACCTTGCTACTGGGTTCCCCACTCTCAGTAGGGGCTCCTCCACATGGGTACTCAATTGGTCCCTCAAACCCATGGAGTCTTATGACAAAACATTAACATCCCTCTTGAACTCCCCCCTCCCCTGACTTCCCGATTCTTAATGAGTCCAAATGTCAAGTCACAGGCAAAGTCCAGTCTTTCTTCCTCTTTTTCACATTAGGTGTATAAGTCAACTTTCACTTGCCCTGAGGACTTATGTCAAGCCTCCTAACTTGTCTGTAAGACTTCAGGTCTCCTCCACACCAATTCAGCCTAACACTGATGCTTAAGGGAGTGGGTGCAGGAGGGCTGAGAGGAGCTACTCCACGTTCACGGTCAGGAGGGGTGGCGGTGAGGAGATACCCCTCGTCCAAGGTAAGAAGCAGCAGCTGCGCTTTGCTGGAGCAGCCGTGAAGAGATACCCCACCTCCAAGGTAAGAGAAACCCAAGTAAGACAGTAGGTGTTGCGAGAGGGCATCAGAGGGCAGACACACTGAAACCATACTAACCATACTCACAGAAAAGTAGTCAATCTAATCACACAGACCACAGCCTTGTCGAACTCATGAAACGAAGCCATGCCGTGTGGGGCCACGCAAGACGGGCGGCTCATGGTGGAGAGGTCTGACAGAATGTGGTCCACTGGAGAAGGGAATGGCAAACCCCTTCAGTATTCTTGCCTTGAGAACCCCATGAACAGCATGAAAAGGCAAAATGATAGGATACTGAAAGAAGAATTCCCCAGGTCAGTAGGTGCCCAATATGCTACTGGAGATCAGTGGAGAAATAACTCCAGAAAGAAGGAAGGGATGCAGCCAAAGCAAAAACAATACCCAGTTGTGGATGTGACTGGTGATAGAAGCAAGGTCCGACACTGTAAAGAGCAATATTGCATAGGAACCTGGAATGTCAGGTCCATGAATCAAAGCAAATTGGAAGTGGTCAAACAGGAGATGGCAAGAGTGAATGTCGACATTCTAGGAATCAGCGAACTAAATGGACTGGAATGGGTGAATTTAACTCAGATGACCATTACATCTACTACTGAGGGCAGGAATCCCTTAGAAGAAATGGAGTAGCCATCACGGTCAACAAAAGAGTCCAAAATGCAGTACTTGGATGCAATCTCAAAAATGACAGAAATGATCTCTGTTCATTTCCAAGGCAAACCATTCAATACCATAGTAATCTAAGTCTATGCCACAACCAGTAACACTGAAGAAGCTGAAGTTGAACGGTTCTATGAAGACCTACAAGACCTTTTAGAACCAACACCCAAAAAAGATGTCCTTTTCATTATAGGGGACTGGAATGCAAAAGTAGGAAGTCAAGAAACACCTGGAATAACAGGCAAATTTGGCCTTGGAATGTGGAATGAAGCAGGGCAAAGACTAACAGAGTTTTGCCAAGAAAATGCACTGGTCATAGCAAACACCCTCTTCCAACAACACAAGAGAAGACTCTACACGTGGACATCAACAGATGGTCAACACCAAAATCAGACTGATTATATTCTTTGCAGACAAAGATGGAGAAGCTCTATACAATCAACAAAAACAAGACCGGGAGTTGACTGTGGCTCAGATCATGCACTCCTTATTGCCAAATTCAGACTTAAATTGAAGAAAGTAGGCAAAACCACTAGACCATTCAGGTATGATGTAAATCAAATCCCTTATGATTATACAGTGGAAGTGAGAAATAGATTTAAGGGACTAGATCTGATAGATAGAGTGCCTGATGAACTATGGACTGAGGTTCATGACATTGTACAGGAGACAGGGATCAAGACCATCCCCATGGAAAAAAAATGCAAAAAAGCAAAATGGCTGTCTGGGGAGACCTTACAAATAGCTGTGAAAAGAAGAGAGGCGAAAAGCAAAGGCGAAAAGGAAAGATATAAGCATCTGAATGCAGACTTCCAAAGAATAGCAAGAAGAGATAAGAAAGCCTTCTTCAGCAATCAATGCAAAGAAATAGAGGAAAACAACAGAATGGGAAAGACTAGAGATCTCTTCAAGAAAATTGGAGATACCAAGGGAACATTTCTTGCAAAGATGGGCTCAATAAAGGACAGAAATGGTCTGGACCTAACAGAAGCAGAAGATATTAAGAAGAGGTGGCAAGAATACACAAAAGAACTGTACAAAAAAGATCTTCACGACCCAGATAATCATGATGATGTGATCACTCACCTAGAGCCAGACACCTTGGAATGTGAAGTCAAGTGGGCCTTAGAAAGCATCACTAAGAACAAAGCTAGTGGAGGTGATGGAATTCCAGTTGAGCTGTCTCAAATCCTAAAAGATGATGCTGTGAAAGTGCTGCATTCAATATGCCAGCAAGTTTGGAAAACTCAGCAGTGGCCACAGGACTGGAAAAGGTCAGTTTTCATCCCAATCCCAAAGAAAGGCAATGCCAAAGAATGCTCAAACTACCGCACAGTTGCACTCATCTCACATGCTAGTAAAGTAATGCTCAAAATTCTCCAAGCCAGGCTTCAGCAATACGTGAACCGTGAACCTCCAGATGTTCAAGCTGGTTTTAGAAAAGGCAGAAGAACCAGAGATCAAGTTGCCAACATCCACTGGATAATGAAAAAAGCAAAAGAGTTCCAGAAAAACATCTATTTCTGTTTTATTGACTCTGCCAAAGCCTTTGACTGTGTGGATCACAATAAACTGTGGAAAATTCTTCAACAGATAGGAATATCAGACCATCTGACCTGCCTCTTGAGAAACCTATATGCAGGTCAGGAAGCAACAGTTAGAACTGGACATGGAACAACAGACTGGTTCCAAAGAGGAAAAGGAGTATGTCAAGGCTGTATATTGTCACCCTGCTTATTTAACTTATATGCAGAGTACATCATGAGAAATGCTGGGCTGGAAGAAGCACAAGCTGGAATCAAGATTGCCGGGAGAAATATGAATAACCTCAGATATGCAGATGACACCACCCTTATGGAAGAAAGGGAAGGGGAAATAAAAGGCCTCTTGATGAAAGTGAAAGAAGAGAGAGAAAAAGTTGGCTTAAAGCTCAACATTCAGAAAACGAAGATCATGGCCTTCGGTCCTATCACTTACTGGGAAATAGATGGGGAAACAGTGGAAACAGTGTCAGACTTTATTTTTTTGGGCTCCCAAATCACTGTAGATGGTGACCGCAGCCATGAAATTAAAAGACGCTTACTCCTTGGAAGGAAAGTTATGACCAACCTAGATAGCATATTCAAAAGCAGAGACATTACTTTGCCAACAAAGGTCCGTCTAGTCAAGGCTATGGTTTTCCCAGTGGTCATATATGGATGTGAGAGTTGGACTGTGAAGAAGCTGAACACTGAAGAATTGATGCTTTTGAACTGTGGTGTTGGAGAAGGCTCTTGAGAGTCCCTTAGATTGCAAGGAGATCCAACCAGTCCATTCTAAAGGAGATCAGTCCTGGGTGTTCTTTGGAAGGAATGATGCTAAAGCTGAAACTCCAGTACTTTGGCCACCTCATGCGAAGAGCTGGCTCACTGGAAAAGACTCTGATGCTGGGAGGGATTGGGGGCAGGAGGAGAAGGGGATGACAGAGGATGAGATGGCTGGATGGCATCACTGACTCGATGGACGTGAGTCTGAGTGAACTCCAGGAGTTGGTGATGGACAGGGAAGCCTGGAGTGCTGCAATTCATGGGGTCGCAAAGAGTCGGACACGACTGAGTGACTGAACTTCTAAACACAAGACATTTCTCTCCTCAAATGCCTTCACTGTTTTCCAAATGGAACCAGAATAAAGTATAAACTTCCTGCCATGAAATTCAATGTCTCCCACAGTGTGATTCTGGCATAACTTTGTAGGCCAAAGTGATATGACCCCTTCATCAACTGTATTCTCCCACCAAATCAAGCCTTTTTTTCCCCCCAGCTTTACTTTGTTTTCTATGTCTTTACAGGTAAGCATAGCTCTAGGCAAATAGGATACATCAAATCAGTATCAGTTGAATGACAACAGAATCTAAGTGGGAGTATACAAGTTCAGCTCAGTTCAGTCGCTCAGTTGTGTCAGACTCTTTGCGACCCCGTGAATCGCAGCACGCCACGCCTCCCTGTCCATCACCATCTCCCGGAGTTCACGCAGACTCACGTCCATCGAGTCAGTGATGCCATCCAGCCGTCTCGTCTTGGGTCGTCCCCTTCTCCTCCTGCCCCTAATCCCTCCCAGCATCAGAGCCTTTTCCAATGAGTCAACTCTTCTCATGAGGTGCCTAAAGTACTGGAGTTTCAGCTTTAGCATCATTCCTTCCAAAGAAATCCCAGGGTTGATCTTCAGAACGGACTGGTTGGATCTCCTTGCAGTCCAGGAGACCCTCAAGAGTCTTCTCCAACACCACAGTTCAAACGCATCAACTCTTCGGCGCTCAGCTTTCTTCACAGTCCAACTCTCACATCCATACATGACCACAGGAAAAACCATAGCCTTGACTAGGCGGACCTTAGTCGGCAAAGTAATGTCTCTGCTTTTGAATATGCTATCTAGGTGGGTCATAACTTTTCTTCCAAGGAGTAAGCGTCTTTTAATTTCATGGCTGCAATCACCATCTGCAGTGATTTGGGAGCCCCCAAAAATAAAGTCTGACACTGTTTCTATTGTTTCCCCATCTATTTCCCACGAAGAGATGGGACCAGATACCATGATCTTCGTTTTCTGAATGTTGAGCTTTAAGCCAACTTTTTCACTCTCCTCTTTCACTTTCATCAAGAGGCTTTTTAGCTCCTCCTCACTTTCTCCCATAAGGGTGGTATCATCTGCATATCTGAGGTTATTGATATTTCTCCCAGCAATCTTGATTCCAGCTTGTGCTTCTTCCAGTCCAGCATTTCTCATGATGTACTCTGCATATAAGTTAAATAAGCAGGGTGACAATATACAGCCTTGACATACTCCTTTTCCTATTTGGAACCAGTCTATTGTTCCATATCCAGTTCTAACTGTTGCTTCCTGACCTGCATACAGGTTTCTCAAGAGGCAGGTTAGGTGGTCTGGTATTCCCATCTCCTTCAGAATTTTCAACAGTTTATTATGATCCACACAGTCAAAGGCTTTGGCAGAGTCAATAAACCAGAAATAGATGTTTTTCTGGAACTCTCTTGCTTTTTCCATTATCCAGTGGATGTTGGCAATTTGATCTCTGGTTCCTCTGCCTTTTCTAAAACCAGCTTGAACATCAGGGAGTTCACGGTTCACGTATTGCTAAAGCTTGGCTTGAAGAATTTTGAGCATTACTTTACTAGCATGTGAGATGAGTACAATTGTGCAGTAGTTTGAGCATTCTTTGGCATTGCCTTTCTTTGGGATTGGGATGAAAACTGACCTTTTCCAGTCCTGTGGCCACTGCTGAGTTTTCCAAACTTGCTGGCATATTGAATGCAGCACTTTCACAGCATCATCTTTTAGGATTTGAGACAGCTCAACTGGAATTCCATCACCTCCACTAGCTTTGTTCTTAGTGATGCTTTCTAAGGCCCACTTGACTTCACATTCCAAGGTGTCTGGCTCTAGGTGAGTGATCACATCATCATGATTATCTGGGTCGTGAAGATCTTTTTTGTACAGTTCTTTTGTGTATTCTTGCCACCTCTTCTTAATATCTTCTGCTTCTGTTAGGTCCAGACCATTTCTGTCCTTTATTGAGCCCATCTTTGCAAGAAATGTTCCCTTGGTATCTCCAATTTTCTTGAAGAGATCTCTAGTCTTTCCCATTCTGTTGTTTTCCTCTATTTCTTTGCATTGATTGCTGAAGAAGGCTTTCTTATCTCTTCTTGCTATTCTTTGGAAGTCTGCATTCAGATGCTTATATCTTTCCTTTTCGCCTTTGCTTTTCGCCTCTCTTCTTTTCACAGCTATTTGTAAGGCCTCCCCAGACAGCCATTTTGCTTTTTTGCATTTTTTTTCCATGGGGATGGTCTTGATCCCTGTCTCCTGTACAATGTCATGAACCTCAGTCCATAGTTCATCAGGCACTCTATCTATCAGATCTAGTCCCTTAAATCTATTTCTCACTTCCACTGTATAATCATAAGGGATTTGATTTACATCATACCTGAATGGTCTAGTGGTTTTGCCTACTTTCTTCAATTTAAGTCTGAATTTGGCAATAAGGAGTGCATGATCTGAGCCACAGTCAGCTCCTGGTCTTGTTTTTGTTGACTGTATAGAGCTTCTCCATCTTTGTCTGCAAAGAATATAATCAGTCTGATTTTGGTGTTGACCATCTGTTGATGTCCACGTGTAGAGTCTTCTCTTGTGTTGTTGGAAGAGGGTGTTTGCTATGACCAGTGCATTTTCTTGGCAAAACTCTGTTAGTCTTTGCCCTGCTTCATTCCACATTCCAAGGCCAAATTTGCCTGTTACTCCAGGTGTTTCTTGACTTCCTACTTTTGCATTCCAGTCCCCTATAATGAAAAGGACATCTTTTTTGAGTGTTGGTTCTAAAAGATCTTGTAGGTCTTCATAAAACCATTCAACTTCAGTTTCTTCAGCATTACTAGTTGGGCCATAGACTTGGATAACTGTGATATTGAATGGTTTGCCTTGGAGACGAACAGAGATCATTCTATCGTTTTTGAGATTGCATCCAAGTACTGCATTTTGGACTCTTTTGTTGACCATGATAGCTACTCCATTTCTTCTGAGGGATTCCTGCCGACAGTAGTAGTTGTAACGGTCATCTGAGTTAAATTCACCCATTGCAGTCCATTTTATTTCGCTGATTCCTAGAATGTCGACGTTCACCCTTGCCATCTCTTGTTTGACCACTTCCAATTTGCTTTGATTCATGGACCTGACATTCCAGGTTCCTATGCAATATTGCTCTTCACAGCATCGGATCTTGCTTCTGTCACCAGTCACATCCACAACTGGGTATTGTTTTTGCTTTGGCTGCATCCCTTCCTTCTTTCTGGAGTTATTTCTCCACTGATCTCCAGTAGCATATTGGGCACCTAATGACCTGGAGAGTTCCTCTTTTGGTATCCTAGAACAGTAGGAGTATACAATACACTGTAAAATTCTCTCAACCTTTCTGAATGTTTGAAAACTTTCATTATCAGACATTGGGAAAAATATTAGTCCATGTAAGATGAAGGAATGACTCTCTTGGGAGCTGGGTTCTCCTCTCCAGATAAACATACAGGTACAAGAAGATATGCCAAAGGGTCTTTCTGACAGATGAATAACAAAATATGGAGTTCCAAGAGGAAAGGAGGAAGAGCTAGCCCCGGGATGCCTAAATAATTATTTTGGCCGGTAAACAACCCTAGCAATTTAAAGACTGCCACTAACTAGAATCAGAACACAGAGAAAAATTTGGAAGATAAGACCAAAGGATACTGGAAAGATGTGATGCTAAGAATTTGCTTTTTCAGGTTAATGAATCTAAAGGACATAATGAGTTATTCCTCCCACCCCCATCTTGCTCTCAGATTCTAGGTTAAAGCAGTAAAAGTAAAGCATGTGGCTTCATTCAAGGCAGTACCTGCAATATTTCCAAGAGAGAGGAATCTCAATACTCTGGTTTTGGCTCGGTTATACTCAGCAGCATAGGTTTTATGAAGAAAGCACCTGATCACTCTCCTGTGAACTCAGTCTATTGCTTAAATCTTTGAATTTGCAACTGCATAGCATGAAAATTCAAACTCTATTACTGATTTTGACCAACAAAGTATCGTTCTTAGTCCTCTTACAGCTTACCCCTCTCCCCAATCAATATAGATATTAATGATTTGTTCTTCTAGAGGCACCTTTCTAATTATACATAACTTTATTCTTGCTTGGAGAATTCTATGGACAGAGGAGCCTGGGGGACCACAGTCCATAGCGTCGCAAAGAGTCAGACACAAAAGTTTCACACACTTCCCTACTTAAGTTCTTTTAAAATGTTCTTAGTTCAGTCCCTGAAAATCCCATATCATTAAACCCCTGGGAATGTTAAATAAACATGTTTGCTCTTTAAAATGAACTATACTTCCTATTAAGAATGGATTGGTACCTATTCAACTTGGATATTTGGAGAAAGATATAGGGGAGTCTGATGTTATCTGGGGCAGTAACTAAGTTCTTCCTCTCTTGCTGTCTTAATTCCACGCATACCAGGGTAATATTCAACACAATTTCCCCCTCCAACAAATCAAACATTTTCCACAACAAAAAAGTCATTAACAAAATACTATCATGGTGTTTTCATCTTGTTTCCTCCACCAAGGGGAGTGAACTGATAAACCCAGGGGACTTCCCTTAACACTCTTCTAAGTCATTTGAACTGCCTGTCAGTCAAAGCTCACTTATTTCTCAGGCTATAAATTAAGCCTAGTAGAACTCCACTGTAAATTAGTTTATAAATGGGATTCACATATATTGTGGAGCCACTTATGCGCATCCCAAAGAACCAACTCCTGTAAAAGAAGAATAAGACTGCCTCTGGCTAAGAACACTTGCATTACATTATAAAGGGTTTCCACTGGACTTAGATTAGCCTGGAGTACAAATAGAGAAAGCCTAATCAGCTAAAGGGTTTTGACAACTTTTCAGACTTAATTCATATGCCAACAAAGCCAGTGCAGTTACTTTCCCAAATCCCTATTTTTCCAATCCCTATTTTGAACAACGTTCTTTAAAGTATTTTTTCAAGTTAATCAAAGTCCCATTGGATTTTTTTTCCTCCTTAAATCTCTGTTCTTACTCATCCCACAACAACAACAAAAAAGAAAAAGTAAAAAGTTTTCATTGCACATTTAAGGGGATGTGGAAAGGACAAGTATCTTTTAAATGAAGAGACAGAAGCTTAGTAAGCATAAATAATTTGCTCAAGGTCACCACTTAGCCAAAGGCAATGCTAGGATTCAAATCCATACATATGCCAAAGTACTTTTCCCCCAGGACATCAGGGGACCTAAAAGGCACTGGATGCTTCCATTTCACACACATCTGTACATGTCCCCCTGGCTCCTATGAATTCCCCTGCAAGGACCATATCCACTTGGCAGGGAGCTCTTTCCACCTGCCCCATGTCCTTGGTTTCCTCCTAGTTCTGAATTCCAGGAAAAATAGCCTTTTCGTGTGCCTTCCTTCCTTCACTCAAGCCAAGTCTCCTTTTGTGGGACACGCACTAATCGAAGGCATTTTTCACTTTCTTCCATAAGATCCATGAAATCAAAACATCCCAAAGAGACTTGCTGAAGGAGGAGGGCGTATCCCTCCCGCCCCTCTTACTGAGAATGACTGAGGACCCCACAGCTCTGAGCTTCCTTGAAGCGCCCAAGGCTTGGAAGAAGCCCAGGGGCGATGTCCTCAAATTGCACTAACATCAGGAGCCTTCGGGAGCGTGTTCCCGGCTGAGCGCACGCAAAGAATTATCCAACTTGGAAACTACCAGCCAGCCAAGATGTCCCGACCCCATCTTACCCCACCGAGCTTTCTTCCTTTTCAGTGCCAAAGGCTCATGAGACGGCCCTCCCAGCGCCTGTGAGTCTCGGGACTAGCGACGCCCGCGGAGCAGCTCACTTAGGCAGGGCAGACCGCGCTCCTCCCGGCTTCGGAGAACCGATCTCTCAGGGTTCCCGAGTCCGGAAGAAGCAAGGCGACCTTCTCCCTCGCCCCTCGCAGTCCCCAGTGTCCTGCAGACCGCGAGTTTTAGAGTACCCCTTTCAGGAGGAGGAGACCCACGTGACCTAGACCTAAGGGGCCAGAGGTACGTCTCCACCCATTTCTCCCCGCGATCTGGCCGCGCCCCATCAGCATTTCTCCATCCTGAAAGAAACCATCAATCTCAGCGTGAGATATTAACAAGAACCGAGGAAGATTGACCGTGCGGTGCAGCTCCATTTGATTTGTTTGTTCCTTTGTGCGTTTTGATTTTCTCTCCCACCTTTTTGAAGCTGCTATCTTAGAATTTCCACAGTATTTTGAAATAATTTCCCCAAACTGGTGCTTGCAAATCTGTTGTTTGCATCTGGAAGCAGAGTGGTATTTTACTCTCCCTGTTTAAATGCCCAACATACATTCCTAGATAGTTATTCCACACGGTAGTAGCACTAATGCTGGGGGTGCACTGAGAACCAGCACTGTGCATTCTCAAGTGCTTGTTCTGCAGTACTGCATCGGAATATTAGAGCAACTGGATGTACTCTGTGTTAAAACTGTCCCCACTTTGCACTCAAGAAACTGAGACTTGGAGAGGTTAAGTAGCCCATTCAGGGCCATCTCTTTTAAGGGGCCTACCTGAGTAGGCAGTTTTAACCACCATTAGGTTCAGGCCACTGAGCCAGACACTAGGGGAAAGACAGAGACTTGTTTAAGAAAAAGAAACAACAGACCCACAATGGTGTCACTTGTGTTAAGCTCATGTCACCAAACCAAGACTTAATACCTAACCTAGTTGCAAGTCCAACCTTCCCTCCCTTTTAACATAATCTCAATCAATCAGTCTGGAATTCCCTGGTCAGCACCAGTGAGATAATTCACTTGGTAGACTCTTTTGTCCCCCCAAAGTAGACGACCTTGCCTGAAATAATTCATTTTTTTCATTTATGACTTCCTTTCCCTCCCTTCCTGTGCCTTTAAGAACCTTTGCTTTTCTGCAGCTTTTTGAGACTCCTTTCTTTTTGTTAGATGGGATGCTGCCCAGTTCAGGAATCATTTAATAAAACCAATTAGATCTTTAAATCTACTCAGTTGAATTTTGTTTTTCTTAAGACTAAAAAGATAAGGAGATTGCAGGAGCACAGAGATAAGAAAAAATACAGGAGTGTCATCATTTCCATGTCCCCCACATGTCCCATGGTTCAGAAATGGCAATTATGAAAGCATCTTAGCCAAGCCACCTGACATTGAATCCTGGCTCTGCTCTAAAGCTACTAACTCTGATCCATTGTTTTTAAAGATGGCCAAAACAAGGTCACTGTGCTCCTTTGCAAGGTGACTTAGCCATTCCTCCCATCAAGAGGTGAAATATCTCTTCCCTCCCCTTGAATCAGGACTGGTTTTGGCACCTGTTTTGACCATTAGAATGTGGGCAAGTGCCAGTTCCTTCCTAGGATCAAAAGGCCTTGCAGTTTCTACCCTGAGACAGCCTCCTTGGGACCACCATGACCAAAAGCTGGTATGGCTCCTGTAGAGTGAGAGGTCAGGTGCAGGAGAACCGAGGCATTTCAGGGACAAGAGCACCAACTGGGAGCCTGGTGAGAGAAGCCATTGGGACCTTCCAGCTCAGCCCACCCTCAGCAAGAATGCAGCTGCATGTGTTAGCAGTGAAACAGCCCAGCCAGCCCACCAATCAGGGAAAAAATTCATTGTTATTTTAAGTCACTTCAGTTTGGAGGAGTTTGTTATGCAGCTAAAGGTAACTGTAGCATTAACTTTCGGATGTGGAACAAATTGCTTAATGTCACTGAGTCTCGGTTTTCTCATAAGTACTTACTGTATTGGGTTGTGGTGGGCACTAAATGTAATGTACCAGAGTATGTGCTGAGGCCATTGCTATCTCTTATGCTTTTGAACTATGGTGTTGGAGAAGACTCTTGAGAGTCCCTTGGACTGCAAGGAAATCCAACCAGTCCATCCTAAAGGAGGTCAGTCCTGAATGTTCATTGGAAGGACTGATGTTGAAGCTGAAACTCCAATACTTTGGCCACCTGATGCGAATGACTGACTCATTGGAAAAGACCCTGATGCTGGGAAAGATTGAGTGTGGGAAGAGAAGGGGACGACAGAGGATGAGATGGTTGGATGGCATCACTAACTCAATGGACATGAGTTTGGATAAACTCTGGGAGTTGGTGATGGACAGAGAGGCCTGGCGTGCTGCAGTCCATGGGGTCTTAAAGTCAGACATGACTGAACGACTGAATTGAACTGACACTATGTAAGGAACTAAATTCTACACACTTAATCTTTTTCTGGAGAAAAAATTCATTGGTGGGAAAAAAATTCTTCCTTTAAGACCAAGATCAGGCCAGCCTTAACAAACTATTAAACAAAATAGGTTCAACCTTCCTACCTTGACAAATAGGACTTTGTCGTGACCCAAAAAACCAGATTCAAACCCCTTGATGATCTGCACCTCCATTTGGTGATTCAGGGAGAGCTGTTTCCATAGAGGTGCCTCTTGTTAAATACCTGATTGCTTGCACTGTAAGTCTGGGGAGCCCACCCAAATCAGCATCTCCTGAAGTGGGTTTAACTGAAGTGACCTGTTGTCAGGACTAAGAAACTGGTTCAACGAGATAGAGCAGTCTACCAACTGAACTTCTGGACTGTGAAACTTCTTGAGGAAGTTTCAAAGGCAGATTTGCCAGCCTAAATTGTGTTTCTTTGGCATGAGGATTATTTTAGGTTGATTGTCTTTAAGAAGCAGAAGACTCGGGAAGTCTTTAAAAAAAAAAACAAAACTCTTCCTTAACCTGCCTAAAAGAATTTAGATCAGGGGCCTGGTCCAGGAAGAGTACCATCACCAGAGATATCTACAAAGAATACAGGTTAGGGGTGGTATGGAAACTGAGTAGGGCCTTAAGATCAAACATTTGCATAGCAAACATTTGTTTACCAAATGTTTGTTTTCATCTCCTTGTGAATTTCCTTTCCTTGTTTTGAGATCCCAAATTCCTACTCCCTTCTCCTTCTGTCTGATGGCATGTAACTCTTAAATTACCTAACTTGTCTATTCACCCCATTTTTCTTATGGGACCTCTGTCTATACATAATTAAATTTTACTTTCTCCTATTAATCTGTCTTACGTCAGATTAATTCTTACCAATCAGAAGAACCTAGAATGAATTTTTTTTTCTTTTTCCAACAGTGACATTCACAGGCTCTGGAAGTTAGGATTCAAACATCTTTGGAAGGAGTGGCATTATTCAGCCTATTGTAGTCATAATGCAAATTATATTTTTTACTAGAATATGTGGTCAAAATAAGTTGAAAGCCACTGAACTGGAAGTCTTCTGAATTTTTCAAGTAAGCTGTATCGCTTATTTTTTTTATTATAAGTGTAATACATGATCCTTATACAACTATGAGGCTATATTAAAAGATCAGATAAAAATCCCATTGTGACTCCTTAGAGATAACCAAATGGTATATTTTTGTCTAATCTTTATCTGAACAAACATATGTTTAAAACAAAATTGGAATCATACAGAGATATGTGTTCTTCTTTAGCAGTTAGCATATTATATCCCAATTATTTTCACACATTGTTAATTCAAAAACATATTAATGGCTATATAATGTTCAATTATATGAGTATACTGTGATTTAATCAACCATTTTCCAACATTTGGTCATTTGGGTTGCTTCCAATTTTTCCTTGCTATTAATTCACTAAAAATAATCCCATGCAAAAGATGAGGGGAGCTTCTGTAATAAATGACCACAAACTGAGTGCTTTAAAACAACAGAAATTTATTCTCTCACATTTCTGGAGAGGTCTAAAATCAAGATGGTGGCAGGTCAGCTCTCTCCTGAAGCTCTGGGGGAGGATCCCTCCTTGCCTTCTCCAGCTCCCAGAAATCCCTCAAATTTCTTCCCTGTAACTGCACCACTCCAACTCTGCTCCACGTTTGCATGGCTTTTTCTCTGTGTGTCTCATGTCTTCTCTTCTTTCTATGCAGACACAAGTCATGGGATATAGGACCCACTGTAATCCAATATGACATCATCTTAACTTGTTCCGTCTACTGTGCTCAATTGCTAAGGCAGGTCTAGCTCTTTTGTGACCCCATGGACTGTAGCCCAACAGGCTCCTCTGCCCATGGGATTTTCCCAGCAAGAATTCTGCAGTGGGTTGCCATTCCCTCCTCCAGGGGATTTTCCCAGCCCAGGGATTGAACCTGAGTCTCCTGCATTGATTGGCAGGTGGATTCTTTACTCAGCCACGAGGGAAGCCCGTTCCATCTACAGAGACCCTATTCCCAAATAAGGTCACATTCTGAGATTCTGGGTGGATATGAATTTTAAGGCAGGAGGCCTTAGTCAACACACTACAGTCCCTGTGGAAAGGAGGGTACAACTTGGAAAGATACTTGGGTACATTGAGAGGATTTGGGAATGGCTAACCATGGGATGGGCAAAAAGGATGAATCTATACATTTTCATGAAATAATAATTTCCCTGTCTTTATTAACATCCATTCTCTAGTGACCTGCAGCTTCTGAAATAACCCATTTAGTGAACCAATGAGTAAATTCTGTTTGGAAACCACACTTCAATGGAGGAGATATCTGTAGGCTGTGCTTGCACCCAGACTGCACAGGTATAATCAGCAACTAAATGGGAGCGAATTGGTGCATTTCTTTCTTTAAGGACAAATGTATTCCTTTTCTACACTATTCACTGGCTTATTTTGACATAGCTGGTCAAATATTTCTAGTACTTTAAAGAGTATTTCTTTACATTTCTTTCCAAATGACCATAAATGTAATCAACTTCACAGCTGAAAAATCAAAATATATGATATGCAGAGGAGGATCAAACTGCTAGAAATAATATTTTTAACCCATTCTTTGTATCAAGAGTTCTCAAAGATGGGCAAAGGAATGGATTTGTAGAAAGATTGATTAAGCCTTCTTCTCTGATTGACTTTTCTTCTTCTTTGTTGTAATATATATTTATTTGGCTCTGCCAGGTCTTAGTTGTGGCACTTGGGATGTTTGGTCTTAGCTGCAGCATGCAAACTCTTAGTTTCAGCGTACGGGATATAGTTCCCTGATCAGGGATTGAACCTGGGCCCCGTGCATTGGGAGCGTGGAGTCTTAGCTACTGCACCATCATGAGGGAAATGCTTTTCCATGCATCCAGATACAGTGGAAGACACTGGGGGAGAAAACACAACTCAGTATCTTTTAGCACAATCCAGAGGGAAGTCTCTCTGATTGGCTTTTCTGAGAGCAGCTTTAAATTGGCCAGTGGATCGGTCCAGATGACTTCAGGGTTCCCCTGAGCCCTGAGTTCTCTGTACCTGCACATCCTAGGGGAGCTTCTGGTTTGTTAAGCCCTGTTGGTTCAGAACATGAGTTGGACCCTGGTTCAAATCTAGAACCTGCCATCTGGTGACCTCAACCAAGTTATTTAATCTCAGCTTTTTCTTTCATTCATGGTAAATAATAATATTAGCTATCTCACAGTGTTGTTAAAAGGGTAAAATGAGAGAGTGTCTATAAAGTACTTGTCATATAGAATGGGCCCAAGAAACCATAGCTATAGCAGTAGTGATGATGACACTCTGTGAGATTCAGTTTGTGAGATTCCAGGCCTGTGACTGTCATGCTTTGACTCACCCCAGACACTGAATTGTGTCTGCTCGCCCAGTGTCTCCCACTATATCTGGACACATAGAAAAGCATGTCCCTCACTGATCTGTGACCAAAGCTTTGCAGTCTTACTTTCCAACTAAGAAGACGCAGAATAGCTCATTTCCACGACTCAAGCAAATAAATACAATTCCAGTCATCTTGGCTTTCACATTTGTAGTCGCTGCTACCAAGATAATGCAGACCTAGAATGAAAATCAGAGGAATTAACCTTGTACAGAGCCATGTCCCTGTTGGAAGTGGCTGTGTCTTTCCCTTCACTTGTCATGGCTTCTAACCATTGCTGCTTTTAAGTATTGTTATGTATCTTCTATGGCGCCTCATGGCTGAGAACACAGCTTGGAGGCAGCATCAGAAACAGGAACATCACAGTCTACCCATTGTATTGCTGTTGTTGTTCAGTTACTCAGTTGTGTCTGACTCTTTGCGACCCCATGAACTGCAGCACGTCAGGCTTCCCTGTCCTTCACTATCTCCCAGAGTTTGCTCACACTCATGTGCTTTGAGTCGATGATGCCATCCAACCATTTCATCCTCTGTTGCCCTCTTGTCCTCTTGCCCTGAATCTTTCCCAGCATCAGTGAGTTGGTGCTTTGCATCAGGTGGCCAAAGTATTAGAGCTTCAGCTTCAGCATCGGTCCTTCCAAAGAATATTCAGGGTTGATTTCCTTTAGGATGGACTGGTTTGATGTTAACTTGCTCTATAATCATGTTGCTTCAGAAAAGAAGTCAGATGTGTTACATTCACACACTTGCAAATTAAAAAAAAAGTCACTGTGCTATAAGGAGAGGAGAGCAGAATGGATCCAGTGGAAGGGACCCCACAACTGTTCTGCCATCAGCTTTGAGAAGTAGGCCCGAGTGGTGATGACCCAGCTGTAAGGCACAGACGCATGCCCTGATAAATTGATGGAAACAGTCTCCTTACAGTTAGGAAGGAAGGGCCACCTCCTAAAACCAGCAACATACTACAGACTCAGGGAACTTGAGGATAATTACATGGTAATTATTTATAATAAGTGCTTCCACTCTCAGAAAGATTATCCCTCCCTGGATTGTCTGCCTCCTTGTGCCTGGGTTATGTAGGGAAATAATGTCCAAATTAATCTATATCTTTTGTAAGTGAATCTATTCTCCTCTGATTATCCACCTCCTTTTGGCAGCAGGTGTTAAATCTTTCTTACAAAAGGCATATTTTCAACATCCCTTCGGTTATAGAGAAAGCCAGCCAAACAAGACTTTGGTGGATTAAGGATGAATTATGGGATTAATATAGATTTGGCCACTAAGGACAGCAGAGCTGGCTCTGTGTAAAACTGTGAGAAATAATCACAGCGAAGCTTTGCAAGGACTCATGGTTTGCTGAACACTTTTCGTATATATCATCTCTTTAATTTGCACGCCAGCCCTGCAAGGTATATATTGATATTATGATGAACCTGCCAGTGTGATCACTAAAATATCTGTTTAAGGGCACAGCCCAGCTTATAGAGAAGATGGATGGGGATTTGAATCCCAGCTCAGCTGCTTATTAGCAGTGTGACCTTTACTGTGTTAATTAACCTCCCTAAGCCTTCACTTTCTCATATATGGAAAGAGGAGAGCCCTATAGGGCTGATTTGAGGATTTACTAACTTGCACATAGAGCTAGTAGGTGCAATGTCTGACCCATAGCAAGTAAGTCATTCATTTGCTGAAGGCAAGTTTTACAAATGATAATCAGAGATCAAAGAAATCAAATCAGTGAAGTGGCATGTGGTGTCGCCTCTTTTTCTTTTATTCAGGTTGTATTTTATTTTCCTTTATTATCAATAGTGATTTGTTCAGGCTCTCCTTACTAACAAAATATTGTGCCTATGATTAATTGCATGATTCAATGCAGAGATGGTCTAGAAAAGTGAGTCTCTACCTTTCTGGTTCTATAACCTCTTGAAGACTTCCAGGAGTTTCAAGAATTAAGTGATATTATAGCCTTTCTCTCAACCCTGGTTTCCTCATCTGAAAGCAGCTATTGTAACAGCTCATAGGCTCCTTCTGCCCTCACTACTGTGCTTACCCAGCAGGGTGGTAATGGACAACTAAGTGTACTAGGGAGTAAGAATGCGCTGGGCTAATTAACTGTGCAGTGCGTGTTGTGGATGGCACAGTGATCACCAGTGTGATGTAAACTGCCTGAGCTTAATTGGTCCTCCTCCACCCACGCAGAGATCTGTCAGCAAGAATGAAAAGACGTGATCCCTTCTCCTTCTCAGAAGAACTCAACACTAGATTATTAAAATCTGGGCTCCTCTGCACCAGGATGGTCAGAAGAGTTAATAATCCCACCTTGCCTCTTTCTGTGTACCCAGTTGTTCATTTCTCTCAGGAAATTCTGAACGCAAACAAACAAATCAAAATATAGTCACTCTTCATTCTTTGTGGATTCCATGTTTGCAAATTCACCTCTGTGGTTTAGAGAACAGGGCTCTCAGAATTCCTTGTCCAAAAGTCTACAAGTCTGATTCCAGAGTCTGCATGCTAATCTTTTCTGGTTTTATGCTCCCTTTGGGAAATGCCAAAGAGCACTTACAGATCTTGCATGTGTAAGATAAGGTGTCAAGGAGCTGGACAGACTAAAAGGCTATCATGCTGTTTACTACCAAGTTCTAACACAGAACTATAAGAAAGCATCTCAGAACTCTAAATTAAAGTCTTGTTTTACAGGATGTTATAAAGTTATATTTCTCAAGATAAGAAATATCTGAAATCAGAGGGAACAAAAAGTACCCATCACTGAACTAAGAAAGTATCTTGAGACTGAAAAACAAGCTAGGCAGTTGCACATAGTCAATGGATCAATTTATTATAGCATGAATTACATACAGAGTGAAACTAGACAGACAGCAGTATCCCTGATTGTACTGTAATTCTCTGTGCAGCTGAGGGGCCTTTGGGACATTTCTATACTTAAACTAGGATATTTGGCCTTGGAGTACAGAATGAAGCAGGACAAAGGTTAATAGAGTTGTGCCAAGAAAATGCACTGGTCATAGCAAATACCCTCTTCCAACAACACAAGAGAAGACTCTACACATGGACATAACCAGATGGTCAACACCAAAAACAGATTGATTATATTCTTTGCAGCCAAAGCTGAAGAAGCTCTATACAGTCAGCAAAAATAAGACTGGGAGCTAACTGTGGCTCAGATCATGAACTCCTTATTGCCAAATTCAGACTTAAATTGAAGAAAGTAGGGAAAACCACTAGACCATTCAGGTATGACCTAACTCAAATCCCTTATGATTATACAGTGGAAGTGACAAATAGATTCAAGGGATTAGATCTGATAGAGTGCCTGATGAACTATGGTTGGAGGTTTGTATCACTGTACAGGAGACAGGGAGCAAGACCATCCCCAAGAAAAAGAAATGCAAAAAAGCAAAATGGTTGTCTGAGGAGGCCTTACAAATAGCTGTGAAAAGAAGACAAGCTAAAAGCAAAGGAGAAAAGGAAAGATATACCCATTTGAATGCAGTGTTCCAAAGAATAGCAAGGAGAGATAAGAAAGCCTTCCTCAGCAATCAATACAAAGAAATAGAGGAAAACAATAAAACAGGAAAGATTAGAGATCTCTTTAAGAAAATTAGAGATACCAAGGGAACATTTCATGCAAAGTTGGGCTCAATAAAGGACAGAAATGGTATGGACCTAACAGAAGCAGAAGATATTAAGAAGAGGTGGCAAGAATACACAGAAGAACTATACAAAAAAGATTTTCATGACCCAGATAATCAAGATGGTGTGATCATTCACCTAGAGCCAGACATCCTGGAACGTGAAGTCAAGTGTGCCCTAGAAAGGATCACTATGAAAAAGCTAGTGGAGGTGATGGAATTCCAGTTGAGCTATTTCAAATCCTAAAAGATGATGCTGTTAAAGTGCTGCACTCAATATGCCAGCAAATTTGGAAAACTCAGCAGTGGCCACAGGACTGGAAAAGGTCAGTTTTCATGCCAATCCCAAAGAAAGGCAATGCCAAAGAATATTCAAAGTACCATGCAATTGCACTCATCTCACATGCTATTAAGTAATGCTCAAAATTCTCCAAGCCAGGCTTCAGCAATACATGAACCGTGAACTTCCAGATGTTCAAGCTGGTTTTAAAAAAGGAAGAGGAACCAGAGATCAAATTGCCAACATCCACTGGATCATGGAAAAAGCAAGAGAGTTCCAGAAAAACATCTATTTCTGCTTTCTTGACTCTGCCAAAGCCTTTGAGTGTGTGGATCACAATAAACTGTGGAAAATTCTGAAAGAAATGGGAATACCAGACCATCTGATCTACCTCTTGAGAAATCTGTATGCAGGTCAGGAAGCAACAGTTAGAACTGGGCGTGGAACAACAGACTGGTTCCAAAGAGGAAAAGGAGTATGTCAAGGCTGTATATTGTCACCCTGCTTATTTAACTTATATGCAGAGTACATCATGAGAAACACTGGGCTGGATGAAGCACAAGGTGGAATCAAGATTGCCAGGAGAAATATGAATAACCTCAGATATGCAGATGACACCCCCCTTATGGCAGAAAGTGAAGAACTGAAGAGCCTCTTGATGAAAGTGAAAGAGGAGAGTGAAAAAGTTGGCTTAAAGCTTAACATTCAGAAAACAAAGATCATGGCATTCAGTCCCATCACTTCATGGCAAATAGATGGAGAAACAGTGGAAACAGTGGCTGACTTTATTTTGGGAGGCTTCAAAATCACTGCAGATGGTGATTTGCAGCCATGAAATTAAAAGACGCTTACTCCTTGGAAGAAAAGTTATGACCAACTTAGACAGCATATTAAAAAGCAGAGACATTACTTTGCCAACAAAAGTCCATCTAGTCAAGGCTATGGTTTTTCCAGTAGTCATGTATGAATGTGATAGTTGGACTATAAAGAAAGCTGAGTGCCAAAGCATTAATGCTTTTGAACCGTAGTGTTGGAGAAGACTCTTGAGAGTCCCTTGGACTGCAAGGAGATCCAATCAGTCCATCCTAAAGGAAATCAGTCCTGAATGTTCATTGGAAGGACTGATGTTGAAGCTGAAACTCCAATACTTTGGCCACCTGATGCGAATGACTGACTCATTGGAAAAGACCCTGATGCTGGGAAAGATTGAGTGTGGGAAGAGAAGGGGACGACAGAGGATGAGATGGTTGGATGGCATCACCGACTCAATGGACATGAGTTTGAGTAGGCTCTGGGAGTCGGTGATGGACAGAGAGGCCTGGCATGCTGCAGTCCATGGGGTGGCAAAAAGTCAGACACGACTGAACGACTGAACTACTGAACTGAACTGAAACTAGGATATGAGGGTACATGCCAGAGACAAGGAGTGTATTCCTATGTCATAACTGTATCTGACCTATGACGGGTGACTAGTTTTGTGGGTGCCAGAAATGTGTCAGTATCATTGTTTGGGGACTAACAGAGCATACAGGCCACCCACAACTAATGAACACTAAAATCTATCTATTAAGGGCAAAACCCTTGACAATAGAGAAGAGATTTACTACACAGTACAGACCTAGGTAGGGTTAGTGGAAGGACAGGAGGAACTGAACAAGCCCAAGATGGTGTTGGTTATGCTAACAGCCATACCAGAGGATAGAACGCATTTCATTTGTTACTTTGGTTGACAAGTTTTAAATACTTAGACATATGATACTTGGACCTCCATCTGTACTTTGGGCTTAGAAAGAAATGAACCTTTGTTGACTCAAGTTACTAATATTTGGGGCCATCATAGCCTGGTTTATCTGGCTATTACATCAGCATAGTGGGTTTCTCAGTTGCAGAACCTCTGTAGGTGTAACTGATCAGGTGAAAAAATGGCAGCATGGATGCCAGTGCAGGCTAAACCTAACAAGGAGTGCTGGGAGCCTCTGAGAATGTGACTGTGTTCCGTGGGGAGGGCTGCCCTGGGGCACCTCTGTAATCTGTCTGGGCAGGATGTTGACACATGGAGAAGTGGCACCAGTCAGCTTTACCAAGTAACCAACAGAACAAGGGCCAGAGAGACTGAATCCGAAGGATTCTATATTCTATATACTCTTATCCTTTCCCTTCTATATACCAGGAATAACCGCTAGCATGTTCTAAGGTCTAAGTGGGAGGAAGGTAAAAGGAGATTCCCCATCCCTTTTCCCTGTCCCTATAAACCAGTCATTTTTGGACATCTCTTCAAATTCAGCAAGGGTAAGCTCAAACTGGATTCTTTTCCAACAATATAAAGACATAGGGCATTTCTTATACTCCAGGTGTGACCAATCGGTGCACATCTGACCAACATAAAGTGCTAGTATTATCGTTTAAACTTGGTTTATACCATTTCGGAGAAAACAAATACATTTTAACAGCCTAAATAAAAAAGCAATTATCAAAAAAAAATTTTCTTTTCAAAGCTAGAAGGGAAGACAAAGACCCTCTGGTCCTTGAATATTAAAAGGTATTGCGCTCTAAAAGCAAAAACAAACAAAAAAAAAGTGTTGAGACCTGCCGCTGCTGCTGCTGCTGCTAAGTCGCTTCAGTCGTGTCCGACTCTGTGAGGCCCCACAGACGGCAGCCCACCAGACTCCCCCATCCCTGGGATTCTCCAGGCAAGAATACTGGAGTGGGTTGCCATTTCCTTCTCCGATGCATGAAAGTGAAAAGTAAAAGTGAAGTCGCTCTTTGCGACCTCATGGACTGCAACCTAGCAGGCTCCTCTGTCCATGGGATTTTCTAGGCAAGAGTACTGGAGTGGGTTGCCATTGCCTTCTCTGGTTGAGCCCTAAAAAAACCCAAATGATATTGAGCCCTTACTATCAGTCAAAAATCATGCTTAATATATCACTCACATTATCTCATTTAGACCTCACACTAACCTTAAAAGGTAGGTATCATATTCTTGGTTCTATAACAGAATTAACTGCAGAACAGAGATATTCAATAATTCTTCCAAGGTCAACTGTCAGAATCAAGATTCAAATTGAGGCCTATCTGATACTGTCTTTTCACATCTATGTCTAATAGCCTCCATTCTGAAGCTTAAAACAAATAATTGGATTATTTATTTCACCTGCTTTACTTCCCTATTTCTAAATCCTGTCCCTTTAGCAAAGTCACCAGCACACAGCCCTCCCTCACCTGGGACCAGTTGACTTCTTTTTTTTCTTGATGTTTGTCTTACGTTTTTTCTTGTGTTAAAATTAGATGTATTAGTCTCTTCTTTGTGGTAAATTTCTTATAAGGTACAGAGCGGCTGGAGAGGACACTTCTTAAATACCCTCTGTTTGTGTTGAGACAGTATTAGGGCATCCTGTCAGGGTCTGAGCGCCAGACAAGAAGCCATGAGGTGATGGGTCCAGAGGAGCCCACACGCTCCTACTGAGTGGATCAAGCATTCAGCCTTTGGCTGTTGGTTAGCAAAGTTACTTGCACATTTAACCTTGTTTTTTCCTCTTAAATCTAAAGAGGGACAGGGTAGAACAGTGAAGCATGATAAAATGGAGGAAAGTTTACATAAAATGTTATTCCTAGACTTCAGAGAGAGGCGCTTTGAAAATCACGCATGTACTTAGAATTGACATCGAGATATTTTCTTTCTCTTACCCGACCACACTAGTCCATTTTCCCTCTGTAAAATCTCATGTGGCATGTCACTTTCCTTGCAAATCTTTTGCAAAGTAATCATACCTCTGTATTAGGTTTCATGTTCTAAAAATGTCAAAACAAATCCGAATGATTAAATGTCATGGATTAAGCTTGTTACTTCTCTTAAATTGATATGAAGGATACATTTTAATTAGAAAATTATAAATATAAGCCACTGCATCAGTAAACCACCTCCAAAATATGTATAAAGCTCTAACTGAAAAAAAGGTTCAATTCTGTGTAATGACAATGATCTTGCTAAATAACCAGCCACCTCTCATTTTATTTCATTTGGGTTGAAATTTTGCCCTGAAGCATTTAGAATAAGACATCTCTTAAAAATGTCATCTAGGAAAGAATCTTTGAATTTTTTCTCTGTCTATAAACTCTAATTAAACATGCATTTATTGATATGATTTTGACTATGGAGCTTTTTATTAGGATAGAAGTGACTATTACTTCGTGGCATACTTTACCGAAGGCATTCTGCTAAATGTTCAGATTTTTCGGTTCTGCATAGCTAAAGACAAAATCCAAGTAGTCGGACCTGTCTCTCAAAACTAATGCTTGTTTTATGCATCTGAGGATCTGTGTACCCTGAATTCTCAGTGTTAAAATCCTGTCGCTGCCAGTCACCAATACATCTAATTTTAATGCAAGAAAAAACGTCTCACCACCATCAAAAAAAAAAGCTACCCTTTGAGGTTAATTTTCTTTTTCACGCATTTGTCCATCCTGCTCCCTCTTGGTGTCAGCAGGAAGTAATCTCACCTACGGAAAGGAAGCCGGCATCCTAGCCCTGCTGACATATTGTAGGCAAATGATTGCTGAATTGTATCCCTTTTTATTTCCAAAAGAAGAATAATGAAGAGCTCTCTTTTCTTCCACTTAACATCCTAATCACCCACATCTACAATTCACAGGGCGGCTACCCACACCTCTGCACAGGAAGAGAAAAAAAAAATGGAAGAATGAGACGTGACACCCCTCCCCCCACCCCACCACACCCACTGAAAACTGTCTCTAGTACATCCTTAACCAATCTGAAATTGCTGTGGGGACTATACAATCCTCCCCTCGTCAATGCCCAGCCCCTGCTGGTTTAAGGAGCCACCCAGCTTGTGGTAAACTGCTCTCCATTATTCCTCTATATTTAGAACTTCTCTAGAGAAATGGCATTATCTCAGTCACTAAGCTGAAAGCTGCTTAAAGTTAGTTTTTCACAGTTGTTTATTCACAGTCTGTTTCCACCCTTCATTCACCTTGCTTTAAAAAAATATTCAGATTGATGCAGAACCACAGAAATGTAAACTATTGAAATACCGCCTCCCGGAAAATTGACTATGATTTGCATTTTGCTAATGTTGGAGTAGGTCAAAATGTTATTTTTCCCTCTCTTCTCAGTAATATTTCATTAAAGGTAAATTCTACTCCCTTCTACCAGTGAAAAGCCACTCAATGACCTGAATAAGATCTAGTGATAGGAAACATATTTTCAGTAATACTGAACTCATTTTTCTGCCAGAACAAATTAGTCAGTAGCTATCGTGTATGGCACAGAGGTTTTCAAGAGGCACTTAGGAGGATGCTGAAAAAAAAAATCCTTCTGTGTAGATTATTAGAAATGTCATGGTGCTAATGGGAAAACGCGGTGGTAATCTTTTTGTTTTACGTTTCTCTCCTAAACTACTCTTTCTCATTTGCAATTCTGCTCCTAAAAGAGAAGATGTCTTTTGGAAAAATGGTTCCAAAGAGAAGCAGAAAGGAAATTTTAAAATTTATCCTGGGAAAAGGCAAGATAGAGGGGTCATCAGATAATGGAGGCAAATATACAACAGAGCTAATCATTTCTCTGAGTTCCCATATTCAGTGAAAACTGAGTAAGAAAAGGGAAGTGGGCGGGTTTAGAGGATGCTTACCTTAGAGCAGTATATGTTAGAAATAGGAGTTTCTATTTGAATGAATAAATGAATGAATGAATAACTATGTTCAAGGACTATCTTAATGTTCTTTGGGATTTGAAGGAAGAGCAGTTTACAGTATACATATAACCTGTTGGGACCTCAGTTTCCACCATCTTGTAATAGGGTAAACAATTATTACTTTTATGGGCTATTGAGAAGATTAACTATATACTATGATATGACTATAGCCTGTCAGGCTCCTCTGTCCATGGAATTCTCCAGGCAAGAATACTGGAGTGCTTAGCCATTCCCTTCTCTGGAGGATCTTCTCGACCCAGGGATCAAACTTGGGCCTCCTGCATTGCAGGCAGTTTCTTTACTGTTTCAACCACCACGGAGGCCTGGTGGGATAGCTAAATCATGAAAATTCAGGCAGAAAGTCTGATTTTCCTACATGATCCACTTTCTTATATGTAGTGTTAGTTGTGTATACGTACGGACAGTTTATGCATTTCCTCTAACTCTCTGTTACAATTTGAGTTATTAGAAATGATTTGAGTTAACAGTTTAACATCAAAGTGTTCCCAGGATTTTGTTCATTCTTTTTGGCTTCTACTCAAACTTAAAAGAGATTATTAGAAGTAGTGTTTGTGATTTCACCTTGTCTTAAATATTTACAGATGCTTAACTCTTAGATACTTTTCATATTCCAATAGATTTAAACTCAAAGTATAAACATTCCTTTGGGGGTTTTCACTTTGTTCTGAAAGTGAAAACTATCAAAGGAATGTAACTGAAGCCTGATTTCCAGATGAAATATCCTCCAGCAATCAAAATATCCTATGCTGTTATTCCACTGGATAGTACTCTTTACCCGAGGGAATGTTCTATAAAAGGAAATCAAAATCTTGCTGCCCAAATTAAGTGGGCTTCCCAGGTGGTACAGTAGTGAAAGAATCTGCCTTCCAATGCAGGGGACATGGGTTTGATCCCTGAGTAGGGAAGATCCCCTGGTGAAGGAAATGGCAACCCACTCCAGTACTCTTGCAGGAAAATTCCATAGACAGAGAACCCTGGTGGGCTATATATAGTCCATGGGGTCGAAAAGAGTCAGGCACGATTGAACACGCATGCACACACACAGACACACAGTCATTAGATGGCTCTTTAGTATTTGTGAGTGTTGTTCTTCCGAGCTGCAGGGAGTAAGGACGTCTTCCAGAGCAGGTGAGAACCTGCTGCAGATTCCTGTAAGCAGGAGTGTGATTTATTCAGGAATCACAGAATTTAGACCTGAAACGGACTTAAGTATCATCCCCTTCAGCTCCCTCAATTTGTGGAAAAGGAAACTGAGCAAAGAGGTTAAATGATTTTTCCAGGATCCACAGCTGTTTGAGTAAGACTGGTATTTGGCTCCCAAATCTCTATAGCACCCTGAAATCACAGAGCCCACTAGTCCTGAACGTAGGGTGAATTTCTCTAAATGCATGTGCTTTGGATGGTGGGATTTGAAGACTCTCTGAGTTGATGGCTACATCAGAAGGAATTAAAAAAAAAAAAAAAACTATTCTTTTTAAAAGGTAGAGCATTTAAAATGGGTTTTATTTTGTAACATATCATGTACTATCATTGAATTGATCCTGAATCCCATGGTGTTGTGATATGCAATTAATCTGTATTATGTATAAACAAACTGCTAGTGATCACTACCTTAAGACTAACAGTTTGGAAAGCAAGCAAGGTAACTGGAAATTATAAATTCGAATCTTTTGAAAATGCAGTTTTGGCCAAAATAAATGTCTCCTTCAAAGAAGCATGCATATGGGTTCAGTCGAGTCCTACTCTTTGAGACTCTGTGGACTAGCCCACTAGGCTCCTCTGTCCATAGAATTTTCTAGGCAAGAATACTGGAGGGGGTTGCCATTTCCTCCGTCAGGGGATTTTCCTCATCCAGGTATCGAACCCACATCTTCTGTGTCTCCTGCATTGCATATGGATTCTTTACCACTGAGCCACCAGGGAAGACTCTTAAAAGAAGCGGAAGGTGGAATCTGTGCATAGCTTGATGAAATGATTATTTAGAGTCAAAGGATCTGGGAGCTGGAAGGGATCACACAGATCAACCAATCCAGCTCTTTGTTTTACAGAAAAAGACTCTGAGGCCCATTGAGTTTACCTAAAAAATAGGGACACAACTGGAAAGTGTAGGACTCACTCCAAAACAAGACTGTTCTTTTTTTCCTACTTAACTGGAAAGTCTCACTTAGAGAATGTCAGGGTAGAATCATGACAGCTTCACAAATGTTTTCTAAATTTTGGTAGAATTTATAATTTATCCAAATCTTAAATGCAGTGCATTTGGTTCAGCTCACCTTTCAAGGACTAATCATCCCCATGACGTTGTCCAGATTACAGTTCTTACAAGCAAGCATTAACTAGAAATGACGTATTAATGTGATAATAGCAAGCAACAATAAAATTAAGGCAATTCATCTTTACTTAAACACAAGCACTGTATTTTGGTGTTAAATGTGAAATGGCAAAAGATATGAAATCCACATCAGTACACAAAGTTGAGATGGACACACAGAGTTTCTCAACTTTGTTTCAAGGAGAAGCAGTGGCTCACTTCCCTGGCAGGTTGAGATCTCTCAGGGAAGGTTTGGGAACCCCGTAGTTCTAGAAGGCTGGAGGCAGGGAAGGTGCCAATAATAAAGTCCCTCAGCAGAGTGGAGAAATGGAGTATCTAGTATTAAACACAGTCTTCCCACAAGTTCTCTTGGCCCTCTTTCACCTCCTTGGAGAATTTCCTCAGTTGTCACCTTCTCAGTGAGGTGTCCTTGACCACCCTGTTGAACACTTCTCATAGTGCCCACCCCAGGATTATTGACCCCTTTGACCCTGTTCTGTTTATTTTCCATAACACTTATCTCCTATCTTAATTCCCTTTGCTAACTGTAATTCACTCTTTATTATGCTAGAATATAAGTTCAAGGGAATAGGACATGTTTTGTTGTTTTTGTTCAATAATGTATTGCAAGTACCCAGAACAGCACCTGATGTATAATATAGTCTCAGTAAATATTGTGGAAGGAATTAATGTGCTGTCCTCAAATGGCATTCTTTGAGCTATCAAAGTTTCCCACCTTTTAAAAATTATTTATTTATGTATTCATTTTTGGCTGCTCTGGGTCTTTGTTGCTGCACGGGCTTTCTCTAGTTGTGGCGAGGGCTGGCGCTATTCTTCGCTGCAGCGTGCAAGCTTCTTGTTGTGGTGGCTTCTCTTGTTTCAGAGCTTGGGCTCTAGGCACACAGGGTTCAGCAGTCGTGACTTGCAGGCTCTAGAGGACAGGCTCCATAGTTGTAGTGCATGGCATTAATTGCCCCACAGCATGTGGGATCTTCCCAGACCAGGGATCAAACCCGTCTACCCTGCATCAACGGGATTCTTAACCACTAGACCACCAGGGGAATCCAGTGCCCACCTTTTTCTTCTTCTCATTGGCAGTCACAGTCTTCTCCCTGGATATGCCCTGTCCATCAGCAGCTAGTCATGGTGAAGAGCCAGACTTCATTATTATCTTGCCCTCTTGAAAGATAAACATTGTGGCTTTTTTGACTTTCTGATAATGATAGCTCACCTTTTTAATATCAGTGTTGTGATTTTTCAGCCCTTGTAAATATTTCTACATGTTTAAATTCCATTCAATTTGCCACCTTCTAGATTCAGTTAACCTAAAATGTGTCCGGAGCACCCATGATGTGTGTACTTGGTGCCAGACATTCAATGCTGAGAGTAGACATGAGTAGTACATTCTGGAATTTATTCAGTTCAGTTCAGTCACTCAGTCGTGTCTGACTCTTTGTGACCCCATGAATCGCAGCAAGCCAGGCCTCCCTGTCCATCACCAACTCCTGGAGTTCACTCAGACTCACACCCATCGAGTCAGTGATGCCATCCAGCCATCTCATCCTCTGTCATCCCCTTCTCCTCCTGCCCTCAATCCCTCCCAGCATCAGAGTCTTTTCCAATGAGTCAACTCTTCACAGAGGTGGCCAAAGTACTGGAGTTTCAGCTTTACCATAATTCCTTCCAAAGAAATCCCAGGGTTGATCTCCTTCAGAATGGACTGGTTGGATCTCTTTGCAGTCCAAGGGACTCTCAAGAGTCTTCTCCAACACCACAGTTCAAAAGCATCAATTCTTCGGCGCTCAGCCTTCACAGTCCAACTCTCACATCCATACACGACTACTGGAAAAACCATAGCCTTGACTAAACGGACCTTAGTCGGCAAAGTAATATCTCTGCTTTTGAATATGCTATCTAGGTTGGTCATAACTTTTCTTCTTTTAGACTCCCTTAAAGCTTCTCTACTTTGGCTGCCTAATTCGAAGAACTGACTCATTTGAAAAGACCCTGATGCTGGGAAGGAATGAAGGCAAGAGGAGAAGGGGACGACAAAGGATGAGATGGTTGGATGGTATCACCAATGCAATGGACATGAGTTTGAGTGAACTCCGGGAGTTGTTGATGGACAGGGAGGCCTGGTGTGCTTCAGTCTTCAAAGACTGAGAACTGAACTGAACACGACTGGACACGACTGAGCAACTGAACTGAACTGAACTGAATTCCCTGATATTCCTCTGTTCAATTCTTTTGTATTTTTCTGGGGCAGACAAGGTTGCTTGCTTATCCATCAGTCATTCCCCTTCCTGTTTGCCGTCTCAATTTAGTTAGGGCAGGGCCACAATGTGCTAGGACTTGAGTCATGCTTGACTTTAGTCAGTCATGGCAATACATATCCTCTTTGCCAGTGACTGTTCTATAAGTGACCATCCAACCCAATCCTGGTTAGTGAATGTTTAAAGTTCCATTATTAAAATAATAACAAGCTCATTATTCCAAAACAAATATTACCAACACCTGATCAGTCCCTCCCTGATCGCACCCCTCCCTTAAGCCACTCGGAGGCTATATCTATCTTGATTTTGTGTTACATTCAGTTCAGCTCAGTTCAGTTCAGTCACTCAGTCGTGTCCAACTCTTTGCGACCCCATGAACCGCAGAACGCCAGGCCTCCCTGTCCATCACCAACTCCCAGAGTCCACCAAACCCATGTTCATTGAGTCGGTGATGCCATCCAACCATCTCATCCTCTGTTATCCCCTTCTCCTCCTGCCCTCAATCTTTCCCAGCATCAGGGTCTTTTCAAATGAGTCAGCCCTTTGCATCAGGTGGCCAAAGTATTGGAGTTTCAGCTTCAATATCAGTCCTTAAGGTGTATTTTTTGATTGATATATCCTTATTTATATTCCTAAAACAATGTATTATTTTTGATTATTTTAAGCTTTCCCAAAACACCACAATTCTTGACCTTTATTTTTCACTCACTATGATGTTTTTGTTGCTGCTGCTAAGTCACTTCAGTCGTGTCCGACACTGTGTGACCTCATAGACGGCAGCCCACCAGGCTCCCCCGTCCCTGGGATTCTCCAGGCAAGAACACTGGAGTGGGGTGCCATTTCCTTCTCCAATGCATGAAAGTGAAAAGTGAAAAGTGAAAGTGAAGTTGCTCAGTCGTGTCCAACTCTTAGCGACCCCATGGACTGCAGCCCACCAGGCTCCTCCGTCCATGGGATTTTCCAGGCAAGAGTACTGGAGTGGGTTGCCATTGCCTTCTCCATTGATGTTTTTGAGATTCAACCAAATAAAAATGTGTATCTTTTGTTCATTCCTTTTCTATACTGAATGGTATCTCATAAAAAAATATTCCCCGAATTATCTATTTTACAGTTTGTGGATGTGAGAGCTAGCTCCAGCTGGATTTTTATTTGTTTGTTTATCAACAATGCTGCTGTAACCACGTTTTTAGATATCTCCCTTTCTAAGCACGTAGAAGGAAGACCCCTCGTGGTTGGGTGAGTTCAGTAACTTTTACTGAGCAATGAATCGTGAAAAGATGTGTGCCTCTTCCAGGCTGGAGCAATTAATTGCTAATGCAGATACCTCCCTGATTCTCCTTCTGGAAAAGAGACCTGCAACATTCAGGAAGTGACTGCTTGGTGACCTTGGGAACATGAATGATTATGATGGATATGTCTCCCAATTGACCTACAATGGATAGCTAGTGTGTGTGAGATATAAAATTTTGTTAGTATAAGATTCTTGAGTGTTGGCAGCAACAATCTAACCCAGCCTATCATGATGTAGCAAATTCATTGTGGTTTTAATTTGCATTTTCCTGCTTACATGATGAGGCTAAACATCTTCTGGTATTTTGTTGGCTAGTTTTTGGCCTTTCATAAATGCCTGTTTATGGCTTTTCTATTTTTCAATTGATTTGTCTTACTTTTATTGATCGATAGGAGTTCTTAAAACATTTTGGATTCTTATCTTTTTGTTGGTTTTCTTTCAAATTTATTACCACAATTTATGGGTTTTCTTTTAATCCTATGGTTCTTTTTTTTAAAAAAAAGAGTATTTTATTTTAGAAAATTTCCAACATATGCAAAACTGGAGACATTAGTGTAATAAACCCCCATGAAGCCATAATTCAGGTTTGTTATTGACTCAAGGCCAATATTGCTTCATCAGTAATTGTGACTCATTCCCTTCACTGGTGGATTATTCTGAAGAAAATTCCAGACATCATATAACTTCATCTGTGTATCTCTGAAGAGAAAGATCTCTTTTCTATTTGTAGACTCAGCTTTGTGTGAACTCTGTTCCCATCTCCCAGCCTGCAGAGGCTTAAGGCATTTCCTCCTTCCCCTCAGACTGAAGTGGTGGGCTTCTGAGGAGCATTTGTGTTTCAGGCAACCAGGTGAATTTTATCATCCTTTCCATTGTATTGTGCTAAAAGCACTAGAACTAATTTAGTTTAGTATATACTCATGTTGCCTGGGGAGAAGGCGATGGTACCCCACTCCAGTACTCTTGCCTGGAAAATCCCATGGATGGAGGAGCCTGATAGGCTCCAGTCCATGGGGTTGCGCAGAGTTGAACACGACTGAAGCGACTTAGCAGCAGCAGCAGCAGCAGCAGCATGTTGCTTGAATATTTACTAGTAGGTGTGTTTTATGCTTGTACGTTTTTCACATGTGTATGTGTTTACCACTGTTTTAACCTATCAGCTTCTAGAATGCCTGAACTGTTCCTATTTGCCTTGTTTAAAATAATGCCCAGTCCAATGTGATTCAGAATTAAATATAGAATAAATTATATTTGGTAAAAGTAGATATCTTAGTAATTGTTAGGATATCATGAGGAAAATGAACTCAAGTAATAGCTTCATTTTCACTGATTATTCTAATAGGTATAAGAAGAAATTTATCTCACATGGATCAAAATGTGGGATTTTTCCATTCTACTCATTTCAGTTTTCCCTTTTTTCCACACCTATTCTAGGTAGTCTATGCGTTGTACCTTCAGCGCTGTTGCTTTTTAAAAGAGGGGTGTGTGTGTGTGTGTGTGTGTGTGTTTGCATACTCAACAGTGTCTTGACTCTTTGCGACCAGGACTGTAGCCTGCCAAGCTCCTCTGTCCATGGGATTTCCCCCACTAACTCCTCCAGGGGATCTTCCTGTGGCTCCTGCCTTGCAAGCAGATTCTTAACCCGCTGGACTTAACTGAAAATATGTGGTCCTACTATGGATAAAGGCACTATACTGATATTACCATTCAAGAAGAATCTAGAAAGAGCATTCTATCATTCGAACTTTTCCAATGTATCATCTAATCAAGTTGTTTCTTCTCAGTTATTCATACACAGTGTACTTTGTCTCCAGAGTTTAACAATTCCATTTGCATACCTCTCAAAAATAATGATTTAATAGTTATTTTAAGCAGCACTCCATTAGTGATTTCTGTCTATATTTTTTAATAAATGTCCAAATACAATGATTTTCTGTTAATGAAAAAAATAAATACAACTATTTTATTGCTGTTATATTATCTTTCAGTGTAAAAAGGAGAAAGAACAGATTAAGTAGCTAACAGTATATCAAAGAGTAACTGAAAAGACCAGCACAGGATCACTGACTTTTCCTGCCTTTTCTCCTTCGGTTTCTGCCAGTTTGTGTCCTTTGTAGGGCCATCATTGCAATGCTGTCTCTTTTCCTCGGAGCTTGCTTGATACCTTTGATCCAAAAATGCCCCTCCTTTCCCCGTGACTGCTACTTGCACAGTCGGCATGCCTATGGCTCTCCTTACCTTTATTCCACGGTCATCTGACAGGGTTAAGAATTGTGCATCCCTTTGATCCTTGTATTTGACCTTCTTGATTAACCCCGTTCTCCCAGACTTCCGGCTGAAGCCCATGGTCTGGAATTGTGCTTTAAGGAGTCTCACAGAGAAGAGGGACTTCCCTGAGCTCTGGTTCTGATGTGCTTTTTTGGCCATTTTATGTTTAGCAATTGATGGCTAATGATACTAACGAAACTTGTCCTTTGTTTTAATATCTGACAAATTTCTTTCCAATCTTCATTACTAGAGCAACTCTAGGGAACAAAGAATCTTTAAATGCAAGATTTTAATATGCCTTCTGTATTAGTCAGAGTTATCCCAAGAAACAAAACCAATAGGATGTGTGTGTGTGTGTGTGTGTGTGTGCGCAAGATTTTAATATGCCTTCTGTATTAGTCAGAGTTATCCCAAGAAATAGAACCAATAGGGTGTGTGTATGTGTGTGTGCGTGTGTGTGTGTGTTGCTCTCTGGGAGAAAAGCTATGACAAACCTAGACAGCATATTAAAAAGCAGAGACATCACTTTGCTGATAAAGGTCCCTATAGTTAAAGCTATGATTTTTCCAGTAGTCCTTTATGGATGTGAGAGTTGGACCATAAAGAAGGCTGAGTGTCGAATAATTGATACTTTTGAACTGATAGTGCTAGAGAATTGATGCTTTTGAACTGTGGTGCTAGAGAAGACTCTTGAGAGTCCATTGGACTGCAAGGAGATCAAACTAGTCAATCCTAAAGGAAATCGACCCTGAAAGCAGGAGGAGAAGGGGACGAAAGAGAATGAGATGGTTGGATGGCATCACCGACTCAATGGATATGAGTTTGATCAAACTCCAAGAGATGATGAAGGACAGGGAAGACTGGTATGCTGCAGTCCATGGGGTTGCACAGAGTCAGATACAACTGAACGACTGAAAAACAACGTGCTCTCTCTCTATACGCACACATACACACAGAGGAAAGAAATTTATTATGAGAAATAAATGAGAATTGGATCATACCGTTATGGAGGCTGAGAAGCCCCACAAGCTGTCCTCAGCAAGCTGGAGATCCCAGAAAGCTGGTGGTGTAATTTAAGTCAAGTCCAAAGGCCTGGGAACCAGTGAAGCCAACTGTAAATCCCAATCCAAAGGCAGGAGGTGAGATGTGCTCTAGTTCAAGCAGTGAGGCAGGAAAAAAAGGGGCAAATTCCTCCTTCCTCCACTTTTTGTTCTATTCAGACCCTCAACCCATTGAATGATGCCTAATTACACTGGGGAGGGCAAGCTACTTTCCTGAGTTCACCAATTCAAATGCTAATCTCATTTGGAAACACCTCACAGACAGAGCCAGAAACAATGTGTAATCTGGGCATCCAATGGCCCACTCAAATTGATGCATAAAATTAATCATCACACCTTGCTTCATGCCAATGTTTCTTTTATCTGCATCCCTAATAAAACATTTGTTCTATTTGATCCCTGAGGTTTGCCCTTCCTTTAAATTAACCTGGATCCTGTGCTGGTCCCCCGTCCCCCACATTGTTCATATTTTCTCCAGTGGTTCATCTGATGGCTCATTTAAGTAACTTGTACCTGTCCCTACTTTATAATGGCTTTTGCATATTTAGTGAGTATTTTTAAGAATGACCGCTCATTACATGACAAATGTATGTCTTCTAGTATCTTTGTTCCCAAGCTCCATGGAATCCTTCTGACTTTCTATAATACCTAACCTCCAGGCAAAAACAACTTACAGTGCCCTGTAACTCAGCAGATCCATTTCTCTGATGGATACCAACTCACATTTCTCTTATTAAAAGTGACTGTTTACCAGGTGTGTCAATCAAGGTGAAAGGGGCTGAACATAATGAACTGCCAGTTTCGTTCCCAGTTCTGACTTGATTGCAAAGCCCTGATGCTACTTACATACGCACTACTCTTCAACAGGAAATAACGGGCGTGGACAGCACCTTATAAGCTTCCCACCACATTCTTTCTGCCACACTCCCAGAAACGAAAAAGTCCTTAGGAGCACCCAGGGGGTTTCACAGGTCTGTAAGAACAACCTGTTAATTGGGCTTGGTTATTTTGTGGGGATATCATCCAACATAATATGTAGGTAATGGAATAACTTACAGCATTAGCCAGTTCAGAGCCCCCAGGCTGAGCTTGCCAAAAAGAGCAACATGCCCTGAAATGAATTTACCCAGAATTCTCTTCAATTCGATCCTGAGGTTTTTATTAGAAGTCTTCTGTATACAGAGTATAAGGTCAGAGACTTTTAATATTTCTTTTATATGTGAGCAGGGAAGACAAGCTCTAAAATATAAGGAAATTCTATTTAATCAGATTCCACAAACTAAGTATCTGCCAAGAGACAAACAGTTCAGAATATAGAACTCGATGCAGCCAAATCCAGGCATGTGAAATAATTAAGAAAACTACCAGTGTGTCTCCAAACAATGCATGTTTGTTTTTCCATATAAGCACATGCCAAAAAGGAATGGGCCTAATCTCAAGCAATTACCGACTTAGAATGCTAATGTTGTTGTTTAAAAGTAACCATTCCTTGATTTGGAAAATATAAACATGGTTCCTTCTCTTACATGGCCTTTGTCTCTAGGGTATGTAGTGTGACAAATAGTAGGCTCTACAAAAAGTTCAGTTCAGTCGCTCAGTCATGTCCGACTCTTTGAGACCCTATGAATCGCAGCACGCCAGGCCTCCCTGTCCATCACCATCTCCCAGAGATCACTCAAACTCACGTCCATCTAGTCGGTGATGCCATCCAGCCATCTCATCCTGGGTTGTCCCCTTCTCCTCCTGCCCCCAATCCCTCCCAGCATCAGAGTCTTTTCCAATGAGTCAGCTCTTCACATGAGGTGGCCAAAGTACTGGAGTTTCAGCTTTAGCATCATTCCTTCCAAAGAACACCCAGGACTGATCTCCTTCAGAATGGACTGGTTGGATCTCCTTGAAGTCCAAGGGACTCTCAAGAGTCTTCTCCAACACCACAGTTCAAAAGCATCAATTCTTCAGCACTCAGCCTTCTTCACAGTCCAGCTCTCACATCCATACGTGACTACCAGAAAAACCATAGCCTTGACTAGACGTACCTTTGTTGGCAAAGTAATGTCTCTGCTTTTGAATATGCTATCTATGTTGGTCACAACTTTTCTTCCAAGGAGTAAGCGTCTTTTCATTTCATGGCTGCAGTCACCATCTGCAGTGATTTTGGAGCCCCCCAAAATAAAGTCTGACACTGTATGCAGAGTGAAAAACCTAGCTAGAACCTTTTCCAGTCTTAGTTAAGAGTTTTTTTAATTTTAGTTTTTCAGATACAGACATAATGGAGTGATAATCTTTTCACATATAATTTAAGGGATACCAATGAAAGAATGACCAGTCCAAAATGTTTTCTCCATATCTGTATCACAGTGCCTGAAATACACTATGCACTCTTGGGAGCTAGAATACCTCCCAAATTGTAGTCTCTAATAGTTTTGATGCTGAAAACTCAACCTCTGTGCACTGGTACCAAACCAAATCTGAGAGACAAGAGTTTTCCATGTAGTAGTAAAGGATAGCTTTATCGCTTTTCCAAGCAAAGGAGAACATAGTGAAGTCATGTCCCTCAAAATTGTGTGTCCCAACCCAGGAGGATTTGGTGAAGAGTTTTCTAGCAACCAAGGGAGGAGTTGCAAATAAGGATCAGGGTGTGTTCAGGGCCTATAGTCCTTTAATCTGGCTTCAGGTGGTCTCCTAATGAGCTCATCTGGTTCTTAAGGGTATCAAACCATAACCTTCTCTCTGGAATGAGGAATCCTTCATCAAGTAGTTTTTCTTTGATTCCTTTATTTCTATCAGTTCAGTTCAGTCACTCAGTCCTGTCCGACTCTTTGTGACCCCATGGACTGCAGCACAGCAGGCTTCCCTGTCTATCACCAACTCCTGGAGCTTCCTCAAACTCATGTCCATCGAGTTGTGATGCCATTCAACCATCTCATCCTCTGTCATCCCCGTCTCCTCCTGCCTTCAATCTTTTCAGTATCAGGGTCTCTTCCGATGAGTCAGTTCTTTGCATCAATTGGCCAAAGTATTGGAGCTTGAGCTTCATATCAGTCCTTCCAGTGAATATTCAGGACTGATTTGACCACACTTCAAACATATTAATTCTTCAACTCTCAGCTTTCTTTATAGTCCAACATTCATACATGACTGCTGGAAAAACCATAGCTTTGACTAGATGGACCTTTGTAGGCAAAGTAATGCCTTTGCTTTTTGATATGCTGTCTAGGTTTGTCATAGCTTTTTTCCCAAGGAGCAAGTGTCTTTTAATTTCATGGCTGCAGTCACCATCTGCAGTGATAGAAGAGCTCAAAGATAGTGTTCTGTGTATACCTTGAGGCGGAACCAAGGCTGTGCACCAAGGCTTCACTTTTGTTTCTTGACTTCTCCTCCCTTCTTCCCTGACTAGCAGCTGCTGCAGTCTGCCCTTTGAAACTCAGGGCAGGTCATGGAGACTGCAGTCTATTCCCTACAAACAAGAAATGGGGGACATGGAAAAGTTTCTGCATCCAGGAGCCCCACAGGTTTCAGTTTCAGTTTCAGTGAGAAAGGTTAATTCATGAGAAGGTTCATACACATTATTATCTTGTGTAAGATTTTCCATGGTTTCCATGTCTCCTTTCAGAGTCCTAAGAGTTTGAGATTGGAGATGGGAATGGGGAGGGCATGTCTGAAACATGAGGTTTTCCTTGGGAAGGACTGAAAAATTGTGCCTGAGGCCAACATGATTGAGTACACTCAGCAATACAGGGACACACAGACTTTTGTACTTTCATTTGCCAAGCCTCTTGTAATGGAAGGGGAACACACTCAAACTTAAAGGGCTCTTTTTCTTTTTTTTAAGTTAGATAACTGAAATAAAGACTTAAAAGACCTTCTAGAGCTAACACCAAAAAAAAAAAAAAAAAAAAGACATCTTTTTCATCATTGGGGACTAGAATGCAAAAGAAGGAAGTCAAGAGATACCTGGAGTAACAAGCAAGTTTGGCCTTGCAGTGCAAAATGAGACAGGGCAAAGGTTAACATATTTTTGCCAAGAGAACACACTGGTCATAGCAAACACCCTCTTCCAACAACACAAGAGACCACTCTACGCATGGACATCACAAGATGGTCAATACCAAAATCAGATTGATTATATTCTTTGCACCTGAAGATAGAGAAGCTCTATACAGTCAGCAAAAATAAGACTGGGAGCTGACTGTGGCTCAGTCATGGACTCCTTACTGCAAGATTCAGACTTAAATTGAAAAAAAGTAGGGAAAACCACTAGATCATTCAGATATAACCTAAATCAAATCCCTTATGAATATATAGTAGAGGTGGTGAATAGATTCAAAGGATATGATCTGATAGACTGTCTGAAGAACTATGGATGGAGTGAAATGCTGGGCTGGTTGAAGCACAAAGTGGAATCAAGACTGCCAGGAGAAATATCAATAACCTCAGATATACAGAAGACACCACCCTTGTGACAGAAAGCAAAGAGGAACTTTAGAGCTTCTTGATGAAGGTGAAAGAGGACAGTGAAAAAGCTGGCTTAAAACTCAACATTCAAAATCTAAGATAATGGCATTGGTCCCATCACTTCAGCAAATAGATGGGGAAGCAATGGAAACAGTGACAGACTTTATTTTCTTGGGCTCCAAAATCTCTATGGATGGTGGCTGCAGTCATGAAATTAAAAGATGCTTGCTCCTTGGAAGAAAAGCTATGACAAACCTAGACAGCATATTAAAAAGCAGAGACACTTTGCTGACAAACATCCATCTAGTCAAAGCTATGGTTTTTCCTGTAGTCATGTATGGATGTGAGAGTTGGACCATAAAGAAGGAGGAGCTCCAAAGAATTCATGCTTTTGAACTGTGGTGTTAGAGAAGGCTGCTGAGAGTCCCTTGGACAGCAACGAGATCAAACCAGTCAATCCTAAAGGACATCAACCCTGAATATTCATTGGAAGGACTAATAACAAAGCTCCAATACTTTGGCCACTTGATGAGAAGGCCAACTCATTGGAAAAGACCCTGATGCTGGAAAAGATTGAAGAAAGGGGATGACAGAGGATGAGACAGTTGGATGGCATTACCAACTCAATGGACAAGAGTTTGAGCAAGCTCTGGGAGATGGTGAAAGACAGGGAAGCCTGGTATGCTGCAGTCTGTGGGATTGCAAAGAGTTGGACATGACTGAATGACTGAACTGAACTTAAAATTCTAGAGGTTATTGTCTTTCAAGTATAAATAGATCTGGGTGCTTGAGATATGCTTTCAGAATCTTGTAGCTGTTTTTTCTTTGAGTTATCCTTGTGAGATCTCCACATTTACATGGCCTCTATTTGGTTTGTCATCTCAAGAGGAGAAACATACTACCTCTCCCAGAAACCCTATCAATCCGAAATGGAACTTAGAAGGGACTTGATTAGCTGTGCTTAGCCCTGTGTTTTGCAGTGGGGCTCCCAGGACCATTAAAACAGCCATGAAGGCTCTGGAATACATGAGTAGAGTCAGAACAGAGTAAAGCATACAGTGGCTGATGAGAGACGTGAAAACAGGAGGCTGTGTTATTTTCCTAGTGCTGCTGTAACAAATTACCATAAATTTCATGGCTTTAAGGATCACAAGTATATTATTTCATAATTCTGTGGATCCTAAGTCTGAAATGAGTCTTACCAGGCTAAAATCAAGATTTCTATAGGGACACATTTTTCCTCAAGGCTTCTGGGAAGAGTCTGTTTCCTTGTTCATACAGGTGTTGGCAGAATTCACAAGTTGTATTCACAGGCCTGAGGTCTCATTGCCTTGCTGGCTCTTGGTCATGGTTGTTCTGAGTGTCTAAAGGCTGCCTGGGTTTGCTGTCTCATGGCCTCTTTCTCATCTTCAGAGTCAGTGGATCAAGTCTCTGTCTTGCTTTCAATTTCTCCTGCCTCTTCTTCCCTTGGATTTCTCTGACCATGGCTGGCAAACAGTCTTTAAGTACAGTGTGTTAGTCACTCAGTCTTGTCTGACCCTATGCAACCCCACGGTTGTAGCCCACTAGGCTCCCCTGTCCATGGAATTCTCTAGGCAAGAATACCGGAGTGGGTAGCCATTCCCTTCTCCAGGCGGTCTTCCCCACCTAACCTGGGTCTCCAGCATGGACTCTACCATCTGAGCCAGTACAATAGTCCTCCCTTTATTTGCAGTTCCACTTACCATGGTTGTTACCCAAGATCAAATAACAGTGAAAAATATTAAATGGACAATTCCAGAAGTAAACAATTCACAAGTTTTAAGTTGCACACCCTTCTGAGTAGCATGCTATAATCTTGAGCTGTCCAGCTCTGTCCTGCCCAGGATCTGGATCATCCCTTTGTCTGTGTATCCTGGGAGCCACTTAGTAACTGCTCAGTCATCAGATCCACTGTTGCAGTTATCAGATTGACTGTCACAGCATCTCAGAGCTTGTGTTCAAGTCACTTTTATTTTACTTAGTAATTGCCCCAAAGTGCAAGAGTAGTGACGCTGGTAATTCAGATGTGCCAAAGAGAAGCTATACAGTGCTTCCTTTAAGTGAAAAGGTAAAATCTCTCAAATCAATAAGGAACAGAAAAATTGTATGCTGAGGTTGCTGAGATCTGTGGTAGGAATGAATCTTCATCCATGAAATTGTAAAGAAGAAAAAAGAAATTTCTGCTAATTTTGCTGTTGAACCTCAAACTGCAGAGTTATGGCCACAGTCATAATTGTTTTATTTTATTATTGGTTATTGTTGTTAATCTCTTGCTGTGCCTATTATATAAATTAAATGTTATCATAAGTATGTATGTATAGGACAAAACATGTATGTAGAAGGTTCAGCGCTATCTCCAGTTTCAGGCATCCACTGAGGAGTCTTAGAATGTATCCCTGTGGAGCAGGGAGGAACTACTGTCCAATTTGATTAAATTGGACCCACTTGGAATCTAGATTGGGCTTTCCAGGTGACACTAGTGGTAAGGAACTTGCCTGCCAATGCAGGAGACACAAGAGACGCAGGTTCGGTCCCTGGGTCGGGAAGATCCCCTGGAGGAGGGTGTGGCAACCCACTCCAGTATTCTTGCCTGGAGAATCCCTTGGACAGAGGAGCCTGGCGGGCTACAGTCCATAGGGTTGCAAGTGTTGGACACGACTGAAATGACTGAGCACGCACGTATGAAATCTAGGTTAATTTTCAGATTATCTCACATCCACAAAGTTCCTTTGGCCATGTAAAGTAACTTATTCATAGGTTGTAGGGATTAGAGTGAAGACATCTTTGTGGGGCCATTATTTGGCCTGCCCAAAAGGGGTAGGGAAATGACAAAAACTATCAAACCCACCATTTTAAAGAAATGAAGTATGGTAATGAAGCTTTCAAGTATGCCCTCACATAGATAGTGAAGTCACTCAGTCGTGTCCGACTCTTCAACCCCATGGACTGTAGCCCAGCAGGCTCCTCTGTCCATGGGATTCTCCAGGCAAGAATACCGGAGTGGGTTGCCATTTCCTTCTCCAGGAGATCTTCCCTACCCAGGGTTCAAACCTGGGTCTCCGGCATTATAGGCAGATGCTTTACAGTCTGAGCCACCAGGGAAGTTGCCCTCACATATAGTTCCTACAAATGAAACTTAAGAGCTTGTTTGGAGGGAAGCCCTATATTCTTGACAGTAAAGAATGATCAGTTCTATCTGAAGAGGTTGTCCTCCTCAATTTAGCACTCAGTGTGCACAGAGGAAAACTCACTGAATAACAAAGGAGGAAGACAACCATCCAGCCAGCCAGATCAGCCAAATCAGATTGTAGGGTCTGATGGATCATGTTAACATACTGGGATACCATTACCTCCTGAAGGAAACACAAGAAGCAGCTAGCTTTCTTATTTGGGGAATCATACAGTGATTCAGCCCCTGAATAAAACGTCTTACTGTAGGTCATCAAAACTCTGCATTATCTTCTCTCCAGGATCCAGTCCTATAGCCATCTTGTTAGCATAGGTGCTATAGGCATCTGAGCTGATTTCTGTTATCTTATTTGTTGTATCTAGTTTATCAACTTTCTGACCCAAGGATCCTCTGACTTCATGTAACCATCCATTCATCATTTGTCAAATTAAAAATATATATATTAATAAACTTTTGGATTCAGGAAAATCCTCAAAATCAATTTTCTTTCTCCTGCAGTTAGAAAATGAATTTTAAATTATTCATGTTAACATCTTCTAGATAAATTGAATTTTTAGAGTATGTAAGAAAAGCTTAGTAAAGTCAATCTTTTACATTAACGGATTCCATTTTTAAAATATTAATTTCACATTTAACCATTGCTTTTTGACTTATTCAGCCTTCTAATCAACAATTTGGAGAACCGTTCATCTTAATAAGGGAAAAAAAGTGAATTATTAACATTTTAACATTATGAAACACTTTTCTCCAACTTCTGTTTCTAGCTATAGGACTTATTGTCTGAAAGAGATTATGTTATGTGTCACTAAAAATGCTGGGTAAGGTAATTTTTTTTTAAAGACATCTTTTTAAATGCACGTCTGAGCTTACACAAAAATAAGAGAAATCCTCAGGCCTGCAAAATAAGACAGCAGGAACCCGGAGAGGCAGTGAGCCCTGCAACTGACATTGCCATGAAGGCCTCTGCCGGGTGCTCCTGGCTTTGAGCTTGTCCTGACCTTCAGTGGCCATGCGGTGATTTATCCTCCAAATCAGAGTGCTTGGGAAGTGAAAGGTAGTGCTGTTAGGGGTAGAATGGGAATTCTGCTTCTGTTGGGGATCTGGAAAGCTGTGAGAGTATGTCACTCCCATCCTAACAACGGGAAAATGCTGAACGGCGTACAAAATCCATCTTAGCTTTCCTGAACCCATCAGAGGGCTGAGGTCACCAGCAATCAGGAAGCTGAATCTCAAGCTGAAGAATGAAAAGTCCCCGTCTAGGAGAGGCAGGACACATGGATTTTTTTTTTTTTTTAAACTTCTGACAGCTTGTGGGAGGAAGAAGTGCCTGCCATAGCGTGGGGAAGAAATCTAAACATTGAAAAAAAAATTCCTAAAGGCAGAGTAGGCACTACTATATCGGTTTAGAATAAATGGGGATCCCAGACACGTGGGGATTTGTACCTACTCCTAAGATCCTCTCCATGGTCTCCGCTGGGTGCTTTTGAGGGAGTTTTTGGGTAGGAGGTCTCTGTAGCCATGCACTGATGCCCCTCTCATGGTCCATAACTATGCCTTGGCACATAGCAGGAGCTCAGTTATTATTTGTTGAATGACTCTGACATTAATCAATTCCACAACCTGAGGCAAAAAATGGTTACCTCGTTTCATGTTTAAGAATCAGATAATCTGGTTGGGACCCCCATTTGCCAGCGCTAACAAGAACTTCTACCCTCTTGGTCATTGTTAATTGGTCTCTTGACTCCTTAGGGTTACAGAGGCCCCAGGGGTGTCAAAACATTGAGACCATTCTCTAATCTGTACTTCCAGCCCTCATGGTCCCTTTGAAAGCAGTGCTTTCAAGTCTGGGCATGAGGCTTCTTTGTGTTAGGTCATGCTGGCTCTGTCCCCTCACAGAACATTGTGTGATGGGGGGTGTGGGCTGCCATCCTTGAGAATCACCAGCCCCACTCCAGGTCATGAGGAAGTTTGCTCTTTTCACTCCCTAGAAAGATCACATCTGTGCTTCCCATCTCTCCGCCCCCCAGCTCCAGCTTCTCAATCAGCCTGACTGGAGAAAGGATTCCTGAAGGTTCTGCTCAGAAATCTCAGGCTTAAATTTTATTAATACCATCTAAGAGTTATTTGACCACCTTTGGACACTAGGGGACCCAGGAACCCAGGCTCAACACAAAGGCTTCCTACAGTGGGAAGGGAGAATTCTCACCCTGATCCTGTCTCCTTCAGCAACAAGAATAAGGCAGACATTAATATGTCAATAGTTTACATGTGTTTTTTGTCAAATAAAATTATTATGATATATGTCAATAAAAATTCTCCTCTTCTAAGTAGAGGGACCAGAAATAATTACTATGTATTCACTTCTCAAATGAAAAAATACAAAATATTTATTGTCTGTTCTGTATCATAAGAATGCAAAGTACAGTTGAGAACAGAACATTTATTGGGACTATTTCTTGGAGAAAGCAATGGCACCCCACTCCAGTACTCTTGCCTGGAAAATCCCATGGACGGAGGAGCCTGGTAGGCTGCAGTCCATGGGGTCGCTAAGAATTGGACACGACTGAGCGACTTCACTTTCACTTTTCACTTTCATGCATTGGAGAAAGCAATGGCAACCCACTCCAGTGTTCTTGCCTGGAGAATCCCAGGGACAGAGAAGCCTGGTGGGCTACAGGCCATATGGTTGCAAAGAGTGGGACCTACCTGGATCAGTGTAGCACTTATGCAAGATCATACATGCTCAACTGTTAGTGTGATTACTGGAACTCAGTAGTTATTGTGATATTGGCATGAATAAGCAACTTGGAAAAGAAGAAATACAAGTGACTAGTAGAAAGGCAAAAATTTTAATCTCATTAGTAACCAAGAGATAAAAATTTAAACAGCAATGATATACCATTTTTTCCTAGCAAATTTGAAATGGTAAAATATGTTCTCATTTTTAGTTTTGATATGTATGTGATGAGTGCTGGAATGAATATAAGTTGAGACAATCTTTCCAGAAGGAAATTTGGCAGTTTTTATTAATAGCTTTAAACATTCCTATCACCTTCGATGATGCTCAGCCATTGCTCTAGTCCAACAGACTCAACTCACATTGTGGTCTGAATTTGCACTATTTATATAGAACACACTGTGTCTGGTGCCCTCTAGAGTCATGCCTCTGGGGCCCCACCATTAACACGCTCAACTTACAGCAACCAGACTTAAGAAAATAAACAAGAAAGTTACCAACAGATTTATCTCCAAGGATTTTTATGCCACTATAATTCACAAAAAGCAAAACCTGAGAAATAATCTAAATTTTAATCAATAGAGGAATGATGAATTAGGTTATTGTAGACTCATTCAATGGAATTTTAGATAGCCATTAAAAATCACATTGACTATGTAATGACATGAAGAATATTCGTACACCTTTATTCCAAAACAAAAGGAGCTTTCTTATTGTTTCTGATATCAAAGTAAAATATAATCATTTTGAATGATACAATATAGAAAATTAAAATAGTCATAATAATTTCAACATACAAAGAGATAGCCATTTTTGATAAATGTCCTAACGAACATTTTATACATGTATATTCATATTCCTACATAAACTGCAGAGAGCTGACTGCTAAACTGCTAATTCCCAAAGGAAAAAAAATACAACAAAAGTATTAACATACTTATTCATGCTGTTGGGAATATGGACAATTTGTCTTTTTGATTTCTTTTTTTTACTTCTAACACATCTACAGTTAGCATGATTGCTTTATAAGAAAAACATTTTAAATAACAAATGCTATAAATGACTTGATGTTTAGCTAACTTTTCTTTTGGTGCTTTGAATGCAGAATGTAAAAAACAGACATACTTCTTTTACAAAATGAGAAATAACACTCATTAATCACTTTGCCGTTTTCCTCTTAATGAAGACATGCAAATGCATGTGCGAACAAGCTGAACTTCTATTATGGGGCTATGACAGGATGCTCTGCAGAAGAGAAGGTAATGATAGAGCTTGGAAAATAGGAGGGCAGAGGAAGGTTAGAGGTGGTAGAAGATTTCTATTCTGAATGCCTTAAAGACTTGTATGAGCCTATAGTATTCCGTCTAACAATAATAAAATGAGATCACAAACTGCATTAAGAGACAAAAGCTCATCAATGTGGTATGACACACAGAGTATAGCCAAATGGGGAAATGAAGACTCAGATCAAAATGAAGATGTATAAAGTTGCAGTTTTGTTCAGATTTCTGAGTCTTGCCAGATCATCATATTCAGCTGCTTGACAAGTTCAGTCAATATTACTCATGTATCAGTCAGTTCAGTCATTCAGTCATGTCTGACTTTTTACGACTCCATGGACTGCAGCTCACCAAGGCTTCCCTGTCCATTGCCAACTCCTGGAGCTTGCTCAAATTCATGTTCATTGAGTCGTGATCCCATCCAACCATCTCATCCTCTGTTGTCCCCCTTCCTCCTGCCTTCAATCTTTTCCAGCATCAGGGTCTTTTTCAAGGAGTCAGTTCTTTGCATCAAGAGGCCAAAATATTGGAGTTTCAGCTTCAGCATCAGTCCTTCCAATGAATATTCAGGACTGATTTCCTTTAGGATTGACTGGTTGGATCTCCTTGCAGTCCAAGGGACTCTCAAGAGTCTTCTCCAACACCACAGTTAAAATGATCAATTCTTCATCGCTCAGCTTTCTTTATAGACCAACTCTCACATCCATACATGATTACTAGAAAAACCATAGCTTTGACTAGACAAACCTTTGTTGGCAAAGTAATATCTCTACTTTTTAATATGCTGTCTAGGTTGGTCATAGCTTTTCTTCCAAGGAACAAGTGTCTTTTAATTTCATGGCTGTAGTCACCATCTGTAGTGATTTTGGAGCCCCCAAAATAAAGTCTGTCACTGCTTCCACTGTTTCCCATCTATTTGTCATGAAGTGATGGGACAGGATGCCATGATCTTCGTTTTCTGAATGTTGAGTTTTAAGCCAACTTTTTCACTCTCCTCTTTCACTTTCATCATGAGGCTCTTTATTTCTTCTTCACTTTCTACCATCAGGGTGGTGTCATCTACATATATACTCGTGTATAATCCTAGGATATTTTTACCCAGTATTACATGTTTGGATCAAAATTGAAAAAGTCAGTTCAACGTTTACTCATTTTGTTTATACAACTCCATACACTTACATGTCTAGAAATACAAACTGAGTAAATTCTGTATCCCCCAACATCATTAGTGTTCAATAGAAAAGCCTTTAACGCCAAAGAGGTTATGAAACATTAAGGTTCTTGATATAACTGTCCCCAAAAGAACTAGAGCTAGGCTTATAGAAGATTAAGTTCTTTGGACAGGGCAGAAGAGAATATCAGACAGCATCCAATTATGTTCATTTTGCTCCTGCCTTTTTGTGTGGAAAATCAGAACTGCCTGGAAAATCAGCCTGCCTCCTCTAAATGGCTTGGGAAACCAAAACAAAGATTTTCAAATCAAGTCAGTTGGATTTTAGAAACATTTTTCAAATTCTGTTATAAGAAAGGTTCTTGGATTGGGGAAGAGAGATGAAAAATGGCAAAACATCATTCCTGCCCTCCAGAATCTTCCCATCATATGAGTGTGCCAGGTAGAAAGAAAACTGCAAATCATCGTGGAATTTTTTTAATGGCTGAAACAGTGGTATAAACACAGGACGTGGAGATTAAAGGACAGTTTCCCAGAAAGGCGCTGTAATCATTATTACACTGATCGTAGTCCTCGTCACTCAGACCAGGCTCCATGAAATAGCATCTCCCAGGAGCTTGTGAGAGATGCAGACACTCAGCCCCTCCTCCCTGCCCAGACCTCCTGAATCAGAATTTCTGAGATAGGACCCAGTTTTAACAGCTCTGCAGGTAATGTTCATAGACTCTAAAGTCTGAGAAGCAGCATTGCTCTGAAGTATAGACCCTTGTGATGTAAGAGGCTATAATCATTCCAGTTGTCCATTTAATAGCCCACAATTTAAAAATCAATGATTATACAATCTCATTATAGAAACATTTGAAAATCTGGAGAAATACAAAAGGTGGAAAAATTGCCCTTGTGGATTATTAGTCAAAGTTCTCCAGATAAACTGAATTCATATGTAAATATAAATATATATTTATGCCAAGCCAATTTCTTTATATATGGAGCTTGGTAGTTCCAGATCTTCAATGAGCACACTGGAGACCCAGGAGAGCTGATGGTTTATTTCTAGTCCAAAGACTGTCAGGCTTAAGACCCAGAAAGAGCTGAGGCTCTGGGGACAAATTCTCTGTTACTTAGAGAAGAATCAAACTTTTGTTCTCTTCAGGCCTTTAACTGATTAGATGGGGCCCATCCACACTAGGAAGGACAATCTGCCTTACTCAGTCCACTGTTTTAAATGTTAATTTCATCTAAAAACAGCCTCACAGAAACACCCAGAATAATTTTTGACCAAATGTCTGGGCATCGCATGAGTCAAGTTGATATATGAAATTAACCATCATACCTCAACTAACTGTTGTAAACATTTTGGTTTACCTTGTCCCCTTTTCAGTTTCAACCCTGAGAAATGGGAGTGTACCTCAGTAAGGATAAATTCTTTGGGTATAAGAGTTAGCTAAAATACTTTCTGCCTCTCTGCTGTTGCCACATAAGTGGAAGTCAGGTTCATTCACCTATGATACTACCTCTTTCTGTCCAAGTGGAGGATTTTGTTTTCATATATTCATAGCACATAGGAAGTTGAGGGGTTATATTTTTACCCAAAGCAATTTTTCTAGCTGTGGCGTGAAGTATTTCTCTGGCATAAACATCACCCTTCAACCCCATCTGAGCTGAAAATCCCACCTCTAATCTTCTTTCTGATTGAGAAATGATAGAGTGGATTTGCTGGCAAACATCTGCCTCCCTGACAGCTGGTGGCCCTTGTGGGAGTGGCTCTAAGGTAAGAGCATATTGTCGATGTTTATTCATTGAGAAGTATGTTTTAAAAATCACAACATGAACTAAAATTTGAAGAAGAACTGCCCCCATGTTGATTGAGGAAATTTTATCCTAATGTTTGATCACATTCTGTTTTCTTTCACCACAATTGCTGGGGTCACGTGGTCTTATAAAAGGTCTTGACAAGAACTTGATTCTCTCTTCTTCCTTTGGGACCAGAGACAGTCCTCAAAGTATCATTAAAGCAATATTTGCCCTTGCCACTCCCAACTGACTCCTTTGACAATATGATATCTTTTCTAAAAATCTCATCTTTCCCATAACTGGCTTAGCAGTACATTGGAATCACTAAAGACTTATAGAAAAGAGTACTGATGTTTGGTTCCCACTCACAGAGATTCACGATTTGACTGTCCTGGGGTGCAAGTTGGGGATTTCTGAAAGCCTTCTAGGTGACTCTGACATTCAGCTAGAGTTGCAAGCCATCACCTTAGGATCCTGTTCCTCAAGGTGTGCTGATGTACCATCTGCCTCACCTGCGAGCTTGTCAAACATACAGAATCGGAGTCCACCCCATACCTGCTGAATCTGAATCTGCACTTTAATGAAACTCCCAGGTAAGCTGTAGACATCTTCAGTGTTGCACAGCCTCATCCTATGTATTGGTATTAAAATCAATTAAAATTGGTATAAAATCCCTGGGTATTAAAATCAGCTTGGGGGTGTAGAGGAAGCTCACTCAAGTGAAAATGGTTCTGCTTTAATGTCTTAGGTCCCCCAAAGGTGATTGAATTTTAATAGGTATTCACAGCACTGTTTGATTAAGTCAGATTGTGAAAGTCCTTACCTGAAGCTAACACACAATTGTAGATTAACTATACTTGAGTTAACATTTTCTTATTGAAAAAAAAAAATTATTAAAAGTTCTAATCACGAGACTTCCAGCATTTGAAAGCTGGGATGCGATGGAGTTTCTGGTCAGGAGCACTCATAGTCCCCTGAAATCCCCCCACGTGGGTGAATGCTTTCATATCCCTGACACAATGCCTGTCCCTGCCCAGGCCCTTGGAGTCAGATCACAAGGTCACCCTGTGAGCTGTCCAGAACCCGGCCTTTGCAAAGGCAAGGACAATGGGATTATCAAGGTTCAAATAGGGATACACGAGTGAGTAAAGCAAAGAAAATGTATTTTAAAGACTTCCTTTCTTACCTACACAAAGGCTTGAACTGGAAAATGTTTACCGAAAAAAAAAAAAAAAGAAAGACTCTTCAAACAAAAACTACGAGTTTGAAAACAATTTTCATGTATTGTGAAAAGAATCAGCCAAAGCTGGGTTCAAATTAATGCGTATATGCATGATAAATGATGTACCCTCTCTAACTTTAGGTTTTCTTAACGAGATAAAGAGGAGATGATACTACCTATTACTACGGTCGCCGTTTGTCTTGATTAAGATATGACATAGCTTTTTGGCCTCAGTTTCCCCAGATGGAAAAGAGAGCTCAGGATTTTCACTTCAGGATTGTTGTATAGAACAATGTGTACAGCATGGGCTTGGCACATAGTAAAGGATTATTGAGTGGAAGGTGATTTTTCTGCATCACCAGTGGCAGGGAATGCTCTGAGTGGTAATAAAAGTAGCAGCACTAGCAGTAGTAATGTTAATTTTCTCTCCTTTTTCTTATAGGGGCCAGGTTTTGTTAGAAAAGTTAAGTAATCTGCCTACATTCTGACACTGAACCCTACTTTCAAATTCTACCAGGATTCTTATCCAGAGAGGCTGTGGGAAAATGTCTCAATGTGAAGCATTGCTATCTTGTGTAGGGTGTGTGTGTGTGTGTGTGTGTGTGTGTGTGTGTGTGTGTGTGAGAGAGAGAGAGAGAGAGACAGGGGAAAAAAAAAAAACTTGAGTAAACAGTTTAATATTACACATGCCACTCTCTGAAGATTCTGAAACACTCTTCTTCCAGCAAAATCACTCTGTCTCCAGAAACGACTATGGGTAAAACCCTGCTGGACATTAATATTGCTACTGCTAAGTCGCTTCAGTCATGTCCAACTCTGTGCGACCCTGTAGATGGCAGCCCACCAGGCTCCCCCGTCCCTGGGATTCTCCAGGCAAGAAGACTGGAGTGGGTTGCCATTTCCTTCCCCGATGCATGAAAGTGAAAAGGGAAAGTGAAGTTGCTCAGTCGTGTCCGACCCTCAGCGACCCCATGAACTGCAGCCTACCAGGCTCCTCCATCCGTGGGATTTTCCAGGCAAGAGTACTGGAGTGGGGTGCCATTGCCTACTGAGTACTAAAATAATGCTGCATACACTAACATCAGTGCCTTTTACATAAAAATGAGAATAAGAAGAATTAAGCTCCTTGTCCAGCGTTACCACATGAGACACAGCAGAACCAGGATTTGAACCCAGATCAGTCTCCAGAGCCCAGGCCTCTCTCACCTGTCTCACTGTAATCTCACGCAGGTGACTGAACGTAGGCAGAGGGGAAACAACTTTCAGACATTCTTCCAGACTGCTCTGGAGAGACAGGTGTCAGCGCACTGTATCTTGCTCTAAGGAGCAGACACCCAGAACTCCTAACTGGGCTTCTGTGTGGAAGATGCTGCGTTATATCTGTTGTTTTGTTTGGGCTTCACAAAATTGTTTACCCCATTTTTAAAAATCAGGAGACTAAGACGTAACTTGCTGAAGGTCTCACAGTTAACAAATGCCAATTAGGACTGAAATTCAGGTTGGTTTGACTCCACAGATACACATTAAACTTTTCCAGAATCATTGTATACCTCATTTTACAAAAAATCTGGAATATTTGCAAAAGGCTAAATATGTTTTTTTTAATATCAGAAGATTGCCAGATATTGTATCTATTAGCTTTCTTTCAATGCTCACTTACCCTCCCTCCTTTAAAAAAAAAAAATTTGTTCCATCTGTAGCTGCCACAGGGAATGAAATGAACTTTTCTGGAAGGTGAGGGCACAGAACATTTAGAGTACAGTATTTAAAAACAAAACACAACAAAAAAACGTTGCCCCAGCTAAAATGTTAATGTTCCATGGAGGAGTGGAGGCGCCACACTGTAGCACAACCCAGGGCAAGAATGTAGTTTTCCTCTTTCTTCCTGGGGCCTAATATACTCCCAGACACACAGTGAGTGCTTAGTAAACATCATTGAGTAAAATAATGAACACACAAATGAATGGACAGTTAGAGAACAAATCCATAGGATGCTTTTGTGAAAGCAGATTTTGACAGTAAAAGAGCATCAAGCCAAACTTACCCCAGAAGACATGAAAAACAAACTCCCTACACACGTTTACCCAGAGCAGGCTTACAACTCTCTCCAGTTTAGTTTACACTAGATTTCTCTTCGGACACTGAGGGTAGAAAAGATTTTTGTTATCTTAAACTTCAGGGAACAAAGCCAGAGAGGTGATCTGCAGAGGAAAACATATTCAACAAATTTTGGAATTCTATCACTGAGTTTCTGAACTCTTGAGTTTTTTTTTCTTTAGATAGTAAGAAAAGTCATTTCTCAGTTTCTCTCTCAGTACCTCTCTCTTTTCCTGCCTTTGTCGCTCTCTCAAGTCAAAGAGGTTGTAGCTGACAGCCGTGTCATAAGTGTGTTTGGTACTCCCAAATTATGCAGCCAACAGGGAAGCTTAGAGTGATGCCCCTGAATCCCTCCGCATCTCAGAGGAGGTTCAGGAGCACCTACCTGTGCTTGCCCCCGCATTTCAGAGGATTCAGGAACACCTGTGCTTGCGGCGTGTGGCCACTAGGGGTCTCCCGCAGCAGGCAGTGTGAGCTGGGAATTGGGTAGCCGAGGCGGCCTCCTTTGTCTGCACCCCAGGTGTGGACTCCTTTTGTTCAGAGGCTGGGCTTGCTACCTGCGGCGTCTGAGCCGGCTGCTCTGTTAACCCACCTTAGGCTGCCGGCGCACTTCTTTGGAGGAAATGCACTGTTTCTCAGCGTCTGTCACTAGTTAACACTTGACATTACCCCCGAGGAGCCAGTGTTTTCTCTTTAACAGGACTACGCATCTTTGTATTAGAAACACAGTTTAAACTACAAAGGGAAATACTTCTCACTACAACAAAGAGTATCTCTATGTTGAGAAATTGATGGCAAAAGGACCCATTTCCTGTGTAGCATATTTGCCATAAAATATTTAAAGCCAGTTGACAAATAGCTCCACTGTTCTCCAGTGAATGCTGGCCACTGGATTAATCTTGAAAGTCAGGAATATTTCATTCTAGGCTTATCACAGAGAAAAGGAATGACCTTCACAAACACCCCTGAGTGCCTGAAATATGGGAGCCCAGCCCCAGCCAAGGCAGCCACATTCACCCTGTGGTGTTTTCATATCTGCTTTTCAACTTCAAAGGAACAAACAGTAAAGCAAAAATAAACAAATTACAGTAACATAAGAGCTACTCTGTAAACAATAAATTACACGAATTGTAACAGCTGTGATGCGAATGGGGGTAGGGATGGCAAACATTTGATCCATCAAAACTTGTTCGTTTTCACCATTTTAGTTTCTCTTGTTCCCAGCAAAAGTGTGTCCTTATACGTCCGTCCGGATTGTGTGTGTGTGTGTGTGTGCTCCAGATGCATCACTCATCACCTTGTTACTCAGTGGTCACAGCTGCTGATGTGAAAATTAATTGGCGTCCAGGAGAACCACTTGTTCCTTGGTTTACTCCCATACTCAACAAATATCCACTGAACACCTACTGTGTGTCAAACATGGTAAAGAATGCAAAGGCCAGCCAGAAAAGAAACCTACCCCCTAGGAAGCCTTTTAATAAAGTAGGGAAATCAAATATATTCCACAATTGTGACCAAGGCAAGACGGAGCATCTGCCACTTGAGAGGTAGAGAGAAAAGACTATAGGAATTCAACAGAAGGAGAGCTGGTTTCTGGCATGAGAATTAGGGACGATTCCCCAAGAAGAAACATTCTTCTTGAAGCTTCAGGGTATGTAGGACGTCTAGCAGGGAGGGATGGGAAAAGGCCAGTGCTGGCAGCCCCAAGTGGTACAGGGTGTGATGTGGTGGGGTTACATTTGTGAAGGGGAAAACAGGAAATGTGTTTGGAAAGGGAAAGTGGGAAGGCTTTACATGCTAAACTAAGCATGTAAGCGAAGTTAAAACAAAATGGTAATAGACCACATTATTGACAAGACTCCTTTCATCCCATATGTATTTTACAATTTGAAGAAGGTAGACATGTCTTGAAAAACTCTTGCTTGTCAAACAGACTTAAGATCTTTGCAGCACCAATATTCCCTCTTTACCAGCAAACAGGCATTACCTAGAAATAATGCCATATGTGAGTGACTAAAATACACAGACGAATAATTGTTTCACTTAGAGAAATGCTTTGGAAGGTTCACAAACAGGTTCCTGGGCCTATTGAGGAGGGGGTTGGCAAGTTTTTTCAGCAACCTGCTGCTAATTTATTGATATTAAACATTTTTACAAGTAGCAGCAAGCCATTAACCTCTGAATCCAAGAAAAACAATAGTGATCATGCCTGCCGAGTTTTCTCCGTTGGCTCTGACTTTAACAATCCAAGTTATTGATCGTCTTTCAGATTTTAGTTCTAAATTTAGAGCTTTCCTTTTGTTCTTCAAAATAATATACTTCAGAATTTCTGTCCATTTCCTACCATCAGGCTAAGTCTCCCCAGTCATCCCATTTCTACCCAGCAAGCATGTATGTTGGTCTTGTATTCGTCTGACCTCTGAATCCAGTGGACAAAGCTCTTCTCCATCTTAGACTACATTTGTGCAGCACAGGGTGGAGCCCTGGGGTGATGCCTTCACAACGGGTGTCCTGCTCTCCCTTCACCTGTCAACTGGGAGTAAGAAAAATGACCTACTTCACAGAATCATGGTTGACTTTCTCCAACTAAGGACTGTAAAGCTCTTTGAGTGTAATGCTATCATCCCAACTGCAGAAATAGAATCTGGCATCCCTTTGTGAGACTTCTAAGTCATGAAACCTGTTGCATGTTGCTCAGTGTGGGACAAGAAAGATACAAACCTTGGGCCAAAGATGAGCATTTCCCCTGGTAGAATAAGCCACTACTGATTAGTTCCCTCAGTTATCTCCAGATGCAACGGAGAAAGCGAGAGTTGTTCAAATCATACATTCCATCTTTCAAGTAAACAATTTACTATCACTTAAGGAGCACAGACTATTGGCCAGGTACTGTGGCTTTATATATCTCATTTAATCTTCACAATACCCCATGTTATCAGGAGTATGGTTGCAGGTAGAGAAACTGAAGCTCAGTGAATGTGAGTCATTCGCTTGAGGTCACATGGCTAATAAGTGGCAGAACCAGAGTTTGAGTCCAGGTGTTGTCTCCTTCCAAGCCTAGAGAGAGACAACCCTACTTAGGTGACATAGCCAAGTTAGACAGTCCACCAGCTAAAGATCTGGAGGGATACACAGATCACTAGTCAGAGAGGAAGATGATGCCTTTGATCAGAAGAACTCTGGAAAAAATAACTGGAAGTTACATTCTGATAGAGTGGTCAAGGTTTTGATGGGCCATACGTCTTTGAAGGGCACCACAGTAAACTGCATCAAGGTTGCATCACACAAAAAAGAAAAATGGAAGAGGGGAGGGAGAGGGGGTGCTAGGGTCTCCTTATACCAGACAGGGATGTTTCAAGTACCACATAGATGAGGGTCAGGAAGACTTAGTCCTGTGTGACTGCAGAGTACTCAAGAGCTGTCAACTATTCAGCAAGCTGCCTTAATGGGAATGTCACTGGGATGGTATTCTGTTAGTTGCTCAGTTGTGTCCGACCCTTTGCGACCTCATGGACTGTAACCTACCAGGATCCTTTGTCCATGGGATTCTCCAGGCAAGAATACTGGAGTGGGTTGTCATTTCCTTCTCCAGGGTATCTTCCCTACCCAGGGATTGAACCTGGGTCTCCCACATGGTGGGCAGATTCTTTACTGTCTGAGCCACGAGGGAAGTCCATAAGAAAAAAACTGAGCCCTACTGGGAACATACACTGGGAAGGTATCCTGGAGGGCATTTTAAAAAATAGTTTAAATCAACTAGAAAATGTTACATGGGTGCATAGTGTGATTATTCAACATTTATTCACCGTGTGTTAGGTGCTTGGTTGAGGCGGACCCCCTAGGATTGGCTGCTATTCCTGTGTCACTCCTGATAATTTTTAAATTGACTATGTCCTTTTAACAGTGTTTTTAAAAACTGAACTACTCCAGTGTGAACACTTTCCACTTTGCTACATAATGAGGGTACTTTCATTCCTTTAATGTTTGCTTTTTCCTTTGATCTAACAATTTCTGTTCAAATTTCACAGTTTTCTGTGGCTTCAGGAATGAAAGAACTGATTACCCTGCTGGGACCGTGAAATAGACTTTAAAAAATCGGCATGATATTTCCTCCCAGTGAAATTAATTTAGGTTTAAATACAGGGGTAAGGTACACACCTTGTGCCGGAGCCTCTTTCTCTCACACACCTAAGCAGTTGCTTAGCGCACAGTTGGACCTGCTGCCAAGTCTTAGGTCTTTTGTGAGGATCCTTTGCAAGACACAGGCTGAGAACCTTTCTGTTTGACTGCTGGCTTTGTGTGGGCCGGATGACATACCTGGAACGTCTCTATTTCTTTAAAGGCCCATCTCAAAAGCCCAGTGGTCCCGTCGAGCAGTCCGGTGGCTGGGGTACTTAAGTGCAGCCCGACTGGCTTGCGGAGTGTTTTGAGGGTCTTTTAGGAAACGCACCTTCTTGCAGGGCAGGGATCCTCGGCTCCAGAGCAACAAAGGACAATTTCGAGGGGAGTGGAAGGAGCTCTCCACAGCCTCTCTGGCATCCCAGGCCCTCTTCTGCCTAGTATCGTGTCCTTAGTGACCCCGCCTTCATTCTCTGCATCCCACCCGGGCTGTCTCGCTGCTCCTTAGTCTGGCCGGGGCGCCGCGACCCACCACCTTCCCCCCACGCCCCACTCGGGGCGCCCTCAAACCCTTGGAGCAGCGCTGCGCACAGCCGCCACGCTCGCCCCGCGGCCCCCTGCGGCCTCTCTGGCACCTCTGGGTCCGGCTCCCCGGGCCAGTGTTCCACCCGCCCAGCAGTCCATAGCCGCCTCCTCCAGCCCCCGTCGCAGGAGCTGTCAAGCTCGCAGCCGCTGAGCCAGCCCCGGAGCTCCCGCGTCTCCTCTCCTTCCTTTGTGTGCGCGCGAGAGGAGTTGGGGCGGAGGGAGAAGGGGGAGGTCGCTCTGTCTGTCTGTCTCCCGCTGCCTTTGCCCGGGCAGCTTGAAGTGCCGCCGGGGAGGAAGGGAGCCCACGGGGAGGGTGCGGGGAGCTGGTGGAGGGACTGTGGGCCGCCCGGGAGCCCGGGTCCCAGCCGCGCTCTGGGAAGCGCGGACCGCAGCTGGGGCTGGGCTGGAGGCACGATTCGTCCGCTCCGGCCGCCCCTCGGCCTCCCTCCGCGCCCACCTACCCCCGACACCCGGAGAACAGCGTGCGAAGGCGCCGAGAGGGACGGAAACCACAAATAAATAGCGGCGGCAGCAGCGCGTCATCTGGCGGAGCAGGAAGTGCAGGCAGAGTCCGGAGGCTGGTGCTTTCTGCGCGTCCCCCGGACTTTGCCATGGGCTGGGGGCCGCGGAGGCTGCAAGCGGCCGGGCCAGGGCAGCGGCGGCGGCGTCCGCTCCGGGGCTGAGCGAGAAGCGTCGCGCGGAGCGCACGGAGATGGCAGCGTCAAGCAACTCCAGCCTGTCCGGCTCCTCGGTGTCCTCCGGTGAGTTTCAGCCCATCGGGAGCGGCTGCCCCGCTGGGTGTCTAGTCCCCTGCCCGCGCCCCGCACTCTGGGATGGAGAGAGCCTACCTGTGGCCGTTCTGCCCGCTCTCCCGGAGTGAGGGCAGGCGGCCGCTGTGACACTTGTTTGGCTGGCCGGCACCCTTGGGCGCCCACTGCACCTTCGCGCCTGGAGTCTGACAGCGCAGAGGTGGGAGAGCGGGGGCGCCCTTGGTGTGCAGAAGTAGGGGTGTTGGGGATTTGTGGAGCAGCAGGCAAGAAGCGAGGCGAGCAGGGCGGGCTCTCACTTTCTAGCGCCACTGAACCAGGGCTGGCGGGTCGGGGAAGGTGAGGGTGCCGCTGGGCGCCCCGACCCTCTGCCTGTGCGGTGCCCATTCCACTGGATGCCCAGATTCAAGGCAAGGGGGAGCAAACCCTCGCTCTTCGCATACTTCATTTTCTTTGTTTGTTTCAGAAATTAGCTCCGTGTAGACGCACGCTTGGTGTATGGGCTTGAGATAGGGATAATACAGGGATTCTGTCATTCTGGTTCTGATTGAAGTTAGAGACCGGCGGTCAAGCCCAGCCTCTGACCACTTGCCCAGTTTCAAGTGTGCGTGTGTATGTGTGTGTGTGATTTTCCTCTGTGGCCTCTTAGAATACATTTGGTAATTTTACTTTCCTGGCATACATTTTTTTTTTCTTTCAAGTGTGGCTGAGCAAAGGAAAGGCTTCTTTCAGCTTTTCTATGGTTGATCAGCGGGTCTAATTTAAGAGAAGAAATCGCTAATGAATCTGAAGGAGTAGGAATCAATAGCAGCAGACCCTCTGGATTCTGAGTATGACAGGTTTCTAATCAGGATGATGCATTAGGTAGAATGCTTCTACCGCTCTGGTCATTGAAAACTTTAATGACAAACCCTAAAGGGATAGCTGACAAGACATTTACTGTAGTTTACAGTATTCAAGGGTCAAGAAGGTCTTGAAGTCCTAATGGAAATACTCAATATATCAATATTGTATTAATTTCTATTGTGTGTCCGCTTTAAATTATTACTCCAAAAATTAAACTCAGAGAAAGAAACGTTCTATTGGAGGCATTGGACAGCAAGCCAGGCATTAAGGAACCCTATCTCTAGATGTGTGACTAATTAAATCATGAATGCAAGGTGATTTGACTAAGGTGCAGTTGTGACATGGAACAAGGTGATTACTTGAAAGTCATCTATTATCTTTTTTGGCAGGTTTTAGTTCCAGTGAAATAGCACTTTCTTTTTTGATCATTATCAACTGATGAAAAGCGCAGTGTTGTTACGTGTACAAGGTAGTCGAAGTTTCTGGTAGTAGCAGCCAATGGGGCAGAACAGTCATATCTTATTAAGAGCAGCAACAAGTTGACCGACTGCCTGTGGTTTTAATTTTCTGAGAACTCAGCAAATGCTACAGCTTATTTTTAGTACCCTCAAACCACTGATGCTGCTTTTCAATTCATTTTGGTTGACTAACATTGAATTTAAAATACAGTGATGTTGGCTTATGGTTAACATATGGTTACCCCTCTTTGAAAATGACCCACAAGATGAACTGGTGGGAGAGTGGTAATGAAGGGAAAGAAGACAAGAGAAAGGACAATAAGGCAGTTTTATCATATGATTTACTGGTGTATGAATTACAGGTGCTGTGGCATCTGAATTTTCAGATCTTGATGAAATATCTCCTTAAGCTTAAGGAGCCTTATTGAAAAACCTAACTCAGCCTTAGGAAGAATACATGGGTTTGAAGCAGCACAGTATAAGCTTTAAATGACGTTAACTGCTTTGTAGATAGGATAGAGATGCGTGTGAAGGTTCTATTATATTTTTTGCTTTAGTTACCACTGTTTTAAATCCTAATGAAAACTGAGAGATAACAGGAAAGCTGAGATTCAAAAAGTGGGCGGGGATATGTTGTTTAACATGAATCAATCTAGCCCATGAACTTATATTGGCTAATTCACCAATTAATCAGGTACTGTGTCTTGAAAAATATGAGAACCAGAATTCTCTTTTTAAGCACACTTACCATCATGTGGATCATGAATAATTCAGAAAACACAAGCAATTCACACCTGTGAGAAGTGTTGGGCAGGAAAGAATAGAGCTTGTTTGTGATGGCAGCTGGGTTCTCAGGCAAAGGTCAGAGTCTGAGAATAGAGGGCACTTCATCAGTCTATTAATCACTGTTTTTTCTATAGTAGGTGGACCTACTATGTGCCAGACCTCAGGTTAGCCTCAGCCTCAGCTTCAAGGAGGTTTAAGTGTTGAAAATAATTTAAGGATTCTTTAGAGCTTCCCTGGTGGCTCAGATGGTAGAGAATCTGCCTGCCACGGAGGAGACCCAGGTTCAGTCCTTCGTCAAGAAGATCCCCTGGAGAAGGAAATGGAAACCCACTCCAGTATTCTTGCCTGGAGAATTCCATGGACAGAGGAGCCAGGCAGACTATGGTGCATGGAGTCTCAAAGATTTGGACCCTGCTAAGTGACTAAGGCACATACCCCTCTTGCTTTGAAGCTTTGTGATATTGTTCTTGAGTTTGGCTCCACCAGTGGATAAGTTGGGGTGTGTTATTTAACTTCTCCAAGCCTCAGTTTCCTCATCTAATGCTAATAATAGGAACTATTTCATAAGAATGTCATGGCGATGAAATGAGGTAATGTGTATAGAGCGTTTAGCATAGGGTGTGGCACTTAATGAATGCTCAGTGTGAATAAAGTTTGTTCCTTGGAGGAAGGAAAAAATTAAATGCGTTCACTGGCTCAGACTGTAGGTACAGAAGTAAGTCCAACACATATCAAATCTGCCTCTTGCATTGCATGTTAGATTTGGTCTTGAGGTTTGAGCTCCATTAAACAAGCATTTATTAAGTTTCTTTAGGCTTCAGGCATAATCCCCAAGTGTTTGGAATAGAAAGATGAATCAAGACCCTTTCCCTCCCCATCCAGCAGCAGAGATGGACAAACAACAATCTATACTCTATTTTGAGAAAATGAGTTATGGGGAGGAGAGTACAGGGAGGAGACAGATGACCTCAGTTGTGAGGGATCAGTAGGGGTGACTTATGACTTGGACCTTGAAGGATGAGTGGGATGTTTTCAGAAAACAGTGTGCAGGAAAGGCATTTTAGGGAGAGGGATGATCTTAGGCAAAGGCCTGGAGATAGGGAAGTTCATAGCCTAATTTTCAACTTCTTAGGGCTATTCATCTGTTTTTTTGGTGGTTCCTCTTCTCTGGACAGTTATGATTATAGGCCCATCAACAGCCTCAATCATGGAGCTGCCAGATCACTCAAGGCTGCTGCTGCGAGAGGATTTTTTTCTGTTCAGGTAGCAGTGGGTTTGATGGTACAACTCTCCACACCTCAGGATATATTTGAGCAATTGAGCACTAAGAAGGTAACAGTGGATTCTGCAGTCTCCAGCATATGGAGAGGTGAACTCGAATAGAATACCGTGGGTAAACTTCTCTTAGAGGAATAGCTGTGGGAGGTTTATGTTTGGATGGATTTGTGTGAAGAGTAAAAATCTAACAGTTTACTCAGTATTAAGCTTCACGTTATCTGATTTTCCTGTAAATGTGTTCTTACTTGCTATTGGTGGACCACATCGCCTAAGCATCTCATTTATTCTATATTACCAGCTGGGACACAACAGATGAAATAATCAAGTTAAAATTAATTTTTAAATACATTTTCCGAGAACTATTTAGAAATTTGCTTCTGGAATATTCAATTGTGTATAAAAGAAATTGCTTTGCCTTTGTTTTAATGATAACTGCTGGTAATTAAATTTCACAATCACCTACTTTGGCAGGAAGGTTTGATTATCTTTATTATTTTAAATGGGGGGGTGGGGAGCGGAATCCCTTTTCTTAAACTTTTAATCTAGCCTGTGGTGCTTGATTATATTCTGAAATAAACAATTGTTGATTTGCAAAATACTTTTCTTAATGATCTTGAGTCAGATTTGCTTTTATAATTGAAATAAGAACTTTTTGCGTATTACTTATGTGATCACCAAATGGATAATTTCACAGACGAAAGAAAAAAAAAAACCAACCATAGGTATACATATGTCCCCTCCCTCTTGAACCTCCCTCTCATCTGCATCCCCACCCCACCCCACCCCTCTAGGTTGTTACAGAGACCCTGTATGTATACCTATGGCTGATTCATGTTGATGTTTGGAAGAAACCAACAAAATTCTATAAAGTAATTATCCTTTAACTAAAAAATAAATAAATTTTAAAAAAGAAGAAAAATCAACTCAAGTAAAGTAATAGATAAAGAAACTTTGAGATGTTTTTCAGTAACTGAACAAGGTAAAAAATTAAATATTAAAAGGATTCTTGGGATAAGAAGTTAAGATTTTGAGAAAATAAATGGACTGGATTATAGAAATGAAATTGACAGGGACTTTTGAAATTAAAATGCAAATATTAATAGAAAAAAAGTAAAACTCAGTGTTATATGCGGTCTTTGAAACTTTAATTGGGAAAAGAACATTCCTGAATGGACTGAGGGATTTATTTTTCCAGATTCTTTACAACAGTAATTCGGGCCAAGGAAATAATGCCATTTTCTGCTGTCAAACTGGTGTTGATCCTAGAAATGATAAATAGGAATTTTCATTACTTGTTACTGATGACTCACAACCAGTGGCATATACAAATCTTTCACATTCCTAGATTCAAAAGGCAAAACTGAACTGTAATCATGCTGCCAAGACTTATATAGGTGTAATTAGAAACTCCATGGATCTAATACTGCAAAACAGGATATCTTTGTTGAAACAGAGAAATTCACATTAAGAAGTCTTCTATACCTTTAAACTAAAGAAATATTCAATTATGTGTAAGCCAAATATCTTTACCTTTGTTTTAGTGTTAATTGCTGGTAATTTAATCTCAATTACCTAGAATGGCAGGAGGATTTGGTCACTTTTATTTTAAATCGTCGTGCACAAAAAAATTGCAATTTCAAAAACATTGCAAATTTGCAAAGCTGAGAATGAATCCCCTGAGAGAAATCATTTACTGATGAAAGCTATTGTTTTTTTGCTGTTTTTCTGGTGACCTTTCCACACCTCATCTTAACTTACTAGATTCTCACTGTCCTTTGTGGTACCTGAGATGAAAGTGAAAGTGAAGTCGCTCAGCCGTGTCCGACTCTTTGCGACACCATGAACTGTAGCCTACCACACTTCTCTGTCCATGGGATTTTCCAGGCAAGAGTACTGAAGTGGGTTGCCATTTCCTTCCCCAGAGGATCTTCCCAACCCAAGGATCGAACCTGGGTCTCCCGCATTGTAGGCAGACACTTTACCATCTGAGCAACCAGGGAAGTTCAACCTGAGATGAACCAGTGATATAGAATCTGAGAGGAAAGGCGGCTCTTCCTAGGCATAACAGCTTTTTTGCAGTGTTTGACAAGGGCCCACTGATCTGTGTACTTTTGCTAAAATGCCAGATGCCTCCCCTGTTCCCACTAATCCCTTGAAGAGTTCTGAATGACCTTCTCTTTGGGGGTCAGCTTTGGGGGGATGCAAACCCCCGGTATTTTCCAGGCCAGTCTATGCAGGGTTTCACTGGACAGTGTCCTCTGTGCTGCCACCTGGGGCTTGGCCAATGTCTGTCCTGCTGAAGGCCGTCTGCTGCCCTGCAGGGTGCCTGTTTTCACACAGTGGTGAAGATAACCGGACTTTGGGATTGGAAAACCTGAGCAGTGTCATCTTGGTATGGTTTGGGGAAAGGTTTTGGGCCAGAAGATCAAGATTCCTGCCAAGATAGTTAGATACAGAGAAGGCAAAAGGAACCTAATGATAGACCTAAGATTAATGGCACGCAGCTGTCACTTATCCATGATTTATCTTTTATGAATGTGTTCACATTTCATGGCTCCTAAAATATGTCATTGAATTTTCAAAATGAATGGCTCCTTCCCTCTTTTCCTCTCTTCTTTGTTCTTTCTCCCTTTTTCTTTTCTCATCTGTTTTTATGTTGGTCAGATTGCTATTTAGAGATGTTTCAGAAACCCTGCCTTTGGTCTACTTTCCTGTTAATGGTTCCCGAATCCTCCGGGCAACTTGCTGCTTCTCTTTCCACTGGCTCAGTGGGGAAAGGAGCTGCTGTGCTGTTTCTGGATCACATGGATTCTGGTCACAGGGTCAAGATGGACATGTCCATCTGTGGTGCAGCTTCAGGGCTGTGACAGAGCTCACCCCTCATGTGTCTCAAAGTTACTAACAAAAGCAGAGGTTTGTTTAAAGTCTCCATAGTTAGAGGAAACCCAGGTAGAAATGTGTTGGACCCACACACAATCTGCTCTGCCAGGCCACTTGGGGTCTGAGTCTGAAAATGGAATGTGTGTACCAGGGAAGAGCTATTCACCAGAAGATTGTGCAAATAACCTGCCTCTTCCTTCAGTTACTAGAAGTTGAACACCTTTGTGGGGACTGGTCTTCATATATAGTCTTTACAGTGTGGCCTTATGACAGCATGGCCTTGCTTCAACAGTCACCCATGTCACCCAGCTTCAGCCCATTCACAGAATCACCTTAGCAGTTTAGAGTGTTATCTTCAATCACCCAATGTCTGAGTTCCAACAGACATTCTCTAGAAAGGTGTTCAATTACTAACCTTGTTTAAAATGTCATCATCACCACAGATCAGAGGGGACATTGTTATATTCCTGGAATTGAGATATGTATTACTCACATACTGTGCAGGCCACCAATCATCCCTTGCCCTGGTGGCCTGTGGAGGAGAATGCTTTGCTGAGGAAAGAGGCTGGATGCCACTGGCCTGGCAGAACTGCTAGGTCTGGAGAAACAATCTGCTCCCTTGAGCTGGAGAGAGATCCCACCTTCTGAAATATGCCTACATTAGATGTTGTAGGAAGAGCCCTAAATGTGGAATCAGAAGATTCTGGACATTTAAGCCTTTAGCTGGGGCACCTACCCTCTTAACCAAGGGTCTTAAATCCTGTCAGAACTGTTAAGCCCTTTACCAGGACTCTTAAAACATTAATCAAGGCCCTTGAACCCTTTACAAAGCTCCTAAAGCCTTTACATCGGCCCTTTGACCAGATATTTAACCAAACCAACCAGCTAGCTATGTGGCCTTTGGTGAAGTTAGCTCCTCCGAGCCTTATATGTCTTGCTGCAAACTGCAGTTGTGACAGCCTGTTGCCTGGAGTTGAGGTGAGCATCCCCAGAGGTGAGAGAGCATCCTCTCCGCAGACCTGGTCAGCACGCCTGCTTATTAGAGGCCAAGTATCTCTCTTTCCTCTCTCCTTCCCTTAACATCTCTGAGCCCCAGTTCTCTTGGCTATAAATCAGAAATAGAGATACCTGACGAATTTATCCCACAGGGCTGTCTTTGCTGAGATTGTTTGGGAAAACACTTAGTAAACTGTAAAAGCAACTGACATGACCAGGTGGCTGCTATGTGTCGTTCTGTGTACATTATCTCACATATTTCTCTGAGGTAGACGTTATATCCCATTTTGTAAACAGAGAAATAGGTTCAGCGAGGGCATAGGGCTTAGATTTGAGGTAATAGGATTGAAGCAAAGTCTTGCTCATTTTAAAGAGTGTGTGCTTCCCTTTTGAAACATGAGGAACTGGTTTGTTTCTGTCTCTGTTCACAAAAGTTGCTGACATTAGAGTTTAATGTCATGGTTGACAGAGCAAATACAGTTATATTCTTATGCTTTATTTTGTTGCCCCCCAGTAGTTATCCAGACCGTCACCTCAGTTTGACCAAAGCTCATTCTCACGAGTAATATGAACTGGGAGATGTTACCAAGTCAGTACTCTGTAGAGTGAACACCTAGGAAACGGCTTGTATCTGTGCTTGAGAATAGTCTTGCAAGGTGAAGGGTATATTAGGTGTTCATTGTACTATTTTTGCAACTTTTCTAGAGGTTTGAAAATTTTCTCAATGCAAAAAAAAAAAAGGGTGCAAATAAAGGAAAAGTGCTACTCAGCATTCAGTTGGTTTTCTTCACTGGCATTACAGAAGCATTGTTTTTGTGTGAGGATATAAGTCCCCTTATCAATTCATGAAGCTCCCGGATTCTGAACCGTCAGGCAGCAGAATGTCTATCCCTTAGTTTATATCTTAAGTGAATATATAAAGGAGCTGAAATTATAGAAGGTGTTCAGATAGACCACATACAACTTCTGCCTGAGAATTTTTTTTTTTTCCTACCCCCTGAACTGGATTGACTTAACATTTTATTGTAGGTTTGGACCAAAGGCAGACATTGGTTGTTTAGAAGATTCTGGCATTTGTATAAGGAAGAATCAGGATCTAAGTAGCTCCAGGAACTGCCTGCCCAGTGCCACTCGGCTAGTTGGTGGTAGAGCTGAACCCATAGTTGGTGGTAGAGTATGGACCCATATTTTCAGAACATTGATCCTCCATCCTTCTTACTGGCTCGTCCTAAAGAGTAGTATCATCCTTACAGAATTTCTCACAGACATTTTTTTTCTGACTTTGTAAGGCCATTCTATGTAATTATTTTTTTCAAAAAGGAAATCATCAAGTGCTTTGTATTTTAAATGGGCCTAAGAACTCAAGGCTGTTGTGTCCATAGAGGCAGAGACTTAAGTGGTCTGATGTCTGCTTTAACTATGTATAGTTATGCTGTCCAATATGGTAACCACTAACCACATATAGCTGTTTAAATTTTTTTTAAAATTCAGTTCCGCAGTTGTCCTAGGGACATTTCAAGTGCTCAGTAGTACACATGGCTAGTGGTTACCACATTAGACCGTGCAGAAATGGAACATTTTCACGGTTATATAGAAGATTCTGTTGGGCAGCGGTGTCAGTAGTTCTAAGACAGGGACCTTACTAATGTAAAATTAGTTAGCTAGGGATAGAAAATTTGATTAAATGTTCTTCCTTTCTTGTGTTTGCTTCTTATGCTGCTTTGGTTGTATTTTACTAATTTTGCAAATTGTTTTTTTTAAGTAATTTTTTCATAACTTTGAGGCAAGCTGTGGAACGACAGATGGAATATGATGTTGGGGAAAGTAATTAAAATGTTTGTAAACCTTACTAGTCCTGAAGTTTGATTTAAGCTTTTTTAAAAAATGGTCTGTCATTTCCTTAATGGGAACTCTACTCCTTTTTGAAATAAACCCACAGTGAGTTGTAATTTCATCCTCAAAGAGGAAAAAAATGCCTTTATCCAGAAGAAGTTTGGATCTTATAATTGTGTTTCTTCCCCCAAATCATAAAGAAAATAGGAAAACTGTGAATGTGTGGACTGAGGTTGCTAAGTGGCATATTTAAGATATGCTATTTAAAGGAGATTTTCTACCACCCTGACCCACAATAAACCATTTGCCTAGAAGTGTTTTGCTTCTGCAAAAGGCCCATACAGGGCAAAGAAAACACACTGATTTTTAGAAGATAAAGTTAGCTTTTGGAATTTATTCTAACTGGGAGGAAATGTATGCAAATAAGGTGCAGGAACATGACAGCTCCTACGGAAAGGAAACTGCCCCCTTCTTGAACTTCTGTTACCATCTTCAAGTTCAACCAAAAAATGGAAAAGTGGAGGGTTATCTTTAAAATGTCAAACTACTGTCAAGAAAGAGGTGGATATTGAGATTCGGCTACTAGATTCAGAAACCGTACTAGCCAGAGGCAGGTGACATGCATGGCTTATTCTTTATTGACATAACTCAGATCACAAATTTTGGGTGATATGAATCACAGAATCACTTGGGTAATAACTTTATGTAGTTCTTTTCTCATCAGAAACCCAGTACCTAGACTTCATCATGTCCCATCACTGCCTTCTGTACCCTCAGTCCTGGCTGTGCACTGTCTTCTTCAAGAAAAGGAAACCTAGCTCTTTCTAGTTATTTCACATAATGCCACTCTAACGATATAAAGTGCTTTTTCTTAAATAATTTTGCTTCTGAAGAATAAACCCGAGTGAGATCAATTAGGGGACAGCAGGTAAGCAGGAAGCAGGGAGCATGGTTTTGAGGGTAAATCTGAGGCATCTACTAGAGGGTGAGGGCTGCAACGCTACCTCTAAGGGACTGATTCTCCACCTAGACTGGTAGGATCCAATATGGCAGCCACCTGGGCTATTTAGCCCTTGAAATTTGGCTAGTCTGAGATGCTCTGCAAAGTGAAATACACATCACAATTGAACAGTTTACAAAACAAAGAGAAGGTAAGATGTCTTATGAATAACTTTGTTATATTGATTATATGTTGACATGATAACATTTTTGGATATTAGGTTAAAGAAAACTTATTAAAAAAATTAATTATACCTGTTTATTGAAAATGTTTAATGTAGCTCCCAGGATATTTAAAACTACATATGTGGCTAATATTATATTTGAACCAGACAGTACCGGTCTGGACAGCTTCAGCCTTTATCACAGAATCTACGATACAAAACCTGCTGATTGACTGATCAGAGGCTCTCACAGTTGCCATCCTATCCACTTTCCAGGCCAGAAACATACCCTGTCTCCCCTGACGTCCAGTTCAACCCTGATTCTCAACACCCTATTTTGGTTTAGTCTCAGACATTGCAAGGTGTCCTTAATTTTTCTGGGTCCGTACAGTGATTTTGAAATGAAATGCTATTGAGAGGGACAGGTTGAGATTTTCATCCACTTCTTGTTTATATAGGTTTTGTGCTTTATTTTTTATTTTTGGTTTTTGCTTCACTATGATTCTAGACTTTACATATTTATTTGTGAGTTTTATGTATACCCCTCATTCCAAAGCCATCAGTGTGATAAAGCTGTGAAATTGAAAAGAGAAACTGAGAGAACAAGGAACACATTTTGTCTTGACCTGAAGCTTCTTGTCATGAGTATGCATGTGTGTATATATACACACATGTACATAATGATGTATGTCTGTGTGTGTGTGTGTGTGTCTATACAGAAAGCAGAAGTAGATTGGGTTTCAAACAAAAGTTATTTTCAACCAAATATATAAGTTAATATCCATGGAAATGAAAAGTCAAACCTAGCATTACCTTTAGTAATGAAACAATTCACTTGGGATTTGGCTAATGATGTGCAAATACTAATACACATAATTTGGCTGCCTAATATTGATTTAAGTTGTTCATTCAAATTCATTTTATTACAGAAAAATGAGCCATTTTGTTTTACAGTGTTTGTCGCTGCAGTCAGTGAGATCGTAAAAGCATGTTTATTGGGTAAATAATACTCTTTTGCTGACTTTCTGATGCAAGGAGAACCTTGTGATGACTCCTTCAGAAAGTTCTGTGAGCTCGTAAGGTTCTGGTTGGGGGCCTGGTTAATTCAAGCCAAGTGTCCTCTGGTTATCTCCCTCATGATCAATATCTGGGGTTGAAGGTACTGTCAGTGACCTGGGCACAGAGGGTTTTGTTTACATGTGATGTTCATATGCCTGAGGGTTGAACTTTGTCCATGCGAGAGCCCTATGTTTGTTTTAAGCAAACTAACCCACATGCTTTTTTTTTAAAAAAAAAAAGATCAAGTGTGAGTTCTTCTTTGGGGGGGAAAAGCATTTGACAGGGGCTTTGTCAACTCTTTTGAAATAATATCAGATTCAGATTAGGAGCATAACCACAACAAATCCTTGGGAATTATGAGCGGAAGACATGATTTAGAACTAGACAATGTAATTTGTCATAACATGATAATTGCCATAGTACTTATTTGTTTCTATATTCTAACTCCAGGAATAACAGTAAGGGGTATTTTGTAAAAATGCACAGCAGTCTTTCAGGGAAGAAATGCCCTGCAGATATCTTATTTTTCACAAATAGCTGAGTGTAAATCTGTCATTTAGGAATTCATGTAAACATGTTCCTGAGAGCATATGTAGTTTTAGCTTGTGCCTCTTCTTATAGTAATGAGTTCCATCCATTTTCTGTTCCCAGAGTGGACTTGTATTTCTTTTCATTGCTTTAAATGTAACTCTCTGAGACTTATTTCTAATGCTTATTCTTGACTTTGTAAATAAATGTGGGTTCATGTAAATCCTGAACTTCAAGGGTTCTGTGTCTTGTATCACATGCTGTGAAGTTGAAGATTCAGCCCAAACACTAGCACCACTGGCCGTGCTAACTTGAATTTCCATTTCCTCATCCATAAAATGGGCTAATAATACTTGCTGTAGAATCAAATGGGAACATGCCTGTGAAAGAAACTTGAAATTTAAAAATTTGTGAACAAAACATCTAGTTTCTTGAAGTTCCCATTCTAATAGATTGCTTTCCTGTGTGCTAAGTGATCACCCAGAATTCACGATCATCTAATATACCTGGAAAAATCTCTTCTAAATATATTATCTTACTCTCTTCAAAAACCTTTCAAAACCTTGCAGCGTAATCCCACAAGTTTAGAATTTCTCCACTCAGCGTCAGACTCCACTGTGCATCCCATATTCCTATAGACATTGTAAATTAGCCCGGACAAATCTCTTATCCAAAGGCATGCCACTGTTTATACTTTCCAGTCTAGAGGAGTGGCTCAGATCAAATTTGATGTAGTAATCAGTATGTGCAAATGAATATCTGTAACAGACATGCAAGTTACAAAGCACAACAACCGTAACTCTCATTAAAACAAACAAAAAAAAACTATCACTCAACTTTCAGTTCAGTTCAGTTCAGTCGCTCAGTCATGTCCGACTCTTTGCGACCCCATGAATCGCAGCACGCCAGGCCTCCCTGTCCATCACCAGCTCCTGAAGTTCACTCAGACTCATGTCCATCGAGTCCGTGATGCCATCCAGCCATCTCATCCTCGGTCGTCCCCTTCTCCTCCTGCCCCCAATCCCTCCCAGCATCAGAGTCTTTTCCAATGAGTCAACTCTTCACATGAGGTGGCCAAAGTACTGGAGCTTTTCAGCTTTAGCATCATTCCTTCCAAAGAAATCCCAGGGCTGATCTCCTTCAGAATGGACTGATTGGATCTCCTTGCAGTCCACGGGACTCTCAAGAGTCTTCTCCAACACCACAGTTCAAAAGCATCAATTCTTCGGCCCTCAGCCTTCTTCACAGTCCAACTCTCACATCCATACGTGACCACAGGAAAAACCATAGCCTTGACTAGACAGACCTTAGTCAGCAAAGTAATGTCTCTGCTTTTGAATATGCTATCTAGGTTGGTTATAACTTTTCTTCCAAGGAGTAAGCGTCTTTTAATTTCGTGGCTGCAGTCACCATCTGCAGTGATTTTGGAGCCCCAAAAAGTAAAGTCTGACACTGTTTCCACTGTTTCCCCATCTATTTCCCATGAAGTGATGGGATCGGATGCCATGATCTTCGTTTTCTGAATGTTGAGCTTTTAGGAACATTTTATTCCCTTGCATCCTCCTGGTGCTCTTCTCCCTTCTCTCCTCTGTCTTCTTTCATTCCCTCCCTCCAAAGTAACCACTACTTTGAATTTTCTGCTTTTTATTCCCTTGGTTTTCTTCCTTTAAATTATTTTACTCCATATCACTAAAATACATGCTCCATGATGGCAGATATTTTTTGTCTGTTCTGTTCAATCTGTCCCCAGTGTCTAGAACAGTGTCTGGCATGCAGCAGGCTGAGCGACTGAGTACACACACACACACACATTTAGGCACTCCATAAGTAGTTATTGAGTAAATGAATATGTCAGTGTCCCAAGTCTATCACAGGGATGCTGCTATAGTCCCTCCTTTATCTCTTGTATGTAAATCAGCTCTGTAAATGATGTAAATTTCATCATAGTTTCATATTAGCTGCATGCCTTTAATGATTTTTAGAAAATTAGTATTTTTTAAGTGTTAATATAGATTATTTGCATTTAGTTGCAGTAGGAGATGCCCAGCAAAATTACATGAACTTTTCTGAACCAGGACTTCTTTTTAAACTTGATTTGTATTTTCACAAGCACTTTTCAGGACTGAATAGTGAATACTCAAGGAACATAAGTAGTGAAGCTTGAGTTCAGCAGGGAGAGATACAAAGAAATTTTTTTAAAGAATAAAATATACATGCTACAACAAAAATGAACCTTGATAATATTATACTAAGTGAAAGAATCGAGCTACAAAAGACCACATATTGGGCTTGCCTGGCAGCTCAGCAGTAAAGAATCTGCCTGCATTGCCAATATAGGAGACATAGGTTAGATCCTGATCTGGGAAGATCCCACATGCTGAGGAGCAGCTAAGCTAAGCCCCTGCACCACAGCTATTGAGCCTGGGCTCCAGAGCCCGGGAGCTGCAAATTACTGAGCCCACGTGCTGTAACTACTGAAGCCTGCACCCTAGAGTCTGTGCTCCATAACAAGGGAAGCCAACACACAATGAGAAGCCAGCACACTGCACCTAGAGTGTAGCCCCCGCTCGCCACAAACTAGAGAAAAGCCTGCACCAGCGACGAAGACCCAGCACAGCCAAAATTAAATAAATAAAAAACTTGTTTTAATCATCTGTATTGTATGATTCCACTTATATGAAATCACTAGAATAGGCAAATCATAGGCAGAAAGTCGATTCGTTATTTCCTTTGGCTGGGTGTGGGGATTGGAGGAGAACCAGAGCAACTGCTAATGGGTATGTGTTTCTTTGCGGGGTAATGAAGTTGTTCTAAAATTGATTGTGATAATGGTTGCACCTGTGTGTGATTACACGAAAAGTCACTAAATTGTACACTTTTAAAGAGGTGGATTGTAGGGTAAATGAATTATATCTCAATAAACTCATCATTTTGAAAAGGCCAGAAAATGAATAAGAGTAGGCAAGGCAAGTAGAAAAGACCATAAAAAACTTAAATATCGAGTCTTTCCCAGATAGGATGCTTGTAATCGGATAGGAAATGTTCACTCCCTATTTACTGATATCTTCAACAACATACGGAGATAGCCCTCCTATTGCTGTTTTCATTTGCACACTCATCTTTTTATGCTGCCAGTCTTTGATCTGAAAAAGTTCCATAGAATTGTGTTCTCTGTGGCTGGTTCACAGGGTCAGCTCTGCCTGCTGCAGCAGACGCCTTCTTCCTCTGTGCCCCCTTGAGACCATGGTGTCCTTTCTCCTCTGGCTGAAAAATGAGGAACAGCAGCAGGTCTCTGCTGATGCTGGACAAAGCAATTAATGCATTTCTCATGACTAGTTAATTGGATTTTTATGCAGCTTTTCAAGCCCAGGGCACAACTCTTATGCCCTCCAACTGAAACACAGGTCATCGGGGAACCAAGTTTCCCACATTCCCTCTGTATACGTGGTGCTGCTGAGTGTTACCAGCGCAGTGACGCTGCTGTTCCTCTCTTCCATGCCCCATTAGATGGCTGCCTGTGCCAGTGTTTCCAAGGGTATCGTCTGTTGGCTCCTTTGTTGTTTCTAATCAAAGAGCTGACACCCTTTGATCATGTCAGATCACAGTATTGTACTGTAAATACTGTTAGGAAGACTAAAATATTACACAGGTACAGCTGTCTCAGATCATCTCATAGTGCTTACTTTCACACTGAACAAGTAAAGAACAAAATGCGTTTGATCCAATTCACTCTAAAATATGAGTATTGCAAATATGAAATTTTCTAGAACCACATATAGTTCAATACAGCGAATCCAATCAGTGAGCATTTTAAAAAGTCCTGCTGGGTTTAAGTGCCAGGTTGTTGTAGAAATCCTCCTTTTCACCCAAGTTTAGAGACTCCTAGAGCAAGAAAGACTTCACGTCGGTTAGAGGAAGATCTGGTGGGGAGCTTGTGGGGATGGAGACTGGTGTCTTTGGGGAGCGGAGTCCCTGGGTTGCCACTTTCATGGGCAGGCTTCACTCTCCAAAGGCATGTATGTGTGTATAGGACAACTGGTTCTCCTTTGTGGCCTGTCCTCTTTCTTCTCCCCATGGGACAGCTCAGGTGGGTCCCCACACAAAATTCAAATAAATAGCCATTCATGAGAGTACAGAGGCAAAGCAAATCCCAAAACTAAGTCTTCCCTAGTTCTTTCTTTTAAGGTCTGATTTGCAGTATTTTCTTGGAACCCAGAGGAGGAAGTGAGTGTGGGCTATAGTGGATTTGTTATTCTGTGTCCTCCCCTCAGGGAAATTTGGCTGCCCTGGGTACCCTGCAACAATGTAGGCAACGTCTGTGCCTTGTGCTGGCCTCTGCAGCTGCCCTCATGTCTCACCCCAGCTGTGCATTTATACCTTGGTCCTCCAGCTTGCTAATATCACCGGCCAAGCTTTCTCTAACAAAAGACACACTGTCCCTGGGACATGCCATGCACGTGACTTTTCTCATGCTGACACCAACATGCCTAATGCATTCACACCTCCTCACTTCCTGACTAGACCATTCCAGGGTACGAGTGTTGCATGGACTAGGATGCTTCTGCAGAAAACCCCCAAAGAAGTGGGAGGTAGGCATGGTATACACTGTGACATCTGACCGAGTCTGCTTCTCTGCATTTCTGTGGGCTCTCCCTCTTGGTGGATGGGCTTTGTCCTCAGCCTCACTCTCCTTTCGGTATCAGGATGACAGCAGCAGTCCCTGGCATCACATTTAGAAAGAGAAAAAGAGTAACATCTTCCTACTGGTTTGATGGAAAGTGAAAACACCTGTCTCAGAAGCATCCCTCCCAACAGCAGACTTTCCCTGTCTCATTGGTCACAGTTGTGTCACATGTTCTCATATGAGCCAATCACTTGCAAGAATAGGATTTCATGGTGCACTCAGTCCAGTCATGACCCCCACTTCCTGGAACAGCCTCTCCTGGAAAAGTGAGGACAGCTGGATGGAACAGGTTTTTGTGAAGGAGGCTGGAGGAACCCAGGGTGTCTGCCATAGGTATGTCATGAATGTCCTCAGCCCTTGAAATCTCTAAAGCCATCCAGAAATACTGAGAGTCCTAAGAAACCTGGCCTTTCCCAGGCGAAGGACTTAATTATAGTCTAGTTGTGAACCCAGTTAGTGAATCTACCCATTCTGTAAGAATATTTCTCCCCTGAAAAAATATATATCTGCTTCCCTTCCAAGTTAAGGTGGCTGACAGCTTGTACTGATGCATTGTCTCACTTGTTAGTGTTTTCTGATTTGAAACATCTTATTTTATGGTTCTGAGCCATTCATTCAAAAAATGTATAGATTCTTCAGCTCTAATGAAAAGTCAGACAGTGAGGGTGGAAGGTTTTGAATCTCGACCAACTTTAACACCTCTGAGTCTGGTGTAAGTTGGAATTGTTATATTGGAAATTCAGGGAATAATAGCAGATGATTCAACCACTCCTGGTTGCTATGGTGAGGAATTTTTAAAGCTTTGATTTGTGAGAAATAGTGATCATTAGTAGCTCTTTGTTTTTAAAACAGAGAGCCCTGCAAATGGTAAAGGCTTGAGTGGAATAAATGACTGGCGCCTAATTGGAGAAAGAATCTCAGGTTATTTCCAAAGAAATGAAAACGGGCAGGGGCTTTTGGAGAGCAGATTCTTGTATTTCATTTTTATGTCAGGCCCGAGTATGCAAAAATTATTGGACAAGGAGTCATGTGACTCCCATCTATGCTTGTTCTGTCTTGCTTTTACTTTGTGTATGGCCTGGGGACAATTACATTATCATTTTGTAACTTTTTGATGCTCATCTGTTGAATTATGAGGTCAGACCAGATCATCTCTGAAGGTCTTGAAAATTGTATGATTTTGTGACTCTGCTGATTTCCTCTTGCCAGTTTTCAGTGCTTTGGTGGTATGCCCAAACAGCCCTCCTTCCTCCTACACATATTTCACATAGCAGTTATCGTTGGCCTCATTTGCTCCTGACACCCAGTCTGTAAGATATGAAGAACTACTGGGTGCCTGCCCGGCACTCAATTTTCAGTCCTCACTCCAAGTAAGCCCAGAGACATCTCAAGTGTGCTATAGGGAAGTACTATACAAACCTTTGGGAATTTCTTACATCTAGAAATACATTTTGCATCATAACTCAGCACACACACACACCATGCTAAGTATACATAATTCAGTGTATACTTCTCAAGCATTTACTGTGTTCTCGGTATTAGAAATATTACAGAGGTGAACAAAAGGGACAAAAATTCTGGTGCTTATGTAGTTTCTGAATATGGAGAAATAGTAAACCAAAGAAATTATAAGTACTCTGTATATTTACAAAATATATGCATCATTATTACATATAATTTATAATTTACATAATATATTAGAAGGTGATAAGTTCTATGCAGAAGAATAAAGCAGAAAGGGAGATAGGAAATATTGGGAGTTGAGGGGGACTCTGATTATTAAATTGTATGGTCAAGGAAGGCCTTACTGAGAAGATGACATTGATGGTGAGGAAGCCAGCATGTAGATATCTGCAGGAGGAGCATTCCAGACAGAGGGACCAGCAGTTACACCCACCTGTGAGCGTGTGCCTAGTATGTTCCAGGAACAGGAGTAATGTTATGGATCTGGGGTAATAAGGGGTAAATAGGACTGAGCAGAAGGGGTGGGGTAGGGAAGATCATGGTGGGCTGTGTAGACCATTGTAGGGACTTTTGGCTTTTACACTGAGATTAATCATCCCTTGATAATCTATAGGGTTCCAGAAGAGTAACAGAGGACCCGGGCGGGCTACAGTCAGTCCATCGGATTGTAAAGAGTCAGGTACAACTGAACACACACACACACAAGAGTGACATGATCTGACTTGGGTTTTAACCAAGAACCATCCTGGCTGTTCTATTGAGAGTAGACTAACCATGAACTCTTCATGTAGGTGTAAGCTGTGCTTACCCCTTCATGTGTGACACACTCTATTTTCTTTTTTATTGCATTTTAATTCATCTAAAAACTGATCAGTGCCCACAAATTGATTTTACTATAAGGTGTCAATGGGTAGTTTGAAAAACAGATTACAAATTGGGTTAGAACCGCAAAGAACTGGGCTTCCTTGCTCAAGGCATGGTTGTGGTATACATGGCACCCTATGGAACCTTGTATTCATACTCAATAATAGCTTCCAAGGAACTTTTGTTCATTTTTTAACTTACATCGAATGTATGCATGCTAAGTTGCTTGTTCAGTTCTTTGTGACCATATGGATTATAGCCCTCCAGGCCCCTCTGCCCATGGGATTCTTCAGGTAAGAATCCTGGAGTGGGTTGCCATGCCTTCCTCTGAGGATCTTCCCTATCCAAGGATTGAACCAGCATCTCTTACATCTCCTGCATTGGCAGGAGGGTTCTTTATCACTGGCACCACCTGGGAATCTGAACTGAATAACACTGTCTTATTAAATGCTGATTTAAAAGTTTCATTTTTCCTACATATTTAGCAGGCTTTTATTACCAATTTAGATTTTAAATAACTTTTTTGTTGTTGAAGTCTAGTTGATTTACGATATTGTGTTAGTTTCAGATGTACAGCATAGTGATTCAGTTTTTTTCTGATTATATTCTATTATAGATCATTACAAGCTATTGAATATAGTTTCCTGGGCTATAGGGTAAATCCTTGTTGCTTATCTATTTTTTGTATAGTGGTATCTGTTAATCTTATGCTCCTAATTTGTCCCTCCCCTATTCCCTCTCTCCTTTGAAAATGACTTTTTCTACAGATTATTTTAAATATACTTAAAGAGAAAAGTATAGTGAATCAACTTCAGTAACTATAAACTCATGGCCAGGTGTCATCTAAACTCAACTTCCATAGTTTGAATTACTTTGAAGCAGGTCTCAGGCCTCGTATTATTTCATCTGGAAATATTTTAGTTGTTACCTTAAAAGATAAAAACTCATCACAAAATATGCTGCATTAGTATTCACGTGCAAGTGTATGCGTGGGCACATGCACACCAGCAATAATTCGCCCTGTTTAGTCTGATCAGCAGTGTCTCTTCATCCATCTAAGGGGGGAAAGGCAAGTAACTTTCATGAAATGAAGCTGTGGTCATACTTTCTTAATGCTGAAGGTGGTGTTTCTGGACACGGCCAAGCTCCTGTTGAAGAAATACTTTCTTACTGTCAAAAACGAATCACTTCAATCCTGTTCCCCTTTTATACTTTCATTTCTTCTTAAGTGGGGCCTCCTTTTCTGTGACTTTTGACTAATCAATGGTAAGAGCCTAGAGAGGCGGTCCTGGGTCTTATGACCCTTGTACCACACAAGGACTTGACATGGTTTCCCACACACAGCAGCTGGCACACTTCTGTTAATGTTTTTACTTCCTGTTCTAAAGTCAGAATTGGGGGAAGCCTCTCTTGGCCCTTTGACCCATCACTCTGTTGGCCATATGTTTCAACATCATAAAAATCTGACTTGTCTATGTTGCTGCTGCTGCTGAGTCACTTCAGTCGTGTCCGACTCTGTGTGACCCCACAGACAGCAGCCCACCAGGCTCCCGTCCCTGGGATTCTCCAGGCAAGAACACTGGAGTGGGGTGCCATTTCCTTCTCTAATGCGTGAAAGTGAAAAGTGAAAGTGAAGTCGCTCAGTCTTGTCCGACCCTCAGCGACCCCATGGACTGCAGCCTTCCAGGCTCCTCTGTCCATGGGATTTTCCAGGCAAGAGTACTGGAGTGGGGTGCCATTGCCGTCTCCGGACTTGTCTATACTGATGGCTAATAAACACATGAAAAGATGCTCAACATCACTCATTATTAGAGAAATGCAAACCAAGACTACAGTGAGGTATCACCTCACACCAGTCTGAATGACCATCATCCAAAAAAAATGTACGAATAATAAATGCTGGAGAGGATATGGAGAAAAGGGAACCCTCTTGCACTGCTGGTGGAAATGTAAATTGATACAGCCACTATGGAGAGCACTATGGAGATTCCTTAAAAAACTAGGAATAAAACTGCCACATGACCCAGTCATATGGGTAGTAGTAGTAATCTCAATACTGGGCATATACCCTGAGAAAACCATAATTGAAAGAGACACATGTACCCCAATGTTCGTTGCACATTATTTACAGAGGCTAGGACCTGGAAGCAGCATACCTAGATAGATGTCCATCAACAAATGAATGGATAAAGAAGTTGGCTATTAATATATGTAAACAATGGAATATTACTAAGCCATATAATATTCAGTTCAGAGTGACCGAACTGAACTGAGCTGAAGCCATGTAAAGAACACATTTGAATCAGTCCTGATGCAGTGGATGAACTTGGAGCCTGTTACAGAGAGTGAAATAAGTCAGAAAGAGAAAAACAAATACTGTATATTAACGCGATGGTACTGATGAACCTATTTGCAGGGCAGCATTGGAGAAGGAAATGGCACCCCACTCCAGTGTTCTTGCCTGGAGAATCCCAGGGATCGGGGAGCCTGGTGGGCTGCCGTCTGTGGGGTCGCACAGAGTCGGACACGACTGAAGTGACTTTAGCAGCAGCAGTGGAGATGCAGACATATTGAACAGACTTGTGGATGCAGTGGGGGAAGGAGAGGGTGGGAGGAATCGAGAGAATGGCCTGGAAACAAGTGCATTACCATATGTAAACTAGACAGCCAGTGGGAAATTCACTGCAGGGAATCATAATGCAGGGAGCTCTGTGACATCCTAGAGGGGTGGGACGAGGTGGGAGGTGGGAGGGAGGCTCAAGAAAGGGGAGGGAACGTGTACACCTATGGCTGACTCATGTTGATGTATGACAGAGATCACCAAAATACTGTAAAGCAATTATCCTCCTATTACAAATAAATAAATTAAAAAAAAATCCGACTTGTCTAAGAAGCCTCACTTCTACCAGGATGGGAAGCTTTCGGTATCAGTATTGACTCTGACAGGAGCCTTCAAGTTGATCTCTATTCTTACAGAGTCCTTTTTGTCCCTTCTGTTCTTTGATCTCGTTATCCTCAGTAGGGTGTAATGTATTTTCCTCTGGTAGCTCCCCTAATCTCCACTAATTCATTGATTAACTTGATATGGGTTACATTACTGGAAACTTGGTCATTTCTGAATGTATATAATAGTAATTTCAGAGAAGGGTAAGTAAATATTTGTATGTTTGAGTATATGGTGTGTACTAATCCAGTGCTGAGTATCCCTTATTTACCTAATTAATTACCCAAATTTTATATCTATAAAATTGGCAAGGGAAGTGGCCGTACTCCAAGCCTTACTCTTTTCATCCTTGCTTTCTCCAACCTTTCTGCTTCTCTTTTTCATAAAAACTGAGTGCATACTTGTGCCAAGCCCCATGTGTGGCTTTGGCAACATGAAGAGATGGAAAGCAGCCTCTTTGTAACTTCTTGTTCAGAATCTGTCCCTGGTGGATTGTCACTCCATAAAGGCAGGGGCCCTCAGGTCACCAGCTACTAGCAGAGGGCCATCCTCTATTGGCTTCTTAAGAACAGTTTTGCATGAATAGCTGAATGACTGGAAATATGCACCTCATCACAGAGGAGTTTACAGCCCAAGATTTGGTCAGGAATGCGAACTTGGTGCATCTTGCTAGAACTTATAAGGTCATCATCAGTTATATTTGCAGTTACAGTGAAACTCTTCCCTTAAATTGCTACCTCTCCTGGCCACAGTCTTCTGAGTTTTTAGTACCCTCTTAAAGATGCCAGAAGTTTGACATGGTGATTCTTACACACGGTGGCATGGGTGTGGCCTCTGGAACTGCAAGCAAGAAGAAACGGGGAGGGCTCCACTTTCTCCACTGTCTGCCTCTGCTGCCCATGTAGTTCTAGGGAAGTTCTAGCTAGATGAGACTTCTCATCTTCCCTGGGTCTGCAAATCTGAGGGTCTTGGGAGGCCTCCCGGATGTCCTGATTATGGGTCTCATTTAGCCTGAAGGCAGGCCGGTAGTTATAACTCCTTACCACAAGGAAAGCATTTTTAAAACTAGCACACAAATCTGTTTTTTCCTTCTGAGTTACAATTTTGTGTTTATGCTCTGCCAGGAGACATTTACTACTGGTTAAAGAGGAATTAAAAATACTTGTTGCTGTTTTTCCAGGGCAAGGATTTACTCTGGTGGAAAGTAATGTCTTGTGTATGTGTGTGTGTGTGTGTGTGTGTGTGTGAGAGAGAGAGAGAGAGAAAGAGAATGTCTGCATTTATGAGTGTACCAGGGTGTGTCTGTGAGTTGCTGTATGTGTGCACATGTGTGTGTCTTTGTCTGTCTGGGTTTATATTTGTGTGTCAGTGTATGTCTTTGTGGGATGTGGGGTGTCTATGTATGTCTTTGCATCATAAGGCAGATTCAGCACCCAGGGGAATGAAAACTTTCAGAGGGCCACAACGCATGGGATAAGTTTTCAGCTATTGTCTTTTTTTGTGGTTTTAAATTATTTGTTCCTCCTCTTGAAGTGACTGATTCCGAATATGAAAAAGTTCTTTTAGAGAATGGAAAAAAAGATATCATTTAACATTTTCATGGTTATATATAATTAATCTTATTGTGCAAACCAATTATTTTTAATCCCCAGGTGGAGCTTGTAACTCAGCCTAAGTAATTCTCCAGGTATAATGAATGACGAGCCATAGAGACAAATGTCAGAGAAGCCACTATTTTGGGGGACTGGATCCTTTTTTAAAAAAAAAACAGACATTTTAGTTGCTGAGAGAGTCCTTGTAGATTCCCCTCAAAATTAAAAAAGCAAGAGGAAGAGGAAATTACAATTAACAGTCTTAAAATTCCAATTAATCCCTCAAATAGTGATTAATTTCCAGAGACATGGAGACGCGCAGTATATCCGAGAGAAAGGAAAAGACAATTAGAATTGGAGAAATTGGTAGAGGACACTTGGGTAGGTGGAAATCCCACCAGGATTGAAGATTGTGCTAGGACTGAGATAATTGACAAGGTTGGATGCCTGCCAAAAACTATCTAGCGTTGACTCTTCTTAATGGGACAAATGTGCCCATTTGGAATCCCACAAACCATGTTTTCTAAAACAGTCTATTATCTCTTTAGGGAAAACTTCAAATAAAATCTGTTATCAAATTAGAGTGCTTTCTACGTCACCTTTTAGCTAGTTCATCATTTGGCTGAAATGTTGGTCCCCTGCCCTTGTTGTGTTCACTGTATTCTTGGGGCTCCCCTCTCCCTAACAATCAGCATCTCAGTGAGTTACTTCAAATCTGTGTTGGTTTAAGATAGTAGATGTTTTACATGTCTGAGACCGCTGCTGTGGCCTGGAAATCACAAAAACAACTGATGCGTCAACTTTTTCCTCTAAAAGGTAAAACAACACCATTGCAGTTTTGGGGTGCACATTATTGAGGACATGATAAATTGGAACAAAGAGAAAATGAGCATGTTCTCATAGAGCTGGCTATACTTATGAAAAGAGTACTTACTTTAGCATACAACTGCTAACCGAGTTCAAGTGGATTCAGTTTTAAGTCATTTGGAATTTATTTGTATGTATTAATACCTGAAATTTTAATTATGTGGTAATGAATATGGTGTTATATTTTCATGGTAGCATAGCTTTTGATCTGTTCCTTTTTTTCGGTCTACTAACAGTTCATATTAGAAGGAAAAACTCTCTAGAGAAAGAGGAATAAACATCAGAGTCCCTTAAACTTTTAAGTACATGCAGCACTTTACAGAAATAATGTTAAGTGAAGTAACCATTTGTGGTCAGCTGAAAAACCTAACTTTCAAAGGGATTTGACCAACTATACTGACCTAGAAAACGAAATAAGCAGTTTGGAAAATCTGGTTTGTATGTATAATTATTTTTATATTATCTCGGGCTGTGCCTTGCAAAGAACAGACCACAGTAGTTATCTGACCTATTGCTCTACCCTTGTCTTTTTTTCAACACAGTAATTATGTAAGACTCAGCATGTTTTTCACTAACTATATGCATGAGGGACATTCCTCAACTTCAGCAGCCCTCTATCCCAAGACGGCTCAAGTGCTCTGTAATCTCTCAGTGTGAATGGAAAAGATACCTTAATTTGGGATCCGCGGTAACTTTATAGACCTGGACGGCCATTAGGAAAATAAAAGCATTTGGCACTTTTATTAGCTAAAAATGCCTGGAAAGTTGTGATGTCTCAGCTATTTTTAATTAAAATAGAAAATTAATCTTTAAGATCAAAGGGTCCTAACAATGCCTTTCATTTGAATATAAATATTTAGTTGGGATATAGGTTACAGGATGTCTTTAAGGCCCTAAGGTCCTTTGGGTTTACTGTTTTTAATTCTGGTTCTTCCTTTTGTTGCTTGGAGCACAGAAAAATGATTTCCTTTAGATTGTATGCATGCTTCTAAGGATATCTGAATAAAAGATACATTTCTGATAATTTGCCATCTCAGCTTTATCTCTTGGGCAGCAGGCTGGAATGCAATAACTTAACCTGAATATGAATGAACACAAGAGGGTGTGTGTCTCTTCCTGGATTTGAAGGAATTGGCATTAAAGCAGTTTAATCAGGGTACCTTGAATGGCTTATCATCTTGATTAGCTAGAGTTGCAATTAGAAGATGTTGAACTTTCATTTATAATGTGAAAGTGACTGGTGGAGTTCAGCCATTAATAAAACTAGGCTTAGCCTCTAGTTTTAACCCTCTAGTGTCTGTGCTTTATAGTAGGTTCTTGCTGATTATCTATTTTATATATACTAGGGTGTATATATTAATTCCAGTCTCCTCATTTGTCCCTGTCATCCGCCCCCTTTCCTCTTTGGTAACCGTAAATTTGTTTTCTAAGTCTGTGAGTCTGTTTCTGCTTTGTAAATAAGTTCATTTGTATTATTTTTTAAGGTTCTTCATGTAAATGCTATGATATTTGTCTTTGACTTCACCTAGTCTGATAATCTCTAGGTCCATCTATATTGCTGCAAATGGCATTATTCATTCTTTTTATGGCTGAGTAATATTCCATTGTATATATTCATCACATCTTCTTTATTCACCCTTCTGCTGATGGCCATTTAAGTTGCTTCCATGTTTTAGTTGTTGTGAACAGTGCTGCATTGAACATTGAGGGTGCATTTATCTTTTTGAATTAGAATTTTTTCCAGATATATGCCCAGTAGTGGGATTGCTGGATCATATGGTAGTTGTATTTTTAGTTTTTTAAGGAACCTCCACACTGTTCTTCATAGTAATTGTACCAATTTACATTTCCACCAACAGTAGGAAGGTTTTCTTTTCTCCATACCCTCTCCAGCATTTATTGTTTATAGATTTTTTTGATGATGGCCATTCTGACTGGTGTGATGTGACACCTTATTGTAGTTTTGATTTCCATTTCTCTTATATGCCAGCAAATTTGGAAAACTTAGCAGTGGCCACAGGACTGGAAAAGGTCAGTTTTCATTCTAGTCCCTAAGAAAGGCAATGCCAAAGAATGCTCAAACTACTGCACAATTGCACTCATCTTACACGCTAGCAAAGTAATGCTCAAAATTCTCCAAGCCAGGCTTCAACAGTGCGTGAACCATGAACTTCCAGATGTTCAAGCTGGATTTAGAAAAGGCAGAGGAACCAGAGATCAAATTGCCAACATCCATTGAATTATCGAAAAAGCAAGAGAGTTCCAGAAAAATGTCTACTCCTGCTTTATTGACTATGCCAAAGCCATTGACTGTGCGGCACATAACAAACTGTGGAAAATTGTGAAACAGATGGAAATACCAGACCACTTGACATGCTTCCTGAGAAATCTGTATGCAGGTCAAGAAGTAACAGTTAGAACTGGACATGAGACAACAGACTGGTTCCAGGTTGGAAAGGAGTTTGTCAAGGCTATATATTGTCACCCTGCTTATTTAAATGATATGCAGAATACATCATGAGAAACACTGGGCTGGAAGAAGCACAAGCTGGAATCAAGATTGCTGGGAGAAATATCAATAACCTCAGATATGCAGATGTTGCAGAAAGTGAAGAAGAACTAAAGAGCCTCTTGAAAATCAAAGAGAAAAGTGAAAAGGTTGGCTTAAAACTCAACATTCAGGAAACTAAGATCATGGCCTCTGGTCCCATCACTTCATGGCAAATAGATGGCAGCAGACTTTATTTTTTGGGCTCCAAAATCACTGCAGATGGTGACTGCAGCCATGAAATTAAAAGACCCTGGCTCCTTGGAAGAAAAGTTATGACCAACCTAGACAGTATATTAAAAAGCAGAGGCATTACTTTGCCAACAAAGGTTCATCTAGTCAAAGCTATGGTTTTTCCAGTAGTCATATATGGTTGTGAGAGTTGGACTATAAAGAAAGCTGAGTGCCAAAGAATTGATGCTTTTGAACTGTGGTGTTGGAGAAGACTCTTGAGAGTCCCGTGGACAGCGAGGAGATCCAACCAGTTCATGCTAAAGGAGATTAATCCTGAGTATTCATTGGAAGGACTGAAGCTGGAGCTGAAACTCCAAAACTTTGGCCACCTGATGTGAAGAACTGATTCACTGGAAAAGACCCTGAAGCTGGGAAAGATTGAAGGCAGGAGGCAGAAAGGGATGACAGAGGATGAGATGGTTGGATGGCATCACCAACTCAATAGACATGAGTTTGAGTAGGTTCCAGTTGTTGATGGACAGGGAGGCCTGTCGTGCTACAGTCTATGGGGTTGAAAAGGGTCGGACACGACTGAGTCACTGAACTGAACTGAATAAGTAGCCATGTTTAGCATCTTTTCATATGCTTTTCAGCCATCTGCAAGACTTTGGAAAAATGTCTATTTAGATTTTCTCCCCATTTTTTGATTGGGTTGTCTGTTTTTTGATATAGAGCTACGTGAGCTGTTTGTACATTTTGGAGATTAATCCCTTGTTGGTTTCTTTGTTTGCAAATATTTTCCATCAGTTTAGTCTTGCCTTTTGCCTAGAGCCTTCTTATATCACCCAGGTAGATACAGTCAATCTACTCAGGCTTTCCAATGAAACACTGATTTGATATTATTGCCATTCCCCAAGTTAACCACGATTCTGATTTCTTACCATAGATTAATTTTGTTTTTGAAATTTATTTGTATAAAATCATACAATATGTACTTATATACTATTTTATTCTCAACATTACATCTTGAGATTCATCCATATATTATGCCTACCCATGGTACATTCTTTTTCACTTTTGTAGAATATTCCAATTCCTATATGTTTATCTCTATGTACTTTATATATTCTGCTATTGATGAATTCTTTGGTTGTTTCTAATTTGAGACCACTATCAAAAAACACTGCTATGAATATTATTGTTTGTGCACCTATGTACATTATCTATTATGTATATACCTACATGTAGAATTATTAGGCTGTGAGGTATGTATGTATGTATGTATGTTTTACAAGATACTGCCAAATAATTTTCTAACATGGTTTTACTAGTTTATATTTCCATCCAGCAGTGTGTGAAAATTCTGTATCTAGTCCACTTTCATATCCCATTTCTTCTGGACTTAAATGTCTTTTGGAGATAATCAATTTTACTAGACTGTTAAAACCACTGCAGTAGCAGAAGCAGCCAACAAACATAGTCAGATGCCACAGTTTTAATTAAGTTACATATATAAGTAAGTAATGTTACTAAGTTATGATGAGAAGATATGTCACAGTGGAAACATTTTTTTCCCTGTTTGTTGAAGGCACAAACTGGGTGTATTTCTAAAACCCTGCTTTTCTTAAGGAGAAATCACAGGAGAGAAAATCAGAAGCCATTTCTGCTGTTCCTAACTTGGTGATCCTAGTCACTTAATATCTTTTGTCTCAGTTTCAAGTGTCTGCAAAAACTATGGAACATTATACCTTCTGTATTTACCAAAAGATTATTGTGAGAAGCAATTGAAATGCCTATAACAGCTAATCCATATGAAGACTTAAAGTCAACACAGCATTTTCCACATATTCTCATTTCTATATTTAAAATAACCTTATGGTGGGTAAAATGCTATTCCAATGGAAGGTATGGTTTTTTCATACGATAAATCACATTTTTTCCTATGAAAATGTTATTTGTTGTACATCTTGGGTTGTAAGCAGAGCCCAGTACAGAGCAGTCTAAGCGGTGCATGTGCTCATTCTCCTCTGCCTTAGTAGAAAGAAAGGAATGGAGAAGATGATTCATAATGAGTAAAACACAGAGCATCTCCTGGAGATAGAAAATAAGGATAAAGGCAGATTTCCATTCAGGAGAATTTATTTGGGCTTTGGAAGTAATTTAAAATGGCTATTCCCTCTGTTGGCAATTTGTAGCCTGCTTGAGTTGACACCTCCATTTTCAGTCACAGCCAGATTGCTTTTAGTTGCAGGGAATTGCTAAAGCCAGAGCTCTGAAACCCTGAATCTGAGCCCTTTTCAAATTCCTTATAGATTTAAAGCAGATGGAATAAAAATAGGATCTTCTTTCATGATTGTCATGACATACTTCACAAATTATTTAAATTAATCTACAAATTATCTAAATTAAGAGAGGGAAATCGGGCCCAATTATAACTTTGATTTGTTATGTCTGGGCATGGCAAATTTAACCCTGAAAGATATGGTAGCTATCAAATTATGCAAACCTGATGTAAAGTATTTGTTGTGCTTTTATATGCATATGGGATCTAAGAAAGACAATATTACAGACAGTGGTTAGTTAAATTCCCATATCAGTTGATCCAAACCAGTGTGTGTGTGTGTGCACATGACTTCTGTTTATCTGTATGGAGATATGTACATATCTGTTTAAAACAAAACCTCCATTGAATCTCTTTGTGATACTGAGTTAAATTCTAGAGGACATTAGTGGTATAGTGTAGCATCTCTCTTGGTATCCTATGCATATCATGGAAAATGTAGACAAGGAGTACAGCAAAGATGGTAATCCTTACTACCTAAGGCAGGAGACTGAAACTGATCACTTGCTGTGAGCTCTTTGAGACCCGTTTTGAGAAATCACCATTAATCACACTGGGAAAGGCGACTTACCTAACACGGGGAACAGTTATAACTATTGAATGGGTATTATAGTCACTGAGCTTTTGTGTAGTTAAAACATTATTCTGAGACATGTCCTACAAGCCACGGGATTAGGCCTTTATTAATAAAACTCCCCAAATGGTATTTGCAGTGTGTCATTCCACTTGAGAAGATAAATAGGACAGAATTAAGCTAACAGAAAGATTACTTATCTTATAATTAAGAACATTGTACAAGAATGAATTTTGAATTTATAGCAGATCCTGGGTTGACCAGGGAGACATATTAAATAACTTTCCTTTTTTAAAAAATATCTTTTGAGACATAAATTCTCTGTGGGGGAAAAACATAGAACAATGAGCTGTCTTTTCTCAATTGATTGCCTAGTATTCCAAATGCTTTGAAAAATGAAGGGAAATTTAACATCTTAAAATGATCTTTCAGAAATCTACTATTAAGAGTGGGGAAAAATGGACTAAAGTCCTAAAGTGTTTAGACTTTTGGGAAATTTCCATGATGTAAGCTTAAGTAAATCTGAAATAGTTCAGCCCACAAAGCACGGTGGCATAAAATGCAAACATGAATCACTGATTTTTATAGTCAGCTAGAAAAGCAGCACATTTGGTGTGATTTTTAAAAAAGAAAAATAGACAATATTTCCTGATGTGAAGACAGCTACTATATTTGTTTCTCCTTGGAAACTTCAAAGAACTTTATCTTATTTATTTACAATGCAGCAGTGACCATGTGTATCAGCTTGGGTCTGTGTTTTAAGATCTTGGCTAAAATGTCATATGTTCTTAAGTAAACCAAAGTAGAGAGTTGAGCAATCTCTACTATTAAGGTAAAAAAAATCAACCATGCTGTTTATCTCTGATAGGAGTTTTCAAGTTTTCACTTAAGTTATCCTGGGAATCATAAATTGGCTTATAACTTTCTCAATGAATACCCCCAAATAATTAACACATAGAATAAACTTTTATCATAAGCACAGAAAATAGATTTTGATGACCCAGTTGTTTCTTTGTTCCTCCAAAATGAATTTCTTAAGCTTATCTTTACTTTTCCCATCTACAAAGTGGAGAATATAAAAGGTTCCCTGAAGCTGTGATATATGTAAGGGCATTCATGTTTTCGGAAGCAAGTTGGAATGTATAATTACACACAGTTCCTGGCATTCTGTGCTTATGAAAGGAGTAATAGCAGTTCCCTGATCTCAAGTCATTAGATCTGTGGGGAGACATAATGTGATGTTGCCGTTTGTTAGAATATTTTAGGGCTATACTACTTCACTGTTTGCTTTAGCATTACAATGGGTCACAACTGTTTTGGCAGAGTTAATCAGACTTGTTTCCCCCTGGCTCCCACTATAACAGCATTCCACCGGCAGCAGGGAGCTTCTTGAAGGAGATGTCTTCATGCCTTGCTGGGTACCATAGCCCACATCAGGCCATCAGCTTTTCCATTTTCATACTTTTCTGACTTGGAGTGATTTTCCTAACTCAGTGATCTCCTTTCTGCCATTAGCTACCTGCACTCCATTAAGTTATCTGTTCCCTAGAGACAGAAATGTTAAGTTCTTAAATAAGGGCTGTCCACTGTCCAGCATTACTTTCCCTTCTTGAAGCAAAGCTCCCAATTTCCTTATGGGTGACCGATTTTTCCTAACTCTCTCATTCCATGAAAGTTCAGAGTGTCTGAGAGTGGCTTTTAACTCCAGCTTCACAGAAAAGAGCTTCAAGGATTGGGTAGGAAAAGACTCAGGAGCCATCCACCGTTTGCTCTGGCTTTTACTTACCAGATTTAAACTGTAGTCACCTTGCGATCATCCACATGCGACCTGAGAGACAGCAGCCACCTTGGGGCAGAGCTGAGAGATGGAGAGGTGGGCCCGGCATCAGTGTCTGAACCTGAGTCCAGGTTGTGAAGGTGAAGCCGAAGGCCTCCCCCTGGCCTTCTGGTTCCCACAGCTTTTTTTTCTTTATCTCAAACCAGTTGGAACTGGGGCTTCTATCATCTGCCACTCTCAACAGAAATAACCTTGAGTAATCCAAACCTGATACCTATGGTCCAAGTTCAAGAGAATTCTACCCTTTTGTTTTATCCCAGGATAAAAGGGTACTTTGAAGTATAGGGTGCCTATAAGTCATCGCTTCTAATTCATAGAGAAGCTGACTTCAAAAATGTGTATATGCATATATTTACACATACACAAACACAAGTATAGATATGTGTATTACACCTTTATAATGTCTAGGTCAGCTATTTAATTAAACTTGTTAAAGAAAAAAAGCTCCCCATTGGGCAATATAAGGAAATAAATACACCAAGGTAGAGAATTTGTTGTGATCAAAGTCCAAGATGACTTGGCTGCAGGCACAGTAGCAAAGGGGGGTTGTTTGTCCCTTATGACCTCAGGTTTCAAGGAGGCCAATCCACCCACATAGCTCAGGGCAGGGTGCCAGATAAATGGGCCTCTGGCACTGGAGCCCCGTTCTCCTTCCTGAACTCTCAGTTCACGCCTACTCTTCCTTTTGCTCCCACTCTCTTCCAGTTTGGCCTGGTTTCCAGGCATAGTGACATGCTTTCCTTTCTGGCCCATGGACTCAAGGATGGAGTCACTATCCAACTTTAACCCTTAAAGCTCCCAGGCCTACTTGCTTGGTCCGACCAGCTCCTGGCACTCTTGACCTCCTCCCTGGGCTGGGGTTGCTGTTTCAGTCTTCTTTGCAAGAGGAATGGGGGAGAGGAAGAAAGTTGAGATGAAAGAGTAGCAGATAGAAAAAGGGCAAAGGTAGTATATTCCCATACATGTCTTTGAAGTGAAGTGAAGTCGCTCAGTCATGTCCGACTCTTTGTGACCCCATGGACTATAGCCATGGGATTTTCCAGGCAAGAATACTGGAGTGGGTTGTACATGTCTTTGCTACTGCTCAGTCACTTCAGTCGTGTCCGACTCTGTGCGACCCCATAGATGGCAGCCCACCAGGATCCCCTGTCCCTGGGATTCTCCAGGCAAGAACACTGGAGTGGGGTGCCATTTTCTTCTCCAATGCATAAAAGTGAAAAGTGAAAGTGAAGTCGCTCAGTAATGTCCGACCGTCAGCGACCCTATGGACTGCAGCCTTCCAGGCTCCTCTGTCCATGGGATTTTCCAGGCAAGAGTACTGGAGTGGGGTGCCATTGCCTTCTCCGTTACATGTCTTTACCTTGTCTAAAAATACTCCCCACTGGCAGAAAAGATGAAGCTGAGCATATGGCACATGCTTCTTACTGCACCAGATTGTAATATTATACACTTGGATTACAGAGTCTGGATTTTACAGCCATAAACATATGTAAACATTTTGATGTTTTGCTTAAAAGGAAAAAAATCACCAATAATATATTTATCCTAATGAGTTGATTAAATCAATTAATGATATTCCCAGGTTTTAGGCAGAGAATCCCTTGGATAGCAAGGAGATCAAACCAGTCAGTCCTAAAGGAAATCAGCCCTGAATATTCATTCATTGAAAGGACTGATGCTGAAGCTCCAATACTTTGGCAACTTGATGCGAAGAGCCAACTCATTGGAAAATACCCTGATGCTGGGAAAGGTTGAGGGCAGGAGGAAAAGGGAGTGACAGAGGATGAGGTGATTGGATGGCATCACCTGTTCAATGGACATGAGTTTGAGCAAGCTCCGGGATGTAGTGAAGGACAGGGAAGCCTGGCCCAAAGAGTCGGACACGCGTTAGCAACTGAACAACAACCAGATAGAGAGAATGTCACCCACTTCAGTGACATACTACACAGAGGCAGTAGTGATGATGGTGTTTCTCGTTGGTTTGATGGTCACTGTTTGCCACAGCTGTGTTTTCTAGGATAGAATCCTAGGACTGGAAGGAACCCTTAGATGAGGGATTGGAAAACTGTAGCCCCCTGACCAAATCCAGCTCCCCTGTTGTCGAGTTTTATTGGAACCCACCCATGCCCATCCACTTAAGTGTTATCTGTGGTTCTTTTGCATACCCTGGCAGAGGTGAGTGCTTGTGGCAGTGACTATAAGGTTGATAAAGCCTAACGTATTTGCTCTCTGGTGTTTTACAGAGAAAATTTGCTGACTTTGCTTTAGAAGGTAATTTAAATTCATTAGCCTATTTTCTGATTGTGTTTTTGTAGTATCAGAAAAGTGTTTGCCCAGTTAGTAATTATTCCTAGGGATAAAGACTGTGTTGTCTCATTGCTATACCAACTCTTCGTAACCAAAAATTCTTTGCAAAGATAACTTACCTAAAACCTTCATGACACAAGGTAGACCCAATTCCTCTTCGTCTGTTTTTCTTTTAGCTGCTCAATGAAAACTTTTCATATATTTAGAGAAATTGCCTAATTTTTGTCTCCCCTTCTCCCCCCAAAACCCACAGGATAAAATCTATCCCTTTTAATGTTTCAAAATTTTGAAAAATTTTTTTTGTGGTTTGTTTACAAAACCTTTTCTGTTCTCCTTGATGACTTTTCTTTATTATACTGAGAACTGGACATTTTACTTTGATAATATTTACCTGTTACAAAGTGCATTCAGGTGCATAATCAGTTTGCATCTCAAAATATCTTGGGAGGTCAGCTAGGGTTTTAACTATGCCCATTTTTCAGGTAAGGGGCAGTCCACTGTTTAAATATTGTCACTGTGTTATGTGGCCACAGCAAGCAGTGGAGGAGAATGTGGTTAAATTAGCAAAAATCCATCACCGGCAGGAGAAAATGTGTGTGTTTTGCAGGGAGGAAGATGTTCAATGGTGTCATCTTTCTGTCCAAGGGGCAATATTATCTACTTATCTTTTCTGTATTACTAGAGCCAGCCCACCTCCTTCCTTGTTTTATCTGTACTGTTTGTTCTGATGTGCTAAATTTAGTAGTCCAGTTTGCCCAAATACGTTGATTTTGGAGTCTTATCTTTGAAGATATTCTCTGCTGTCCTCTTTTCTCATCATCATTTGATGTTAACATGAAACTCTTCTTTGAGTCATTAATGAAAATATTAAGCGACAGAAATAAAGTGGTATCTCCTTAATAGTTACATATCGTTCTCAACCAAGCACAAAGATCGTGTAGGGGCAGTGCTGTGGAAATATGAAAAAACCATCGTTACTGTACTTTGGGGGTGGTTATTTTCCAACTTATTTACTTTAGCCTTTTAGATGTTTCTTTGGGGACCAAACTGTAGCTCTGGTTCTATCATTAGCACTTTAGATGATCGGTTGCAGTGTATCAGGGAGAGATGTAGGCTGCTTCTTGAACATTCTGCATTTGTAGTTAAATTTAACAGTGTTTCCTATTTTGGTTGTATGTTGCCTGTTGTTCACCTTTTATCCTGGCAAACGATCATGATTCCTATACATACAGATCATCTTACTAATTAAGTTTCTCATTGTGTGGCTTCAGGTTATTGCAGTTTAAGTACTTATTTTTATTACTAATAATATTAGTCAATCATTTGAAGCCTAAACCACTTTTCTTTACACAAACAGCAGCAACTTTTCCCTTCAGCGTATTTGTTTCTGAATCATACAGTTCCTGGTGACTGTGTTAGGAGCAGAAAGGGCCCACTTGGGTTCTGAGACCCCAGGCTGGAACTGAGAGATGCTGGTGAGGACACTCATCCTCGGATTTGTAAACACATTTGTAAAACTAGGGCATTTTATGAGGACATTTTGGGGAGAGAATAATTTCAGGACCTTGCTGTCATCTTTATAGTCAGAATTAGAGTGAGAGGGGACTTTAAAATAGGAATTTCTCTTTTCTTACCCTTTCTTCCAGTCTTCCTTTAAAAGCAACTTAAAAAAAAATGTCCTTTGTATTTTCCTAACCTTCTCTCTGGTTTAGTGGCCAGCTCTTATTCTCATCTCACCAGAATTTCTTCTCATCCTTTTATGTGCACAGCCAGGAAGCCTTCCTAAATCACTCTCTCAGTATCACAGCTGCTTTCTCCCTTTGAGAAACAATATACTCTAGCTCTTCTTTTTTTTCCCCTGTAGAGTTACATTCAACAGATACAATTTCCATGTCTAAGAAGCAGTCACCCTTGAATTCTGCAGACTTAATTTCATTCTGGTAGCTTCAAACCTGCAAACAAAACGAGTGACCTGATACATATTTCCATTCAAGAACAGAGGTGCATTTTTTTTTTTTTGTAGTGCTGGGGTTTGGCTGAGGCCATCACTTTCCATCTGAGCTGACCATGTGTCCTTTTGTGTGCACTCACATATTTTAGAGTTATCGAATGTCTGTTGAATGCAAGATGCCGTTAAATTTTGCAGGCTTCTAACTGTTATTTATACTCTCTGTGAAAACTTCAGTTATTTTTATGACAATCATTATTTTAAAGGGACAGTGGTGACAGTGGCTATTCATTGATGATTTTCATTCCGTGGTCCTCACGCATCTATAACATGTAGCGGTCTTTATAACATTTCTTATATGACTTCATTTCCATTGTCCTGTTGTTGTTTTTTTGCTGGGGGATTTATGTTATTTCTACAGTTTATATTGTTTTTATTTGCCCAACTAGTGTCCTTTTCTTTAATTTTTCTCAATGTTATATTAAAGAACAAACTGGTCATAGAGGTTCAGAGCTTGGGTTCCAGAGTTTGTGTGCCTGTTTTTAAAACCCACCCTGCCATCAAACTAGTTGTGTGACCTGGGCAAGATATATTGTCTCTTTGTGCCTTAATTTCATTTTCTCTAAAATGGTGTTAATACCTAACTCCTGGGGTGGTTGAGAGATTAAATGAGTTAAGTCACATTACGTGTTTCAAAAGGAGCCTGATATACAGTAAATGCTCAACAGTGGCAGCTATTATCATATTAATTGTTCTCTCCCAAAGAGTAAGAACTATTTGAAACATTGTTTTTCTTCAAAATCCCTTGCAAAACCTCATAATAAAAATGAATACTCAAGGAAAGTGTTAAGTAACTGTGGTGGGCAGAATAAGGGTCCCTCAAAATGTCTACATCCTATTCTTTGTAACCTGTCAATGTGTTTATATTACATGACAAGGAAACTTGAGGTTTTGAAGATGGAATTCAGGTTGCTGTCAGCTGACTGGGTTGGGGAGAGTACCTGGATCTTCCCACTGGGCACAGTGTATCACAAGGATCCTTTAAATATGGAAAAGGTAGACAAAGGAGTCAGTGGCAGAGGAATTTGAAGTAAGAAAAACTCAGTGAGCTATCGCTAGCTTTGAAGATGGAAGGGACCACCAGCGAAGGACTGCTGGGCAAGGGCAAGACAGTGGATTCTCTTTTCCCTTGAGCCTCTAGGAAGAACACATCTCTGACAATGCCTTGATTTGACCCCACCAAGACCCATTTTAGGCCTGACAACAGTCATATAATAAATAAATAAATGTATGAAATGTATGATGCATTTATATTAGTTTAAACAATCAAGTACATGGTAGTTTGTTAAAGAAGTAATAGAAAATTAATACACTGACCACTGACTGAATAAAAAGATGAATTTTTTGAGACAATGAAACCACAAAAAGATACCAATGCAAGAATTTGTCCTGTAAGAAGATATAATGGCTAGAAACATTTTTTAAAGTAGTGGATTCTAAACATTCCTTGGTCAGAATCATTCCTTTAAAAAACAGCTCACAGGCAGGTAAACATGAAGTTTTGCATAAAATTTAGCAAGGCCCACAGACCACATGGAAACCCTCCATTGACCCCAGGTTATAATCCTAGGTTTGTTCAGAATTTGATAAGACTCAGCCAGTGACAAGTTTTTAATGATGACCTAGGAGCATTTGCTATTAGACTGTCAGAGTTGCCTGGTACTTTGAGGTTCTTCTGAATCACTGAAGACTCTATAAATGCTAATTAAAGCTACAAGGTAATTTAGACGTTTGGGCCATCTTTTCTGTAAAATTAAAAGTTTAGAACCTTATTCTCTGTTTCTCAGTTTACTGTGGTAACGTTATCCCCAAGTCACATGATCCTTCTGTGCTCATATTCTCCATTTTTAGAAAAGATTCATCATAGCGTAAGCCATTAAACTGCTATTTTAAAAGGTGATTTGGATGCCACAGTAACGTTTGTGTGCTGGTTACCTTTGTGCTGTGCTTGTACTCAGTCACTCAGTCATGCCCTACTCTTTGCGACTCCACGGACTGTAGCCCACCAGGCTCCTCCGTCCATGGGGATTCTCCAGACAAGAATACTGGAGTGGGTTGCCAAGCCCTTCTCTATGAGGAGGAGGTGAAAATAAAGCATACCTTTAGTATACCCTATTCCAAGGTTTTGTTTGTTTTGGAGCAGTCATGAAAACATATTTTATCTTTGTATTATAGGAAGCGCTGGAATTTATAGGAGATTGTATAGGTGTTCAGTGAGCTGGTATGGTTTCATTCATTCATTCAATAAGTTTTGATCTAAGACCAACTGAATTCCAGGCATGGTACTGGGAATGAGGAATGCCAATGACAAAGAAACCACACAGACTCTGTTCTTGAGTTTACAGTCTTCTTGTGAGCTTCATTAAAAAGTAAAATACTCCTTGGAGGTATGGTTTAAATGTCACAGCCATTGTGCACTTTATAGTGAGTTGAGTTTACCAGATCTTGTCTAAAAAATAAGTTTTCACTGGAGGAGGAGAAGAGGTTAGAAGTCCAATAAAAGTCAAAGGGGGAAAAGTAAGATTGCTGTAAGGAGATAAGAAAGAATGACAAGAGCATCATGGAGTCAGTGAATAATCATTGTTGTTGTTGTTCAGTGACCAAGTTGTGTCCAACTCTTTGCAACCCCATGGACTGCAGCATGCCGGGCTTCCCTGTCCTTCACCATCTCCCAGAGTTTGCTCAAACTCATGTCCATTGAATTGGTGATGCCATTCAACCATTTCATCCTCTGCCATCCTCTTCTCCTTCTGCCTTCAGTCTTTCCCAGCATCAGGGTCTTTTCCAATGAGTCAGCTCTTCACATCAGGTGGCCAAAATTATTGGAGTTTCATTTTCAGCATCAGTCCTTCCAGTGAGTATTCAGAGTTGATTTTCTTTAGAATTGACTGGTTTGATCTCCTTGCTGTCCAGGGAACTCTCAAGAGTCTTCTCCAACACCACAGTTTGAAAGCATCAATTCTTTCACTAATATTGGCTCTCTCTTCCAGTGGATCCAAACTGTTCTTTAAAAGTTCTGGTGAAGAGTGGGTAAGTGACAGAGAGGGTGTGGGATGAACAGAAGTAGCTGATGTGACCCACTCAGACCTGGCTGGAAGCCCATCTCTGTGACTCATTGAGGACACAGGTTGCATTAGCAAGGCTGGCATTTCCCACAGGCTCTCCTGGACCTTGTCATGGCTGTTTGTAAGACTGAGTCTTTAAGATGATTGAGAGCTACTGCAAAAGGAGCTGTAATTTCACAAACAGCTTCACTGTCTCTGCTTTAGCTTAGTTGCTAGAGCCAGAGCATGGAGAACATTCTCAACCATGATTTCCTGAAGGACTGGATGAGGGAATGAGAGAAGAGACATGTATTAGTTTCCTGTTGCTGCTGTAACGAATTACCTCAAATCCAGTGGCTTAGAACAACATACATTTGGTTTCTTCTAGTTAGTTCTCGAGGGTTATCATTCTCCAATGGGCGAGCAGAGCTACATTTTGAAGGTTCCAAGAGGGAAATCCATTTTCTTGCCCTTTTCGGTCTCTAGAGGTTGCCCCCATTTCTTGATTCCTGGTTCCACATTGCTGTGGTGTCTGCTCCAGTTCTCATGTCTCCTTCTATGTGTCACCCTCCTGACCCCCTCTTACAAGGACTCCTGTGATTATGTTGAACCTACCCTGGTAATCTAGGATGATCATCTCATCTCAGAATCCTTAACTTAATCACCTCTGCAAAGTCCTTTTGGTCATGGAAGGTAACATTTTTACAGGTTCCAGGGATTAGAAGGTGGACATCTTGGGGCCATTATTCTGCCTACCACAAAGTGTTGAAGATGTTGGCACCCAACAGCCAAAATGTTTTGCTTAAGGCCTTGAAACCAAAGCCTCAGCCCCATCCAGTTTTGGAGCCAGACAAGGCTTTATAACCCCAAGATGGACCGTTTTCCATTTCCCATTATAATGAATGTGATATGAAATGTTTTAATGTGAATAGAATTAGCAATGTCTACTCTCACATTTGGCTCAGTGGGGAAAGTTGGTGGAAAACAGCAGATTTCCAGGCTGTTTGCCTTGCCTTTGCAGGTCTGTAAATTCCTCATCAGATTCCAGACTGTTTCAGTAAGTCCTCATCCCATTGCCTTTAGAGTGAACTTCACACTGTTTTTTTGGACAGACATGCAGACGTTTTCAGCACATGTTTTTCTAAAGCTGTTATGAAGATTTCAACTCTCTGTTCTCATAGTTAGGTGTCATCACAAAGCTTTGCTTTTTCCCCCCCGGATAACTCCAAAAGTCTGGTAGAAAAGAGAAGGGTGGGAGGTAGGGAATGAGTATTTGACTAGAATAAAGGCCATTGCCCAAAACCTCCATGGGTTCCTTTCTGTCTAACATCTACCCTCCAGGCTAAAGCAGTGAGAAAAGCAGGTCTCAAGGCCAGGCCTGGAGGCCAGAGATCAGCTCTGAGCCAGGAGATTAGGTAATGGACCAGCAGCCTCAGGACCAGACAGAGGCCCCAAAGCTAGACAAGCAAAAGCTGCAAATAGGAGGACAAAGGAGAGGCTGAGTAAAGGGTGGTGCAGAGTGGATGGTCTTGTGCAGGAAACATTCTCTCTATGGTATCTTTTCTATATGATTCCGGGGGGCCAGAGCAAGATCTAAAAGGAGCAGGCCTGGGCTTTGTATTGCACAGCATTGTTTATATGGTGTTTTAAGTTGCTGTTACTCCATCATTTGAATCTTTGTCACTTGCACTTTGACATCTCCCCTTTTTAAAGCTGAAGCTAATATTAGGCCTAATATGTGTATTATCCTCAAATTTAATATTGTCAGACAAACTAGTAAATAGCTTTTTCCACTGGGAATGATCATATGTAAGTATGATCTTAAGAATATAGAATATATATATATATACACACTCATTTTATTTAACGGTTATTTATTAATCATCCAATCTTGGTTGAATTATGTGCCAAGGATTCTTCTAGGCACTGATGATACAGTATTTAACAAAACACATCAAAACCCTGTCTTTGAGATGCTTATGTTCTACCTGGGAGTGACAGACTACAAACAAAAATAGGTTCAAGTTGGTGAAGGAGAAATAAGACATGGACAGGGATGTAAAGTATTGAAGAGAGCTGAATCTGAGATCAGGTGATCAGAGAGGGCTTTCCTGAGATGGAGGCATTTCTGTAAAGTTAGAAGGAATTGAGGGTGATGGCCAGCGGATGTCAGAGGAAAAGAACGAACCAGACAGGGAAACAGCGAGTACAAAGACTCTGAGGTGGGCATAGGCCTGGAGCTTCAAAGAACAGCAGAACGGCCATTGTGGCTGGAATAGAGTGAGCAAGGCAGGGAGGGTAGTAAGAGATGAAGGCGGTCTGTGTGAGTGGAGAGTGGTTCACAGATCTTGAAGATCCTAGCAGGAGCTCTGTTCATCTCATTGGCAGGTGCTGGGCAGAGCAATCATGCAACTTGATTTTTATTTTCACAAGATTGTTCTGACCTCTGTGTTGAGAATGAATGGCAGGGTGCATGGGCGGAATTAATGGTAACATTAATGGGGCTATTTCAGTAATCTAGGAGAGAGACAATGGCTTGGACTAGACTGATGGCAGTGGGGCTGGTGACACAGGGTTGAATTCCTGGGATGTTCTGAAGATAGAGCTAGACAGAATTTGCTGATGGACTAGACGTGGGAATGAAAGAATGCGGAGTCGGGGTGACAGCAAAGTTTTTGCCCCGAACAACTGGAGGAGTGAATGGAAAAGATGGCAGGAAGAAGAGGCTTGTGGGAGACCATCACTGGTTCAATTTGGATACATTGGACATGTCAAGTAGGCAGTTGGATTTATGGGTCTGGAACTCAGAAAAGAGATTCTAGCTAGAGATATGAATTTATATTTATATATACACACATACCATAAAGCCATCAACTCAGTCCCCACCATCACACCTCCTAAAAACCATTAATTCTAGCCTACACTTGTCACTGCTCTTCACTACAGTACCTTTGCCTAAGTAATAAAGATCTTATAGAAAGCTCTTGGCCTCTTGGTTCTGGACTTCTTCCCATATTCTGATCTGATTTTTCCAGTTCCCATCTCCTTCCACCAGAGCTTGTATTTTCTTGCTGAGCCTAGCCCCTGAGGTTGCAAGCTTAGTTACATTCCAGAGACATACACTCCAAACTCAGTGCCCAGGAGGTTAACACAACTGAGTGAAGTGTGGAGTGTGATGAACTGCAGAGTGCATACACCTAACTATGGACAGCAGCATGATTCAGCTCCCACAAGGCACTTCTACCAGGGAGGGGAACCCGTTGTAGCCAGTTCTTCTAAAAATCAAGATAGAAATCTGTGATTTTAAAAATGTTTTTAAACATTGGCAGCTAACTTACGCATTTTTTTTCAAGACTCTGTGGGCCAAGCAGAATACATGTGGCGACCAAATCTAGTCTACAGGCCGCCTGCCCATCAGTGAGGAGCCTGTTGGACAGGCTGACTGGTTGGGTTTGGCTCCTGGACAAAACCACTTGGATTGTCCAGCTTGGTTTCCCGCAGCGCAGGCAGAGGGCATGAACTATGCACCCTTGGGAGGTTCCCAAGGAACCCTGTTTCCTGGGCCTTGCTCCTTAAGGGCCTGCTTTTCTGGAAAGGACAAGATACTTTCCCCAGCACGTCTCTGGAGAACATTTTATGGTCTGGTTTCCTTCATCCCTGTCCCTCCTGATGTTGCATCTCATTTCAAAAGCAGAATGAGTATTGATCCCATCTCATAGGTGAGACAGGTAGAGAGTATTGAATCAGTTCCTCTGTCTGGAATACTTGATGGTTAAAAAAAAAAAAAGATTGCCAAATAGTAGCTGAATGACAATCTGAGAGAGAAAGTTAGTCTGAGGGCAGGTAGAAGAAACTATATATTTTTCCAACAATTATATATTGAATACTTGCTAGGTGCCAGGTTGTTGTTTTTTTTTTCACTATGTGCTGTGTATACCAAAAAAATAAAATGCAGTCTGCTCCTAAGAGAGTCACAGCCTAGTAGAGGAAATAAATATGAAAGGAAAAAAAGCTGTAGCAGAGTGAGGAGAGTGGCAGGGCAGGAATGCTGTAGAGCAAAGACCAAGGATGGAGGGAGGGTCAAAAAGGCTTTTTGGAGGTAGTGAGGGCTGGGTCAAATTTTGAAAAATGAGAAGTCTACCAGGTAGACTACTAGGGGAAGGCATTCTAGAAAAATGACTAGCACGTACAAGGTTTCAGAGGTCTGATATAACATGAAGTTAAAGAACTGTAGTCTTTGCTACAGCTTAAAGTATGAAGGAAAGGGCAAAGCTCAGCATGAAACAGCAGGATAGGAGAGAGTACTGGAGACCAACCTGAAAGGCTTTGTCAAAGAGGAAGAAGGAAGACTTCCCTGGTGGTCCTGTGGTTAAGAATCCACCTGCCGATGCAGGAGACGAGGGTTTGATCCCTGGTCAGGGAGGATTCCACATGCCACGGGGCAGCTAAGCCCAGGAGCTACAGCTACTGAGCCCGAGCCCACATGAGTCCGTGCTCCTCAGCTAGAGAAGCAATTGCAATGAGAAGAGTAGTCCCTGCTCCCTGAAACTGGAGAAAGCTCTCAAGTAGCAAGGAAGACTCAGTGCAGCCAAAAATAAATAAATCAATTAAAATTATTTTAAAAAGAGGAAGAAAGAGGGTTTCAATGTGTTCCCATCTTCACTAGAGGGCTGCTGTGGCAAGCATAATCTTGGTTGAGAGGCAAGCAAATGAAAATTTTCTTTCTTCTTCCAAAATTTATGCCAAGAGGAGCACCACAATCAGTCTGAATCCACTTAGAAAGTTTGATGTAACCTTCATTAATTCCCTCGAGAATTCCCATTCATATAAGACATAGAACATAATAATATCAAACACTCACATGGTGTTTACTCTGTAAGACATTATCTCAAGGGCTTTATGTATAATGCATTTAAAACCACCCTATGATGTAGTAGATCCCTGTGGAGTTAAGTGACTTGTCCAAGGTCCTATGGCCTGTAAGTGACAAAGCAGGAGAGAAACCCAGGTAGGCTACCTCTGGAGACCTTGCTCTTGACTGTTTTTTATGATGCTTCTGTCTGCAACCTTGTGGTCTTTCTCATCAGAGGCTTTGGAAGGCAGGTAGCAAATGTCCAGCAACCAGAAATGGGGCTGTTGTGTTTGTATAAAACCATCTCTTTGGCATTGTTGGGAGTAACAATTATAAATGTGAAAGGCAAGAATACTGGAGTGGGTTGCCATTTCCTTCTCCAGGCAAGAACTCTGGAGGGCTGAATTCAGATGGGTAGACTCTTGCCTGGAAAATCCATGGACGGAGGAGCCTGGTAGCCTGCAGTCCATGGGGTCACTAAGAATTGGACACAACTGAGCGACTTCACTTTCACTTTTTACTTTCATGCATTGGAGAAGGAAATGGCAACCCTCTCCAGTGTTCTTGCCTGGAGAATCCCAGGGACAGAGGAGCCTGGTGGGCTGCCGTCTCTGGGGTCGCACAGAGTCACACAACTGAAGCGACTTAGCAGCAGCAGCAGCAGCAGCCAACTCTTTAAATAGAGTAAGTACCCATTATGTTCAGAAAGAACTGCAATTTCTCTTTGATGCATGTTGTGTGTTAGTTAAGAGCTGTCTTGGATAAAGAAAGGTAGAAGTTTAAATGCTGAAATCCTGAAATGAGAGTCTTTGATTGTTGTCTAGAGAAATCTGTTGCAGTGACTTCCTCCTTAAAAAAAAAAAAAAAAGTCAAAGAATCAAATGGTAAATTTCTATGAGGAAAGCAGTAATTGTGGTTCTCAGGGTGAATGCTAGTCTTTTTATAGCATGACAACTTTTTTTTGGAAATAAATTTCAAACCTTCTATACATGTTAAAAGTATTCCCAGGTGGAGGGAAACAAATCTATTTCTTTAATGCCTTCATTATTTACATAATCAAAAAAACAAGCATGGGAATTAATATCACTGAGAGAGATTTGTAAAAACAGACATATTTTGTGTCTTCTTTGAGATGGCTTCATTTTCTTAGAATTCCATTGTAATCTAATCAGTTAACAACTACATTTTTAAAATATGGCAATGGTAGGAAATTACCTTTCAGAAAGCATACCTTTTTTTCAGTGCCATGAAGAAACACACAAAAAGCAACCAAAAAAGCAGCCTTTTAAAAAATTGCTACTTCTGTTCTTATGTCTCATTTTTCATAGGAAAAAAATCCCATTTCTGGCATTTTCCACCAATTTGAGACCATTGTAGTTCACCTAATGTAGGTGCATTTCACTTTGGGTCACAGGCATAATCCTGAGAAGTTATATACAGATCACAGTTTCCTAAGTTGAACCATTCAGTACACACTCAGATAGAAAGAGCTCCTCACTTGAAAGGGGTTCTATAGGGAGTCCTTTTGGGAAATGAATAAAACACTTCAGATGAAAGTATCTCAATATCCTCATTTTTAAAATTCAGATTTCAATATACCAGTTTACCATAAAGTAGGCATGCTTGTATATATAAGTGACATTGTTTTACTCTGTGTATGTTATATAGATTCTGAATTTGTGGATCTTAAAATACTCCAGAAACTGGCTTGCGAAATTTGGGCAGATAGGTGTTACCACTCATTGGGTTGGAACAAATGACAACAGGGAGCCAAGAAAAATTTTGCCAAGTCTCAAGACTGTCGAGGGAAGAAAATCCTAGTTCCCACATTTGTTGTCAGTGTGCTTGCCATTATATCTTTTCCATCTAAAATTACATAATTTAAATAAGTCTGAAGTTAATTGCAGTCCGCTGCTATCACACATCTATTTTTAGAAGCCAAAAGTGCACCCACGTCGGACGGGACTACCAGGCAGAGTCTCAGCCGAATCTGAAAATTCGGTGCCTCTTTTTAAAAAAGAAGTTGCCTGAGTAACAGCACACTGGATTGTTCTATTGTTAATGCTAAGGAGGGAACTTCCTGATTTTTTTTCATTTTTATTTAGTGGTTTCTAAACTAAAAAGGAAATATTGAATGGTGCTTAATTTCAAGTCTATGGGTTATATATTATTTGCTTCCCCCCACACCCACTTTCCCCTTTCCCTGCCATTTCGAAAGTGGTGTGTTTACTTATTTATGCTCTGGTGCTCTAAATTCTGAGGCTGGGATTTCCCCTTCTCCTTCTTGATTGTGATTTTAATGTAGAAGAGAAACTGCTGGGGAGAGAAGCTGGCAAAGAGAGCAGGGGTAGCCGTGGTTAACCATCCTCATTGGCTGGGGGCAAAACGTCTGAAGCTATGAAGGACGCAGCTCACCTCCCAGATGAAGGGATGCCCCAACCAAGGGACTCCTGTAAAGTGATTGAATCCTCCCCAGTGATTTCCATTATTCCCTGTAAGGATTTCAAAGCAGGCATGATAGTATTAAGGCAGCAGGGTTGAGCCCGTGGGTTTTGTGTCCAGGAGCAGCGCAGCCTCCTGGCAGACTGGAAGGCTGTGTTCAAAGTGGTGAGGCTGGGTCTGGACTCAGTAGGAAAAAGTGCCCTGGTCGATTAGAAATGTCTGCTTTGGGTGAGGGAAAAGGAGGTGTCTTGCATATGACATACGTTGTCATCTCCCTGCAGTGGGTGTTCTAGCTCTGATTAATAATTAGGAAAACAGCATGTTCATCCCAATTCTGTCTCTAATGAGCAGTGTAACTTTGGGCAAGTTAACTTCCCTTGGACTTGCTTTCCTGGCCTTTCTGAGGGGAGTAGACTGTATGAACCTTCCAGGTCTTAAGAGTTTGTGAACCCAGGCCAGGTCACGTGTGCTGCCCATTGTTCATGAATTTTCATCTTGGCCTCCAGGTCTCTGTTCCAGTCTGACCCTGTGCTACTTTTCAGGCAGTGTCTTCAGTTTTCTGCACTTATGTTCCAGGCCAGTTAGCCCTGTTTTCTTCAACATGCTCCATACTTTACTGTCTTGATCTCTTTTCTTCAGTAATGTTCCTAAATGTCATGCCTCTGCCTTCCCCCTCTTCTTTGATTATCAAAACCCTGCTCATTTTCTAAGACCCTGAGCCTCATAGAACATTTTTTTCTCATGGGACCTTTAATATTCAACAACTTATTCCAACTGGCTTGCCTGCATATCCTGCCTGAAATTCACAGAGGGCAGGATTTGTGTTTCATTCATTCACTTTACTGTCAAATCAGGCTAACAAATTGTAGTAAACATTTCTTTAGAGAGGGAAACAAAAACTAAGGAACAAGGATAGAGATAACGTGGCAAGGAGATTCATTTAAGTTAGTACCTGTTGAATTTGAGCAAAACAGGATGGCAGGTGCTTCACTGGGGACAAGAGAGGGTAAAAAATAGTCTGTGTTTTCAAGGAGCTTATGAATCAATTATCATCACCACCATCACCCTCCCTTCCATTTATTTAATGCATATACTTTACCACATCCTTTACCTTTATCCTAAATTCTTAAAACAAACTTGCAAGGTGTTATCATCTCTAGTTTACTGATGAGGAAGCCAAGACCCAGAGAGTTTAAGGGACTTGCCCAAGGCCACATAGTTGGTAAGGGTATGACTGGCTTCAGCACTTCTGCTCATTATAATATATCCTCTCTAGTGGGGAGCGTATGATAAGGAGGGGCAGTCCCTGGGAATACTCTACTTTCTCATCTTCAGGCCTTTGCTCACACTCATCAGGCCACTTGGAACACCCTCCTTTCCCGTAACTCTCAGCTTGTGAAAAGGTTTTCCATGCTTCAAATGCATCTCAGATATATCTCCCTCTTAAAGTGTTGCCTGCCTCCATTTTCCAGCTGGGGCCCTGATAATGTGTGAATCTGTAAACATGTAAAATGAATGAATGCATTCATGCCAACTTCATCGCTTTTTTCATTATGAAGTTTCTAAGAACATCTCATGCAAAGTGAGCAGAGAATTCCTTTCCCTTCAACAAACATCTACTGAGCACTTGGCAGGATTTTGATAACATACAGAGGAAGACTCTCAGCATTAAAACAACTGTTCTGTGCTTTACAGGAGAAGAGGTTAGGGTGACACCCATGATGAGATCATCGTCTGGGATTTATGTTCCATGGAGAGAATTACTTCTTGCCTCGGGCAGAAGCAGGGAGGTTCCCAGACTTCTCTTGTCCTCTTTCTGGTCCTGATCCACGCAGCCCAGAGGGCTGGGGAGGAGGAGGGAGATGGGCACTGGGTTGGAGTGGACAGTCTCAGAAGGAACTGATTTGTTGAGAGTTGCGCAACAGAATAGGTTTCTGGAAGCATGTCAGAGCTTCTTCTCTCCACTCAGGAGTGAAGGGTCAATGTAAGGCTGCTATTGGCATAGTTTATATTCATTGATCTTCCTGTGAGTAAGTGGTTAGGTTAGTCTCTGTCTTCCACAGAGGCTCAGTGTTTTGAGCTCACAGTGCTATGGATTCAAAGGTTAATAAGGCATAACTGCAGCTGGAAAGCAGCTCACATAACTTCAGTCTCATACATCATGTGTGGGTCATGATGGGTGTGCACCTAATACCTTTAGAGACCACAGGAAGGAGCTATCTGTCATGCCTAGAGAGTGTAAGAGAAGAGTCCATAAAAGTGGTGATACCTTTGCCAGAACTTGAAAGATGGATGGGATTTAACCGGTCTCACAAGAGGTGAGGGAGCGACACTTCAGGAAGGGGACCAGCAAGTGTGAAGAGAGCAGGTTGGCATATCTGGAGTGTGGGGGGTGCAGGACTGAGGTCCAGTGAGAGCCACAAATTCTGGATCTTTTGTATCAGACGTTGCTGCATGTGTACATGCTAAGCCGCTTCAGTCGTGCCCGCCTCTTTGCGACACAGTGCACGGTAGCCCACCAGGCTCCTCTGTCCCTGGGATTCTCCAGGCAAGAATACTGGAGTAGATGGCCATGCCCTCCTCCAGGGGATCTTCCCAACCCAGGGACCTGACTCATGTCCCTTATGTCTCCTGCACTTGCAGGCAGGTTCTTTACCACTAGTGCCACCTGGGAAGCCCATCAGATATGGCTGATATTTATGCAAATAGCACAGCCACCCAAAGATGCCTCTTCTCCCTGCTGCATCAAGCAGGCATGCTGTTGGCGCCTCCTCCCCCTTCATCATTTATGAAAGTGGCCGCCCAACGCCCTCCAGAGAACAAGTGCTCATTTGTCCTGTGACCACATGCTTCCCCGGCCTTCAACCCATGCCCAGCCTGCCCCACTTCCTGAGCTCAGCTTGCCAGAAGGATGCAGGCTGCTCCGCTGTGCCACTGCGGGGGCTGCCATGCACACAGACCACCCGGGTGGCCCAGCATTGTACAGTGGCCTAGAAGGGGCCAGAACTTGTTTGTCCCGCCCCCTTACAAAGATTGCCAGCCCCTGGGTTACAGAAAACAAAACAAAACAGACAAAAGCCTTACTGCCCCTGACCGTGCATCACAAGCCCTGACCTTTTACCAGCCAGTCTTAACCTTCATCATATCACAGGCTGATCCACTGAGACAGGAGCGCTGACAGATTTCTATTGTTTCCTTGGCCAGCCTTCCCTTTTCAGGGCTTTGCTCTCCACTGAAAAACAAAACAAAGCAAAATGAAACTCTAGCCAGCCCCAAATCCTTCCCAACTCCTAATCCTCAGGTGGTCAGCTTTACGCTGTTTTGAATTTTGGTTTTGTTCTTGGTGTTTTGTTTTGTTTTTTAAATGGAGGCATTGTTTTTGTGTTTTTTTTTTTGTTGTTTTTTTTTTTTAGAAAAAGCCTTACTGCATGGGGAGCCTTGGGTTTGTTCTGCCTTGTTCAAGTTCTGTGCCTGAGGAATTGATGCACCAGCCTGGGAGAACAGAGCTGAGACCAGGCAGCTAGTGGGGCTGTTTGACTTGAGGCTGAAGGGTACCTGGGTGCCTGGGGCTTGGAACACAGACCCTGTCTATTGCAGCCAAGCACAGCCATTGGGTCTGACTTTGTTGCAGGTGATGGCAGGACATCTGGCTGGAGGAGAGGTCTGGAGGTGAGCTGAGGTCTGGAGGGTCTGGAGAGGCGATGCCAGAGCAGGCAATAATGTTATCAGGAAGAAGCAACACCTGATATCTGACCCCCGACCTGAGCTCTGAATTGACCACCTAGGACACTGGGCCTCACCATCATACCTGCCTTCAGACTACTCACCTGCCAGTTTTTAGATCTATTCTGCCTCCAGGTCATTAGCGAAAGCTTCTCCAATTGTCTCTAGCATCCATTTCTTCCTTTCCGCATCTGTGGCCATGACTTTCATACAGGCCTTATATCTCCGCTAGGACATTATTGACCCAGTGATGAATTCATTCCCGGCCTGGAGTCTCTTCCCTTCGGGTCTTCCTTTTGGACCACCACCAGCTGTCTTTACCTGAAAAATGGCTCTGGTCATGTTACTCCCATCCCTGCACATCTTCAGGGGGTTCCCATCGAGTAAAGCTGCTATTTCGAGGCCTCAGTCAGCCTTGCCCCTTCTGCTACTTCCTGTCTCATTCTCTGTAAGGAATATGACCACTGCTCGTACCCTGAACATGTCCTGTAGCTCCTCACTCTCATCACTTTGCCCAGGGAATTAACGGGAGAGTTTATCAACTGTTAAACAGGTAGTATTTTTAGGCCCCACCTTGAGGGACACACAGCAGTAAATTGGGGGCTGGACTCAATGCTTCATGTTTAAAACTCTGGCCCCATGGCTCTGTGGATGGGCCAGGTTGGACAGCCAGCTCCTCGGCCACACTGTTCCCGTGTGCTGGTGCGTTCTCTCCCATCACCAGAATCTTGTATGTTTTTCAGTGTCCATAGCAGACGTTACTTCCTCCTTGAAGCACTCTCTGAGACCAGCAGTCAAAAATGATTTCTTCTTCTACCCCGTAGGCTGGGCCTGTAGCCTTTGTATTCTAAGCTGTTTGTCTTTCACTTGCTTGATTATAAGTTCCTCAAGTGTGGAAAGGGCATTTTATTCATCCGTGTGTATCCAGCTTCCAGGAAACTAACTTAAATTTAATAGCTGCTCAGATGTGAAAGATAGTATGCAATTGAATAACCATGTAAAAATGTAAGGTTATTACATTTACTTACCTGCTATTCTACACCTACCAAAAGAGAATGACAGTGGCATGAATACCTGTAATTGACTCCTTTTAAAAATACTTTTGGAAATGTGGATTTAAACAAGTAGCATTTTTAGTTGTTAAGCTTTGTATAAGAATTGTTTTCTTCACTGTCTTGCCTAGTAAGAGAAGGTAAAGCTTCTGAGACTATCTGAATTGCCAAGACTTCGCTGACATATAACATAATGTTTATGATTTGCTGGTTTGTCTGCAACCATTTTCCCTGCTACATTTGCTTTTGTTCACCAGCACAAACACCAATTAGTTCTGTTAACAGGCATAGTTTTATGGAATTCTCTGAGATGAAAAGAGTACATCAGGAGTCAGTTGTTCATAGCTGTTATAGCAATACCTTTATTGATATGTGTGTGTATTTTTCATATCCTTTTATCTGCATTGCAAAAATGAAATTATATATCCATTACCAAAATTAGATGGGAGATATATTGGATTAGAAATGCTTTCTTCCTAATCCTTAAAAGACCAAGAAGCTCTTCTTTGATAATTCTATAAGAGTTAAATTTCCTTTTTTTATTTTCACATGTTACAGATAGGAGATTAACCTAGTTATGCTTTGCTTGTATAAGGAGTGCATGTCCCAAGAAATCAGGCAATACCAACAGAGATTTCTGATTCAGGAATGTACGAAAGATATGTGACTTGCATGAATTATAGTACGACTCATTAAAGGCTATAAAAGTACTTTGCAAGTAATTAAATATTTTAGACTAGGGACTCTGATTTCCTGTTAAATCCTAAGATGCTTCCTGCTATAAAGATTCTTCCCTTTTTTTGCCTGGCTGGAATTTCTTTATAATTTAGTAATATTTCTAATGCATGTTAATTATAGGCAAGGAGGGCAAGATTGAAAGAAAATACTAAAATTAACAAGCCAACGTTGTTATGTATTTACTCTGCAGGACACCTTGTAAAGGACTAGGACTTAAAGTACTTGCCGCTGATAAGACCACTTTTTAGGGTTGTTATAGAGCTGAGAGGTAGTAAAGCACCTGGCATGGTGAGTGCTGAATAAATGCGGTAGTATTTTTTAGAAAGCTGTGTAACGTGTGCGGAATTTCAGAGAGAAAGAGTTAAAGTCGTCCAGACACATTAGTAATGTTTGGATAAACAGAGATTTCACTCTTTCTCTACACAGTGTTTAAGCTTCTTCATATGGGGAGAAATGTGTCAGTATGTGTAAACTATGAATGTTTGTTTTCAGCTATGAACATGAAGCCAAACGTGGAATTAGGAAGATTTTCATCATAGAAACAGAGCTAATTATGTACAATTCAAGACAATATAATACTTGGTGTGTGACACTTAAAAATTCAAGCAATTAAAATCAGGTGACTGTGGTTTGTTTGATTAGCTCTTTGAAGGTGCTTTAAATTTTACAACTCTCTCAAGAATTTTCGGAGAAGGCAATGGCACCCCACTCCAGTACTCTTGCCTGGAAAATCCCATGGATGGAGGAGCCTGGTGGGCTGCCGTCTATGGGGTTGCACAGAGTCGGACACGACTGAAATGACTTAGCTCAAGAATCTTACAGAGAAGGCAATGGTAACCCACTCCAGTACTCTTGCCTGGAAAATCCCATGGATGGAGGAGCCTGGTAGGCTGCAGTCCATGGGGTCTCGAAGAGTCGGACACTGCTGAGCGACTTCACTTTCACTTTTCACTTTCATGCATTGGAGAAGGAAATGGCAACCCACTCCAGTCTTCTTGCCTGGAGAATCCCAGGGACGGGGGAGCCTGGTGGGCTCCCGTCTGTGGGGTCACACAGAGTCAGACACGACTGAAGCGACTTAGCAGCAGCAGCAGCAAGAATCTTATTGCTGTACATATGGGTTTAGACATAAATGCATTATTTTTAACCTCTAAAGAGCCTCAGAAAAGTCCTGAATCAAGGCCCTGCCACTGTTGTAGATCAAATGGTTGCACCCTGCCCCAATTCATGTCCAACTGGAACCTCAGAATGTGAACTTATTTGGAAATATGTTCTTTGCAGATGTAAGTAGTAGTAAGATGAGGTCATGCTGGATGAGCATGGTTCTTAAATCCAAAGTGACTCGTATTCTTATAAGAAGAGTGGAAGATGCAGACAGCCACACAGAAAGCAAGCCTTGTGATGGTGGAGGCAGACATAGGAGTGATGCTGCCACAGCCGAGTTACACCAGGGATTGCCCTCAACCTCCAGGAGCTGGAAGCAGCAAGGGAAGATTTTAACCTAGAGCTCTCAGAGGGAGCATAGACCTGTTTACACCTTAATTTCAAACTTCTGGCTTACAGAACTGTGAAAGAAAAGCTCTCCTGCTCTAAGCCAGCCAATTCATGGTGCTGTTACGGCAGGCCAAGGAAACTGATAGAACCCCTTATCAGAGGTATAGCTAAGTGCCCTGAAGTGCTATTTTCTGTCCTTAAGGTGGGCCTACTAAAACACACCACACAAGACTACATGAAGATTACACATGATCGTGTATGTCAAATAGTTGTACATACATGCTTTTTGTCTTAAATTCGGTTCTTATGCAGCAAAGAGCTACCCCTTGTAGAGGGTGAGATTACAGCTTAGGGAGAGAGAATTATTTTTTATAGGATCACACAAAAATGTAAGTGACATCTTCTGGGCAGTCAATTTCCCCTTAAGGGAAAGATTTAGGATCCAGAGTGTGGAGTATAGTATATAAGTTATAAACTGCACTTCAGTCCAAGTAACAGAAACCCAATTATAGTGGCTTAATCAAATAGGGATTAGCCAACAAGGCTCTCATATAATATGATGTCCAAGATTATGCCTCTGGATTAGGAAAGAAGCCCCAGGGTGCCATCAAGGACCCAAGATGCTTCTCTCCTGCTCTGCCATCCTTCCTTACATGTTCTTCATCCTTGCTACCTGAAGTCAATTGCCCTGCTTCCAGCTCACACAGTCATTCCAACAGGAAGAAAACTGTGTCAAGAAGGAAAGGACAGCCCATGTTAAGAAAGCAGAACTTCCAGAAATTCTCAATACACTTTAATTCTCATTGGCTAGAACTGGGTTTCATGAACTCCCCTAAATGTGAGGGTGTATGGAAAATTTAGCATTTAGCTGGGCTTAGTGCTGCTTTGAACAAAATAAACATTCTATTTGTAAGGAGGCATGGGATCATGGGGGTCTTCCCTGGTAGCTCAACAGTAAAGAATCCACCAACGATGCAGGAAACAGGTTTGATCCCTGGGTTGGGAAGATCCCCTGGAGGAGGGCATGACAACCCACTCCAGTATTCTTGCCTGGAAAATCCCACAGACAGAGGAGCCTGGTGGGCAACAGTCCATAGGGTTGCAAAGAAGTGGACACCACTGACATGACTGAGCATGCACTCGTAGACTGGGGATAGCTAATTAGCAGAGTCAGCCGTAAAAGTGACTGTGGAAGAGGTAAGAGGTTAGACTAGGTGATTCTTTCCAAGTGTGAATTTCAAAGATGCAGTTAAGCGATCATTTCCTACCCTCGAGGCATTTACAGTTTATACTGGAGGCAGATTCTGGAGTCAGCCATGTGGAGTTCTAGCCCTGACTAGATAAAATGATCCTGAATGTGGGAAAGTTATTTATCCTCCCTAAGCCTTAATTTCTTCATCTGTAAAACAGGAATGATAATATCTACTTTATACTGTTATTTTGAGGATTATATAAATTAAATATTTAGTGTTAATTTGCTAAATAAATGTAGCTATTATTTTCCTACTAGAGAATGAGCTCCCTGAAGACAGGAATGGTATCTGACATGATCACCTGGTAACTCAGTACCTAGAATGTAGTCACTCTTTAACAGATCTTTGTTAAGTGAATGAAGGATGAGAGCACCAGTCCTAATGTGGATATGTGCTAAGTTGCTTCAGTTGCATCTGACTCTCTGTGACCCCATGGAATGTAGCCCAACCAGCTCCCTGTCTATGGGATGATTCAGGCAAGAATCCTGGAGTAGGTTGCCATTTCTTCCTTTGGGGGGTCTTCCCTACCCAGGGATCAAACCTGTGTCTCCTGCACTGCAGGTGGATTCTTTGCCACTGGGCCACCAATACAGCTGACCCTTGAACAACATGATTCTGAATTGTGCTAGTCCATTTATATGTGGATTTTTTTCAGTAGTAAATACTACAGTACTGTATAACCTGTGGTTGGTTGAATCCATTGATGTATTTAATAGAACCATTTACACAGAGGGCAGACTGTAAGTTATGCTTGGATGTTTTACCTTGCATCCCCTAACCCCTGTGTCGTTCAAGGGTCAGCTATGTAAAGATTACTCAAAATAACTGAGATTTGTCGTTTCTCAAGTGAGGTTTTGGTGCATGTAGTAACACTCTACATTAAGGGAAAAGAATGAAAGTTTAAGGATAAGAAGTTGTTCTGATGAGTGTTGTTAGTTGCAGACAATAGAAGCCACTCTAAGAAATTAAAGCAGATAATGACTTATCCTAGGATATTAAGAACCTTAAAGAACCAGAACTGTTCTAGCAATAACTCCCTTGCCATCACCGCTCATACTCAACCTTGGTGTTGTCAGGTAGTGAATTGAGAATCTCTGCCAAAGCTGCCCCAGACAGATCACACTCATCAGATCTGTAAGAAGAGCCGATCTCCCAGTACAGCCACTGCTCTATATCTACTCCTTCCAAATCTCTTGTGAATGTGTCTTCTGGTCAGAGTCTAGGTCACAGGTAGACCTGTAACTGCAAAGGAGCCTGGAATTGTAGTTTTTAGGTGTCAAACTTCCAGAGAAGGCCATGGCACCCCACTCCAGTACTCTTGCCTGGAAAATCCCATGGATGGAGGAGCCTGGTAGGCTGCAGTCCATGCTAAGGGTCGGACACGACTGAACAACTTCACTTTCACTTTTCCCTTTCATGCATTGGAGAAGGAAATGGCAACCCACTCCAGTGTTCTTGCCTGGAGAACCCCAGGAATGGGGGAGCCTGGTGGGTTGCCGTCTCTGGGGTCGCACAGAGTTGAACATGACTGAAGCAACTTAGCAGCAGCAGCAGCAGCAGCAGCTGTCAAACTTCTGTAGTCCGAACAGGTTTTCTAAAAGGGGATTGTAAAGGGTGCTTAGCTAGCTAATGCTCAGTGTCTAGCACCAAAGTCTCTCTATGCAGCTGCATGCAGTTGTCCCACTAAGACTGCCTACAGGTCACAGGAGGGTATGGCCACTGGGAGGAGGCTTTGGGAGACCAGCGGAACTTATTGAAGAGTTCAGGCCCATGTAGCCCAGAAGCCTGCAAAAGGCAGCTAAGAATGCACAATAGGATGCTGATAGGGGGTACACAGAGAGTCAGGAGAGGAGGAACACTGGGAGCAGCTGTCCCTGGAAATCTGTGGGTGGAACGTGTGCAGAGGGAGACCTGTGCCTGAAGGCTCATGCTGGCAAGCTCACCTCACTGCCCAGCCACCCCCATTCATCCCCAAGCAGGGATGACAAAGGAGGGGTAGCTGTGTGATGTGGCTCCCTGACCCAAGCTTTATGACCCTCTAGCCAGTCCTAAGACAGGCTGTGGAAAGGAACAGATCAGAAGACAAGGAGGAGCAGGAGCGCCCTCCACACTGAAGAACCTTTTATTAGGGCTTTTCAGGCATGAGATTGGAAGGAGGGAGCTGAGTGATCTCTTAAAAAAACCAGAAAACTTGATTGAAGATGTGATTTTTCCAGTCTTTCTCTTCTTTCTTATTTCCTTTTGTCTTTTCAATTTGTGTCATGTTTTATAGACTGTGTAACAGAGGTGGTGGGACTGTTGAGTAATTAGCTGGAATTGATCTTGTAGAGAATCAATGTGGCAATCTGATAATTCAAGTTCAGAAAGAATCTTTTACAGAGAAAAAGCCCCCCCAAACAACCATGATTTATCCTCTCTCCCTTTATTTATTTTTGTAGGCCTTGTGAATGGTTTGGCTGATTTACTGACATCTTTTCTTCCTTTGCAGGCCACATCCACATCAGTCCTCTACTCAGGTATACATTCTTTAAGGATGAAATCTGTCTATGCAACTTGCAGTATGTAAAAACCAGTTTCTAGAAACTGATTCAGTTTAATGCCATTAAATGCAATCAGAAGTTACCAAGCATCTTACTGGAACTCACTTCCAAATGTAACCTAATCCAATTTACCTTTCCTTTGGTATTTAAATTCCTGACAGCCAGTGTGGATATTTCTCAGACACAGCAGTTTGGCTTGTAATAGGTGCCTTTTCTTGCTTGCTTCTTCTTCATTTGTTTCCTGTTAGCATCTTGGTATGATGTTAGAGTGAGCATTCACCACTGGATTATCGTTGATTCTAGACACAAAGATGCTGCCATATCCTATATGATCCCTTGATTTCAGTGTCCTGGGTATGTCAGATATTTGTGGGTACATGAATGAGACATAGCCCTGTTATAATGCCCCAGGTGACTTCTTACTCTATTTTAGAATCACAGTCATGTGATTGTGTGAGAACACTTTATCTCTAATAAACCTGGAGTCTAATGACTCTTTCCCACGTGATTTTAATGTTTCTTTTTCAATTGAGAGTATTCTTTTTGAAGAAGAAAAAGTTTGCACATGAACATTTAAGAGGAGGGAAAAAGCCATTTCCTATTCTCTCAACTTGAACACAATTGTAATATTTTAACTCTCACTTTGCAGTTTTGAATGTATGCCTTGAGGTGATTTAATTATCTGCTTCCGATCTCATCACAGAGAAGTGGTGAAAGCCTTGGGGGTGGGGAACTTTTCATTCCCCAATATCTTCTGCTAGAAAGCTGGTGCTCATGGATCATTTATTCAAGAAATTATTTTAAAACTCATTTTCTATTTCACATAAGTTAAAGCTGCATCAGACTGGTCTGGCAAGGCTGCTGCTCTTCGACGATCTTGTGAGACCTGGACATGTGAGCTCTGGGTTAGGGGACTTGGATAGTCCTGGAGCCAATCCTGTAACATTTGAGGAGGAGTTGACATCCCCTTGAGCCAAATCTACCTGTAAGACCCCCCATTAACCAAAGATACTCTAATAATAAGGAGTTCTGGCTGTGAATCCCTTTTTTTCTACTGGGGAAATTCAAAGAAGTTAGTTGTGGTACTTTCTTGGAGTCAGAGCCATCCAGTTATAGGTGTGGGTTTTCCTTAAATACATCTTGAGTAAAAGCAATAGATTTCCTTCAGACCCTTTGGAGGTAAAGACTGGGACTGTCAACTCGCCTTGCCTAAAACCTACTTGCTTTCCCAGACAGTCTAACCTGAAACTTAGACTCTCAACCTTTGTCTACTCACTTGTCTTTGACCTCATCGTCTTCGACCATACCTGAGTATCATGACTGATGACCAACAACCTGCCCTGAGCCCATTTGCTAGAAGTCTCTTAAGTGTGGTCCAGTCTAGCCCTGGTTTCCGTTTGGCTTGGTTACATCACTGTGCCCTCTTTGATATGTATCTTTAAATCGCCACTTCAGTGGCCTCCTATCATTTCAAATAGAGTATGCATGAAGCTAACCTCATGTGCTGTCTCACAATTCGACTCAATGGTCCACACACCTTCTATATGTCAGTGGCAACAACTCTGTTTTCCTTGTCACCTCTGCTCAACTATTTCCACTGTTCCCTGTGCTTCACCATTGTTTCATCTTTTTTTTTTTTTTTTTTTCCCTTTCCAGTCTTCCATGTATCCATGCTGCTGCTGCGGCTGCTGCTAAGTCGCTTCAGTCGTGTTCGACTCTGTGCGACCCCATAGACTGCAGCCCGCCAGGCTCCCCCGTCCCTGGGATTCTCCAGGCAAGAATACTGGAGTGGGTACAATTACTAAATTGTAGCAAAAATCTCCTAGACCCATAAGTATTAGATCTGAAAGGGCACTTTTGCAACTAAACTAGTATCTTCAGTTTACAAATGAAGAAATGGCAGGTCCAGAGAGGTTACACACATTACTTTGTTTCAAACTAGGAGAGTCAAGCCTAACATCCTTACTCCTGGTCCCATCTTCTTGCTACCCTGCCTGCTGATGTCCTGGTCCCCCTACCACCAGCCTGTTTCCCTTCATCCATTCTGTGCACTCAGCATTCACATTTATTTTCCTGAAATATTTCTTTCATTAGCTCTCTCTCTCGTCCACAAAATTTTGGTGGTCCCTGTTGCTAGGACGACTGTAAAGATTATCACTGGGACACTTGAGAGTGAAAGAAATGCTAAGACAAACGTAAATCAGGACATATGGTCATATTTCATGTAGTATAAATCATAAAGATCAGAATTTTCCCTCTGGAACTTAGGGTTTTCCGTATTCAGGTCCCAATTGCATTTCTTAAAAAAAAATTATTTATTTGACCACATGGCATATGGGGCCTTAGTTTCCAGACCAGGGATTGAACCTGAGCCCCCTGCATTGGAAGCTCAGCGTCTTAACCAATGAACTGCCAGGGAAGTCCCCCCCAATTATATTTTTATGCTCTGTCCTTAATAACTCTCGCAGCACTTTGCTCCAACCAATGTGCTCATCCTTCTTGGCTTACTTCATGTATATTTCTGCTTTGGAACCATAACACTTCTCTCTGCTTACTAAGCTTCTTTGTGTTCTTTAAGGGCCTAGTTGGGTCCCTTTTCTTCCATAAAATCTTCTAAGTTAGTTACATCTCCTGAGGATGTCTAGCTCCTCTTAAATCATACACTTACTGTCTGTACTTCTAATCTAACACTTACAAGTGATGAAATGAGGTGTTTTGACTTTTTTCCTCTGTAGTGAGGATGTAGTCTCTGATCAGCCTCAGTATAAATGTGTCTGCCTTAAAAGAGAGAGACTCAAAAAATAACAAAAGTGGACAGAAGTTAATGTGGCCTTATGTAACCAAAGTTTAAATACACTCCCACTTCTGCCTGCACAGTGTACAATAACATATGCATAAGGTTGTTGCTTGTGGCACTACTGTAATCTCAAAAGGTTGGAAGCAACTAAGTACCCAGCAGTAGGGAACTAGCTGAACAGACTATGATATAGCACACAGCATGCAGTAGAAGAGCTGTGGAAAAAAAAAAGGAAGATGTCTGTGTATGAATAGGGAAAGATGCCTAGGACACAGAAAGTATAAGGTACAGAAGAGTGGCTATTATGTACTACCCTTTAAGTGCCTTTAAGTACTTTTAACATATAAGTAGTTTATTGCATGAAATTCTTTCATAAAATAGTATACAGTGTAATTAATTTTGCTTTCCCTCATTGGCAGTATTTTTCATGTTTGGATTTGTGGGATTCTAACTGTCCGGGGAGGGACATCAGAGTTATGCTTTAGAAAGCTCTTTCTGCCACAAGTTAAGACACGTTGGTACAAGAGGGGAAACCTGGTGAAAGGGTGACCTCCACGTGTGATCGTGGTGTCCAGGACTCCCAGCCTCCAGCCTGGAATGTTGCTCTGTCAGCTGAGTTTCTTTATAAGCTCAGCCATTTGCTGGCTTTGTATCTCAGCGTGTGTGCATGCTTAGTTGCTAAGTCATGCCCGACTCTTTGCGACCCCCTGGACTGTAGCCCGTCAGGCTCCTCTGTCCCTGGGATTCTCCAGGCAAGAATACTGGAGTAGGTTGCTGTGCCCTCCTCCAGGGGATCTTCCTGCCCCCGGTATCAAACCTGGTAGGCAGGCAACCACTGAGCCACCTGGGAAGCTCAGCATTTCAATCTTATTGCCCTTGACCTTAAAGAGTTTCAAGTTTTTTTTTCAGGTGAACATTTATTCAGAGGCATGAGTTTGCAGCCTGGTAATTTTGAGCACCAGACTTGTTTTATTTGCTGATGTATGTGGTGGTTTCTCTCAATAGCAGAGGGAGGGAAAAAACAGATCCTTTGTTCCACTCATCACGTTTCATTCTGACAGTGTAATTTACAGCTCTTTAAGAATGTCATTTAGAAATAACACTCAATTAATAAACCACTTTGCAATGATATTTTATTTTCTTTCTAACACACTTTGAATCTTATGGGCAGGGGAAAGTTAGAAGATGACTTTTTAATGCAGACATCTGAAATGACCCATTCTAATAGAAACTGTAGGCAATACTGATTCCTCTCTCCCAACCCCCACATCCAAGCAGATATCAGTCATAATAATACATGTTTTTGATGAAATGTCTTCAGGAATGCTCTATACAGCTGGCTTTTAACTTTTCTTCTGTTTTATATGTCATCTCATATTATTTTCTTATAGGGAAGGAAACTGAGGCTCAGAGAGGTTTATTAGTTTGCTCAAGGTCACACAGCCTATGTAATGACAGGCCTGAGGTTGAACTCAGATCCTCAGGCTGTGAAGCTGGTGTTTGCACTGTGTTCGCTGCCTCCCTAACTTGGCCAGGCTTTGTCATTTCTGCCTTTGCTGGTGTCTTTCACATCATTTCCAAATCCACTGAGAGCAGTTATGATCACCCTCATTACCTCTCACCTGGAGTACTGTGACTTCCTTCCACAAGGCTCAGTCTCCAGGCTTTTCCTCGTATAACCTGGAGATCCTACTTACCGTCTGGAGCTCTGTCTCCCTGAAGGGCCACAAGTATCCTTCCTCCACTCGGTACACCTCCCCAAATATATGGTGATTTTTTTTTTCTTCAAAACATTATTCCTCAAAACATATGATTTTGTTTTTAGTTTGAGTCCTTAAAAGTCTTCCATTTTCACTAAAATGAAAATTCAGTTATTTACTTGGAACCACAAACATTGTTGGAGCAGACACATGAGCTTGAAATTACCTAAAATAAATACCAGTACTGGGTGCTCATAGCGGTCAGCTAATGGAATGACTTTTAAAAGGAAGCAGATTTGTACGGCTTTAGTTATTTTTCATAGGCTCTGCCCTCACATAAGTGCTCATTAGATATCATTGTACATAGGCCTTTTCAGGTTGCTTTAAAAAGCAGTAAAGTGATTTTCACTAATTTTGTGGTGCTCATGAATTCACATCCACAGACAATCAAATAAAAACCAGTCTTATGTTACATAAATGTGGCTTTGTGGCTGGGATAAAATTTCCAGTGACAAACTGTACACAGATTCCGAAGTGCTTTGTCTCAAACTGTGTAAATGGATGTGAAGATAGTGCACTCCAGAAATATGTTAGACGATGCAAAAAGTGACTCTAATGATAACTAAGATGCTGCTGACAAAGATGTGTGTCAAGAGGTATTAAAATTGTTTCAAAAATATGGGAATGAAAAAGAGCAATATTTCTAAATATAGCATCTTATGCTATCTGTGACTGTGAATATGTAAATGTAAATAAATAAGTAAATTAAAACTAACTATTTCATCTTTAGCCTTGAAAGGTTACATATTTAAACTAACCAAAACCCTTTCCCCCATATTTTCTCGTTGTAAAAACAGTTGCTTCATTTTCAGGGTCTCCTTATGGTCATGTCTCAATACTGTACTACTCACAGAAAATCAGATATAGACCCTGCCCTCGGGACACCTATAACCCAGAAGAGAAGTATAATAATGGCTACTGACACAGAACCTCTCAAATTTAGTGGTATGAAACAGCAGCCATTTTATTAGGTTCACGGAATTTGTGGATTAGAAATTCCAGAAAAGCACAGAGGGGAAAACTTTGTTCTGTTCCATGATGTTTGGGGTCTTAGCTGGGAAGACTTGAAGGCTCTGCTGGAATCATTTAGGCTGTCTTTACTCACTGGCACTGGGCTTCCTCACAGTATGGTGGCCTTATATTAGTCAGATTTCTTACATGACAGCTCAGAGCTCCAAGCACAAAAATTGCACTGGACAGAGCAAAACCTGCATTGCCTTTTTCTGATCTGGTTTTTTTCTGATGATGACTACCCATTTGTTAATCCAGCCACAGTCTTGGTTATAAGCAAGTCAGAATTCTGACTGAATTCAGGGGACGGACTCTAGGCCTCACCTCTTGTGGGATGAGTGTCAATATCACATTGTAGGAGATTGTGTGGGATGGGAAGTATTGTTGTGCCAACTTTTGACAAAGCACAACTTGACCTGAAGAGTTTTGCCAGGCCTATATATAACAGTAAATGGAGACAGAAAACATAGTGTAAGTTCTTTGACATTAAAGAAAAGTTATTTATGGATGATGAGGCTTGGGCAAGGGAGAAAGGGTAGAATCTGAATATATGAAAAAGTAGTTATGGAAACCAGATATAGAATTAATAAGAACTGCCTGGTGGCTCAGAGGTTAAAGCATCTGCCTCTAATACGGGAGACCTGGGTTCGATCCCTGGGTCAGGAAGATCCCCTGGAGAAGGAAATGGCAACCCACTCTAGTATTCTTGCCTGGAGAATCCCATGGATGGAGGAGCCTGGTGGGCTACAGTCCATGGGGTCGTGAAGAGTCGGACATGACTGAGCGACTTAACTAACTTAACTTAGGCAACTGAATTCTTCCCTGGTAGCTCAGATGGTAAAGAATCTGCCTGCAATGCAGTAGACCTGGGTTCAATCCCTGGGTTGGGACGATCCCCTGGAGAAAGGCATGGCAACCCACTCCAGTATTCTTGCCTGGAGAATTCCATGGACAGAGGAGCCTGGTGGGCTACAGTACATGGGATTGCAGAGTCGGGCATGACTGAGTGACTAATACTTTCTACTTTCTAGGCAACTGAGTGAAGCTACAGAGTTAGGGGGAGAGTTGACTGGATGCTTTGGAGTCTGGATGTCAGGTGAAGGGTGTGCCTCAGTGAAATAAAAAGGAAACAGTATATGTGGGAAGAAGGTCCAGCAGCTTCTCAGTAGCACTTACAGTGCCTGAAATCTCATAACCTCAGTCCACCCCTTCCCACCCTGCATTCTGGCCTCTGAGTCAACACTGCCTTGAGACTCCAACATAGATACCTCTTTGTGGTTCACTCTAATGGCTGCTTCCATTGGACTTTCTGCCCTCCTGTGGCATCTCCCCCCAGGCTTGTCTTCCAGCAGAGCATGCTGCTCTACTCTTAAACCATCTACTGCTCCATCATTTGACCCATTCACAGCCTTTGCCTCTGCACCACTGTCTTCTCTTGAAACTCTCCAATTTCTTGGCTTTAGTTGGTTCTCCTCCTACCTCTCTGGCTGTACCATCTCAGCTCCCTGGTCTAGCTCCTTTATCTCAGGCAGCTCATTATTTGTTGTTGTTCCCCAGGGTTTCCTCCTTGTCTGTTGTTCCACACTCAACATTGCAAAGTGAATTTCTAGTGGATCATGAACCCCTAAGTCAGGTTGTAAATTTTGTGAGCATGTGTGAGTAAGCATACATATGTCTAGGAGGTGATCCATAACTACATTGAATTCTCAAAGTTGTCTCTGATATAAGGAAAAACAAAAGGCTGAGACCCACTTCTTTCTGCATATATGGTCCATGGCTTTATCTTCCTTAACTCTAGGATCCCTCCTTGACTATGTGTGAGTCTCTTTCAGTCAGTTAGTTCTGTCGCTCAGTTGTGTCCGACTCTTTGTGACCCCATGAATCGCAGCACGCCAGGCCTCCCTGTCCATCACCATCTCCCGGAGTTCACCCAGACTCACGTCCATCGAGTCAGTGATGCCATCCAGCCATCTCATCCTCGGTCGTCCCCTTCTCCTCCTGCCCCCAATCCCTCCCATCATCAGAGTCTTTTCCAATGAGTCAACTCTTCGCATGAGGTGGCCAAAGTACTGGAGTTTCAGCTTTAGCATCAGTCCTTCCAAAGAACACCCAGGACTGATTTCCTTCAGAATGGACTAGTTGGATCTCCTTGCAGTCCAAGGGACTCTCAAGAGTCTTCTCCAACACCACAGTTCAAAAGCATCAATTCTTCGGCGCTCAGCTTTCTTCACAGTCCAACTCTCACATCCATACGTGACCACTGGAAAAACCATAGCCTTGACTAGACGGACCTTTGTTGGCAAAGTAATGTCTCTGCTTTTGAAAATGCTATCTAGTGAGTCTCTTTGGGGAAATTTAAAACAATACTCATGATCAAGGCTCAACCTCAGACCAGTTGAATCGTGAGACTAGGGTCCAAAGGTTAATACATTTAAAATAAAGTGTTAACCCTGCTTTGTGCCAGTCATGAAGATAACCCCCATGGTTAATACTTAAAACTATTTTCTCTTTACTAGGCTAAGTAGATTTTAATGGATGCAGTTTTCAGTTTTGCAAAATGAAGAGTTTTATGATGGATGGTGAGGATGGTTACATAAAAACAAATATGCTAAACTCCACTTTTATACATTTAAAATGGTTAAAATAGTACACCTTATGGTATGTATTTTACCACAATTTTTTTTAATAATAAAAGATTAAAAAAAGACTGTTAACCAAAAATGTGCAACTAGATTTGGGTGAAATAGAATCACTGGCCTTTTAAAAAGAGATTTGTTGTTTCTTAATATAAATTCAGTCCATTGAGAAATGATTATATTTATACTTGAGAGACGACATCAAAATTATTTATCTCAAATCACAGTGAACTCATGAGGGTAGAAAGTAGCTATTATGGAGAATTCCACAGAGGTAAAAGTCAGAAAAATGCCTGTTTCTGTCTGACTGAATTAATGGTAATTAGATGATAACTTTTGGGCTTCCCTGGTGACTCAGATGGTAAAGAATCTGCCTGCAATGCAGGAGACCTGGGTTCGATCCCTGGGTTGGGAAGATCCCCTGGAGGACAACATGGCAACCCACTCCATTATTCTTGCCTGGAGAGTCCCCATGGACAGAGGAGCCTGGCGGGCTACAGTCCATGGGATTACAAAGAGTTGGAAATGACTGCGTGACGAAGCACAACACAGACCATAACTTTGTTTTTCCTCCTTCAGTGTTTATTACTTAGACACACAATTAAAATTACATATTTGATTAAAAAAACACTTGTAAGGACCAGCATGATTCCTGAAGATATACTTTCAGCTGAGGTTGATAAATTTTTATTTTTGTTTTTTATTTTTTTTTTAAATTTATTTATTTATTTTTAATTTTTACTTTACAATTCTGTATTGGTTTTGGCATAGATTGACATGAATCCACCACAGGTGTACATGCGTTCCCAAACATGAACCCCCCCTCCCACCCCCCTCCCCACAACATCTCTCTGGGTCATCCCCGCGCGTCAGCCCCAAGCATGTCATATCCTGCATCAGACATAGACTGGCATTTCGATTCTTACATGTTATTATACATGTTTCAATGCCATTCTCTCAAAGATCAAGAAATTACCTAGAGGGACTTTACTTCCTATGCTTTGTGTGGTGTAGTAGTTGAATTCACAGAATCTGGAGCCAGAATATCTGGGTTTTCTTACAAATACCTTAGAAAATGTTTATGTGTTTTTGGCTGTACTGGGCCTTTGTTGCCGCAAGGGCTTCTCATCACAGTGGCTTCTCCTGTGGTGGAGTATGGGCTCTCGGGATGCTTGAGCTTCGCTAGTTGTGGTTCCCAGGCTCTAGAGCACAGGCTCAGTAGCTGTGGCATGTGGGTTTAGTTGCACCGAGACACATGGAATCTTCCTAGTCCAGGGACCAAACCATGTCCCATGCATCTTCTGGTGGATTCTTCACCACTGGACCACCAGGAAGTCCCAATACCTGGGACTTAATCCAAACCCCACTATCAGTTATTAGTGTGAAGTTAATTTAACTGATTATGCCTGTTTCTCCACCTGTCATATTTGCCCCAACCTCATACAATTTCAACTCCTGAGGCAGAAAGATCCACTGGAGAAGGGTTGGGCTACCCACTCCAATATTCTTGGGCTTCCCTGGTGGCTCAGATGGTAAAGAAGCTGCCTGCAATGCAGGAGACCTGGGTTGGATCCCTGGGTTAGGAGGAGTCCCTGGAGGAGGGAAAGGCTACCCACTTCAGTATTCTGGCCTGGACTGTATAGTCCATGGGGTGGCAAAGAGTTGGACATGACTGAGCAACTTTCATTTTTCATAGAATTTAATGAGATAATACACATAAATATTTAGGATGGAGTCCAGAGTGTTTATTACGTCCCATCACATTGAGTTTTAGGAGTTTCCAATTCAGCAGACATTTCCTGTGTGTTGACTATGCATCACTGGAGAGAATCACAAAAAATACCTTGAAACAGACTTTCTTTTGAGAACCTCAAAGACCCTCCCCTAATCCCAGCTCTTTGTACCCCGACCCTTCTCCCAATAGGTGTCACAACTATATATTTTACTTGCACAGTCCATGATGCAGCCCCTATGTCTTCAACTTCTCCCAAATCCACAGAACATTCATTTATTTACTGAGCTTCAGGTTTCTTGAGGGCTCCGACCGTGGAGTCTCCCTGCTTATCTGGGCACTCATTCTCCCACCTGGCTTCCTTACTGTCGTTCCTTGAGAGCTGCTCTGCTTTAGGGCCCTGGGTTTCCTTCCAGCCTTAAATTCACAGAACATGTTAGTGTTTATTCTGTTCATTTTGAGTCTTAGTGTTTTAGTCATAAGTTGGTTGTTCCCCTTTTCATCCAGTGATGCTTTGAGAGAAAGTTTATAAAGTATGGACTCTAAGCCAAAGATTTGCAAAACAGTATTGCTGTTACAAAAAATGTGTCTCAGAAACTAATTGAGATTCCAGTTTGACAAAAGAGAACAAAAAAATGAAAAAAGAAAAGTTGTGAAGGGCTAGGACACAAGGGAAGAATGAAAACAATGCTTATGAAACCACCCATTTTCATCCTGGGAAGAGGAAGCAGCCAGCACAAAGGTACAACCTGATGCCAAGAAGAGGGCATAGCTTTCATATGCTCTTCTGACCAAACTCACTGCGCTGAATCCTCTTGAAACCATGGTCTGTCCTGAGTTTTTACCTCTGCCGCCTTAAGGATCCTGGCTTCCAAGTTATTAATTATCTAACAGAGCTTTGTAAACTGCTTAAGATATGCAGGTAGGCAATCGGGACTCCTAGAGCAAAGATGAAATGATTAAATAAAAATCTTCTCTGATTAGGTTTGAGATACCTTTCTTGTCACCCTGAGTCCAAAGAACTTTACTGGAGTTGAGAGGAGGCTTCATGGGAGAAATGAGACAAAGAGACTCCTGTCTCTGGGTCTGAGAGACACTTCATCTCCCTCTTGCATTCAGGGAGGAGAATCCTGCAGCCTGGGCAATGAGTTATGGCTGAGGAATAGAGAATTTTGATCCCAATGAGGTTAGGACAGAGGATACTGTTTACTGGGGTGGATGAATGTAATAAGAAGAAAACGACTTAAACAATTTTTTTTGTATTAAACTATAGTTGATTTACAATAGTGTGTTAGATTCAGGTATACAGATTTGGGTTCTTTTTTGTTAGAATCCACCTGTCAATGCAGGAGACCCAGGAGATGCGAGTTCAATCCTTGGGTTGGGAAGATCCCGTGGAGAAGGAAATGGCAACCCACTCCAGCATTCTTCCCTGGGAAATCCAATGGACAGAGGAGTCTGGTAGGCTGCAGTCCCTGGGGTCACAAAGGGTTGAACATGACTAAACACAACACAAAAACAAAACCAACAACAAATATGTGCCATATAGTAAATCTTGTTGCCCATCTATTTCTATAGAGTAGTTGTGTATGTGTTAATTCCATGCTTGAAATTTGTCCCTCCTCCTCCCCTTTCCCCTTTGGTAATCATAATTCATTTTCTATGTCGTTTCTGTTTTGCAAAAAAGTTAATATGTATTACTTTTTGTAGATTCCACATAGAAGTGATATCATATAGTTGTCTTTCTGCGTCTGATAGTTCACTTAGGATGATAATCTCTAGGTCCATCCTTGTTGCTGCAAATAGTAATGTTTCATTCTTTTTTATGGCTGAGTAGTATCTCATTGCATACATGTACTTCATCTTCTTTATCCATTCATCTCTCAGTGGACATTTAGTTTGCTCCCCTGTCTTGGCTTTTGTAAATAGTAGTGCTGTGAACATTGGGGTACATGTATCTTTTTGAATTAGATTTTGTCTTTTCTAGATATATTCCCAGGAGAGGGATTACTGGATCATACGGTAACTTTAATTTTAGCTTTTTAGGGAACCTCCAGACCTGTCTTCCATGGAGGCGGTACCAATTTACATTCCCACCAACAGTGTAGGAGGGTTCAAAAAGGCTTAAGTTTTGAGTCAACTCATGAAGTCTGTTTCAAGTAGTAAAACTGTGACTGCCACATGAATGAAGTATCATCTCAAAAAGGCCTGATTTAGATATTACACATACCATTGGCTGTGTGACATATTGCCCAAAAGACAGTGAAGATGTGTTTGTCTTCTACAAAGTAAACTGCTGATACACTTACAGCCTGAGATCTCCAAGCAGAGTTTCCTAGGAAACTGGGCCACTGATAGGCTATCTCACTGAGCACTTTTTACAAAAGCCCCCTCACTAGAAGGGGGACTCATTAAATATTTCCATTTTCCCTAACTTCTCTCTCCTCTCCTCTCTATTCTTTAAGCCCTCCCCCACATTAAAAATATCTAAAGAATAGGTGATCCAGTAAGATACTAAACAGGCAATATTATTAACTTTCACATCGAAAGAATATATTTGCTAAATCACAAATTGACCTAATTGGCTATCAGAGGGACCAACAAGGCAAGAGTTCTGAAACTATGCATTTTATGGAAAAATCCATGACCAGTGACCCCAGTCATCTGTTATTCCATTGTGGAGCAAGACGATATGAGTTGAGTCAGGTGGGATCTAGTATTTATTGCTTATTTGTGTACAAGATAATTGTGTGCCAAGTTTTAAAGGCATTCTTTAGTGCTAATGAGTGCCTTCATGGCAAGCATTTACCCCATTTTACAGTTGAGAGAAGTAAGGTTTGGGGAGGACTATAACTTACCCAGAGTTACCAAGTCAGGAAGAGTGAAGCAGGATTTTAAGCCCAATTCTTTCCACTCGAGCACATCTTCTGTATGAATGACAAGTTGGTTTTGAGCACTGTGCTTCCTTCCTCTTCCTCTCATCCCTTCCTACCCAAACTGCTGACCACACCACCACCAAGAACCAGATCCCCTTCAGTAAGCCCACATTTCTCCCAACCGTGACATTCTTCAAATCCAGCCTAGACGTCAATGATCAGAGTTGGAAAAACAGCAGGCTGACTGTACTGGCCCTTCTGTCTTTCTGAAATGAGAAGCTAAAGTCATTTTCTGTTTTAAGTCCTGCCCATCTCTTAATGGAAGCACTCAGTATGGGTCAAGTCCTTCCTCTCCCTTTGATGCTTTCCTGTTTGTCTCTCGCCCCACTCACCCCTCAGCTCCAGGGGAGCTTGAAACTTTTGTGCTCACTTAGCATTTCTCACCAAGTGCCTTCTGCCCTCACTTGCAGTTCTCCCTGGGTGTCATCAGGATACATTTCCCTGTATCCCAAAATCTTTGGTATATTAGGCAGTAAATGTCTGTCTCTCAATGGTTTATAAAAGGATACGAAAAGCAAACAACCTTTCCCCAGGGATGTGGATTCTAACACCCAGAACAAAACCCTGGTTCCCCTTGGAATTTCCTCTAGTTCTCCATGACTTGGGGATGTCAGTGTGTCCCTGTTCTGGGAACCTGGTATTCGTCACCTGCATAAGGAGTCTGTGCACGTGCTAAGTTGCTTCAGCCATGTCAAACTCTTTGCTACCCTATGGACCGTAGCCTGCCAGGCTCCTCTGTCCATGGGATTCTCCAGACAAGAATACTGGAGTGGGTTGCCCTGCCTCCTCCAAGGGATCTTCTCAACTCAGGGATCGAATCTGTCTCTTAAGTCTCCTGCATTAGCTGCACTGGCAGGTGAGTTCCTAACCACTAGCACCACCTGGGAAGCCCAAAGCAGTTTGCTAAGTCACTTCAGTCGTGTCCGACTCTGTGTGACCCCATAGACAGCAGCCCACCAAGCTCCCCCGTCCCTGGGATTCTCCAGGCAAGAACACTGGAGTGGGTTGCCATTTCCTTCTCCAATGCATGAAAGTGAAAAGTGAAAGTGAAGTCGCTCAGTCGTGTCCGACTCTTAGCGACCCCATGGACTGCAGCCTTCCAGGCTCCTCTGTCCACGGGATTTTCCAGGCAAGAGTACTGGAGTGGGGTGCCATTGCCTTCTCCAAAGCAGTTTAAGCTGAGTCAGATCACAGGATCCTCACCATACCACAGGGCAAGAAGGAGCTTCAGAGCATTCTATCGATGTGTGCCAGGATCACCCTGCTTGTATTTTGGCTTATCTGTAATTTGGATGACTGTCTTTGAAGCAGGGCAGTCAAATCAGCTTCTTGCTGATAATAGTAATCAGATTTTATAGCAAGGACCCCAGGTAGGCAGCGCAAATAGAAAAGCAGCCCAAGTCAATGATTTGTGCCTTGGAAGGTTCTTTTCCACTGAAGGGTGAATATTGTGTAGAGAAACCTTTGTTTTCTCTGTACCCAGCATTTTTCTCCTATACCTTTTATGAGACAGAAATCCTTTTGAGCATCTTCTTTATTTTATTTAGTTCATTAAAACTCTGGAATTAAGGTTTGGAAAACCAATTACCATATTTAGTGTATGCAATCAGCTCAAAAGTGTCACCCAACTTAGATAACATAGGAAATATTATTTCATAGTGTGTTAATCATTTTGGGTGATATTTTTCATGTCGTTTGTATTTCATACCATTTAAAAAATAGTTTTTCCCTGTGTACCAACATTAGCTACAGGGTATGTTTTTCCAAATAAAAATTACTAACAATGCCATGCATTTTCTACTTCTCAGTCTTTGCATTTAGAAAGTGCTACCTACTCTCTAGGTAGCTTTGAAGCTAATAATAGACATGAGACTGCACGGATGCCTCTGTACGAATCCCAAGGAAGGCTTTTCCAGATGTGGAATGCCAATGGGGAGTTGCTCTGGCTTGGATAATTGACAGCTGCCAGCCTGTAATCTTTTGTGCTAAATTGGCGGTGGGGCCACAGAAGGCAACACAGCAGCTGGGCTTCTGGGATTCAAGTCCCTGCACATGGCCTGGCTCCCCCTTCCCCACTCCCAGCCATCTGCAGGGACCCCGCCCCCCAAAGCAGGATGCACTGCTCCTGGAAGGGAAGACAGCCTGTAACTTTTGCCTGGTAGATAGGAGAAAACATCTTGATTCACTCAGCTAGGGTTAGCTTGTTATTGCATTGACTTCAGCATTTTGGTCTTAAATTATTCAGAGACCAGTTCTTAAGATGAGTTGCTGTTTAGTCACTCAGTCGTGTCTGACTCTTTTGCGACCCTGTGGACTATAGCCCACCAGGCTCCTCTGTCAGCGGGATTTCCCAGGCAAGGATACTAGAGTGGGTGGCCATCAGGTCCTGGTTTACCAAACAGGATAATCCTACGTTAGCTTCACAGGCTCATTCTGGGGATCAGAGGAGTTAATGTCAATGCTCTGTCCCCTGTCAATCTAAGTGAAATAGAATGCACAGATGGATTAAGAAGCAGAATCTGATTGGCGAGATCTCTGCCTTTCTAATTTTCTTCCTTTTCTGAATGACGGCCTCCATTGTAAAGGCTTCCTGATAATAATAATAGCTATCATTTGCTAAGCAATTTTTCATGCCAGGCATTGAGCTAGGTACTTTACAGGCCTTGTTTTATTTAATCCTCATGATAACCTTGCTGATTAGCACTCATTCCTTCAGTTCACATAAGACTGGGTTCTGGATCCATCCTCCTCCTCTAGACAAGCCCATGGACTTCCTTTTAATCTGTTTAATAAGTGAAGAAGTTAACGTTCTTTGTTTTCAATCTTGACACTTTTAAGATGATTAAAAACTTTTATCAATGGTCAAAACACTTTTTGAATGTTTGAATGCATCATAAGGACAGAAAGCACGGGGTGTAATTGTGGTTACTGAGCAGAGAGAGAGGGAGAGAGGAAGAGGGAGGGAGAAGAAGAAAGAGACAGTGACAGAGAGAGAAAGAAGAGAGCAGAGAGTAGAGAGTAGAGGTAGAGGAGGAGGGAGAGAGAGAATGTATGATGGAGACAAAAAGATGGAATTTTATGTGTGTAATAGGAATAGTGATTTTCTAATAGTTTACATACAGATAATCCATGAAAGCATATAATTAATTAGTTAATGGGCTTTTGATGTTCATAGAGCAGGAGATTTGAAAGTACATGATCTTGCTAATCTTCACAAAAGATTAGAAGATGCTTAAAGTAAGATAGTACCCAGGATTTCTAAACTTTACTGAATGAGAAATTACAGTTGTGGGGAGGGAGGAGGAAGAGGCAAGAGGAGGTGGAATAAAAAGGGCGATTAAGATGAAAAATGGCTTGATAAAATCCTTTTGCGAACAACACTCCTTTCAGTCATCTTCTTGTTCTTCGGGAATCCAATGCAGGACTTTGCAGGACTTTGCCTTTGTCTGATGCTGACAGCAAACAGACAAGTTCAAGGAGCTGGCTGTTGTCTGCATTAGTGAAAGTCCTCTGGTTGTTTGCTTCTGGCCATGTTAAGTAAGCAGGTAATGATTAGGTTGCCCAGTGTAACATAGAACTTAGTGATTCTAGAGCCTGCTTTAAAGATGAAGCATTTTGCAATTTTAGAATGTTCCAAGTTCCCTTGCATTTCTAAGATGCCCACCTGGCTGGGAGGCTCTCTAGCTGCATGCCTCCAAAGAGCTTCGGTTTGGTCAGAAGTCAGTGTCTTTCTGTCCAGGCCAACAATTGAATTTAAAGTTAGGAAATAACATGTAGAAAAAGGAAAGAGAGAGTGGGTTCTTCTGCAGAATCAGTTCTTGTATTTCAGATGTTGATTACCCAGTCTTGTGAATTATTTAGGGCTTCCATTTCTCCGTTTTCTCTAGTGGCTTTGCTTTTTCTCCATGTGCAGTGTCTAGTAAACAGGCAAGATATGAGACATGAGTTAAAAACTCAAGTCTGATCCTTTTGCTGCTGATTTGAATCTCCGCCACAGGTTTGTCCTGCTCCTGGAGGGCAGGGATGGAGCATTTCTTAAGAATCTTTGCACTTCTCCCACCAGTACTTTATACTAGGTCAGGGATTGTTTTTAGGTGGATTTAACTGAAGTGAATATTTTACTGTGATTTGCAGGAGAGAGAGAGAGATAGGGCTTTTGAGGTCCCTGGAACCTGCAGAGAACATGGCCCTGCCTGTGGCTTTGGCATCAGTCATACGGTTTTTCACATATAGAGGGGGCCCTTGATCTGTATGGTACTGCCTGCCCCTCACCACAGGCCTGGGGCTCCCTCCCAGTCTCTGCAGTCCAGGCTCAACATCCCGACCTCCCGGGTCTAGATGCAGCTCCCTCCCACTGTCAACCATAGAGGTGCACCTGTCTCCCCTGCCCCCTTCTGGCTTTTGTGGGTTGACAGCCCAGGCAGAAGTGACAGTCCTCATATGCTTGTGGACACCACCTGGTTGAGAGCTCAGAGGCTTGCCAGGGAGGATGAACAACTGGGACCTCCCCAGACCCATGTCGTAGGCAGAAGAAAGACAAGTCAACGGTAAGGATGTAATGAGGCTATGAGGGAGACAGCCTGCACCCAAGACTCCAGAAAGTGGGGAGTCTGAGCCAGAGGCAGGTGCTTGACTGCTGAGCAGAGAGGGAAGGACTGCTTCCCCCAAGGGGAAAAAATGATCAGATCAGTGATCCTGAGCAGTGGGTTTCCAGCTTTGGGGGCTCAGAATCTTGTCATTCTTTCAAAAACTGAGGGGCCCAAACACTTTGTGGACTATAGCAATCAATATTCACCATACTCAAAATGAAAACTGAGAAATGTACAAAATAATTTGTCAATTTATTTCAAACAATGTGCCAGATGTATGTTAACATAAATTATTTTTTATCCTTAAATATATATTTTTTTCTGAAAATAATCAGTGAGAATAATATCATTGTTTTACTTTGCTGCGAATCTCTGTAGTGTCTGGCCTAGTGGGATATTGTTGGGATTCTCCTACTTGCTCATACGTCTGATCCAACACCATATTCCATGTCATGTATCTTCTGGAAAACCCACTGTACACTTGAGAAAGCATGAGAGTGAACAAGGCAAATAATGTCTTAGTGCTTTTATGAAAGTAGTTTTGACCTCTCAGATCCCAGGTCTTAAGGATATCCAAGGATTCCCCAGCCCATCCCTTGAGAACCACTTCTCTAGGCACCAGCTCTCAGAAGCACACCTCCCTCTGTGTTTAGCATGTGGCCATCTTGCATGATGACATTTCTGCATTAGCAGAAAGTGGGTAATGGTGAGCCAAGCGGATAATTCGCTTTCAAGCTTTTGTCATTTGAACAGTGTCTGTGAACATTCCACAAAGCATCCCAGAGACAAGCTAGGATAAGATTGACGGTGAATGTCCCATTGGGCAGTCTGGCTCAGTTGCTCATTGACTGGCAAAAAAGATAATCCAGAGTATGAAACAGTCTCTCTTCCACACTTTTCAAAATGAGAACCTCAAATGCATGAGCCCCCTTAGTCTGGGCAGCACACATTTTTCCTCTTTACAGTTACTGCAAGCTTTATAAGAGAAGCAGCTGCTCCACAGCCTCTCTGAGCTTTGTGTTTCAGGGCCCTGGGGCAACTGAAATCTGCTTTCCAAGTGACCAATAACCCGGCAGTTTACCGACTCATCTGGTGTTTCCTGGGCAGCACAGATTTATCTCACTTAATTGTGACTCCCTTTTCCCTGCACTAATCAAGACAGTGCCAGAGCTGTGACACCAGCAACATGAGCATGGATGGAAAGTGATGATTTATAAGGACTCGGATCTTGTTTTGCTCAGGTCCAGACGTGGCCCACCATGGAAGGGCAGTGGACATAGCCAGTCTGCAACTAACCTGCAGATCAAAGAAAGGCTGTTAAAAGACAAAACAAGACACATTTTTATGTTTTTCTAAAGCAGGAACATCATTTCTAATGTGGCTAGGAGAATATTCAGCTTCATTCTCTCTCCTTTGGGAAAACTACATGCATCAGTGCTCTGGCCTCTCCAAAACTGGCAGCAGGATGGTCTCTGTAGACTTGGTTGCAATCACAGAATTGTGTAGTGAGAAGGAGAGTTGGAGATCATGCAGTGGGAAGGGCAGAAGTGTGTGTGTGTATGTATGAGTGTGTGCAGTGTGTATACAAGGGAGGGAGGTGCAGGAGAGGGACAGTGTCACTGTAGCAGAGGCTCATGGGTCTTGTCTCTCTGTGTTCTCTACCAAACCTTGCTGTGAACTCAGGCACCACTAGGGAATTTAACTTACCCAGTTCCCATGATCTCTGAGATCTTTGTCACATTAGGGGATTCCTTAATCTCGGTATCTCAGTTTCCCCATCTGTAAAATGGGTATAACAATAACACCTATTTCATAATGTGGTTTTGAAAATTGGAAGATTGTATACCTAGATGCTTCTTAAAACAGTGTATAATACATAGGAAGCACTGAATAAATGTTAGTCGTTATCATTGCGTGTGTGTGCTCAGTTGTTCAGTCATGTCTGACTGCGACCCTCTAGACCATAGCCCCCCAGGCTCCTCTGTCCATGGGATTCTCCAGGCAAGAATACTGGAGTGGGTTGCCATTTCCTCCTCCAGGGGATCTTCCCAACCCAGGGATCAAACCCAAGTCTACTGAGTCTCCTGCACTGCAGGCGTATCCTTTACCACTGAGCCATTGGGGCATCATCATCTTATTACTATTATTATTATTTGGTATCTCTGAAGCTCAGTTTTCTCATCTGCAAAATTGGGTTGGTGTGGGGATTAACTTAGAGAATATATGATCAGGTCTTGGCAGAGCTGTCAAGTGCCATTAAAAGTAATGCCCTCTACTTGGGGGCCAAGTTAACAGAACAATTGTTGAACCTGGGTGTTTTTCCATGAGTAAGACTCCAGTCCTGGAGGAGTGACATGTGATTTTCTGTACTGTTTTGAAAGAGAAGGGCAGTTAATTTTGATGACGTGAATATATAATAACAGCCAGAAGAGAAACAGCAATATAATCACAACTGGTAATAACAGTTGTATTTATCTTGTGCCAGCACTGAGCTAAGTACATATAATATACTGTCTCACTTCTCACCATGGCCCCTTGAAAGAGGTGTTGTTATTACTCTAGGGTTGCAGATGAGAAAAGTGGAGTTGCTACTTCACCCAGGGCGACTGAGGATCCCAGGCAGGTGGGGTCCCTAGTCAGCACCCTTACGCAGTGCAGGAGCGGGGTCAGGTGTCCAGGACGGGCATGGGGACACATCCGAGTTTGAGCTCAGTGGACTAGTTTTGTGTTCTGAAGGTGAATTAGGTCTTTTGTCCTCTTTAGATGAAAGATATGATGCTTTATCAGAACTATTTGGGGAGAGGAGCTGGCTGCTGCTTAGGTGAGTAAATCATTGACCAGACATAACCCAGGGGTGGAGCCAAGAATCCATCCTTTGGATGAGATCAGATGCAAGTCTCTAAGAACTCTCCAAGGAGCAGCCAAGTGGGAGAGTACAGGGAGAAACCTGAAACAGAAATCCACAAGCAGGTTCTGAAGAGATCCTGAGAGCCTGCAAAAATGGTGCATGGGAAGATCCCTTCTGCCACGGAGCAACTGAACCCGTCCACCACGACTGCTGAGTGGTGCTGCTCCACAACAAGAGAGGCCATCCCTATGATAAGACCATGCATCACAACTAGAGTATCCCCAGCTCACTGCAACTAGAGAAAGCCCACGCAGCAATGAAGACCCGGCCCAGCCAAAATAAATAAATTAATTAAAAGTATTTGAAAAAAACTTTAAAAAAATTCTCCAAGTCTTCATAGGATGGTTGTAAAGAATAAATAAAAGATTGCATACAAATAAATAAGTCACCAGGCACTTAACCCCAAATAAGTGGAAGAAGCCATTAGTATCATTGTTACCATTATAATTAGATCTTCTCACTGGCTAGTTCTTGGATTTTCTAGTTGTATTGAGGGGTTGTCCCTTAATCATGGCTTGACCCCCAGCTATTTTAGATCATCATATATGATGCCTGTTTTTTGGACAGGCTCCGTGGATAGGGGCCTGGAATGGTATTAAGCTACCCTCCCTTACGGGGCTTCCCTGGTGGCTCACAGTAAAGAATCTGCCTGCAATGCAGAAGACCCAAGTTTGATCCTTGGGTCAGGAAGATCCCCTAGAGAATGGAATGGCAACACACTCCAGTATTCTTGCCTGGAGAATCCCATGGGCAGAGGAGCTTGGTGCACGACAGTCCCCGGGGTTACAAAGAGCTGGACACAACTGAGCGACTAACATTTTCACCCTTCCTTACACAAGTATTACATTCAGGATAGTATTGGTCAGGCTTTTCTGAAGCTGGCCACGAAGCTTGACCTTGTTCTACCCCAGGCTTTAAACCAATATGCAGGAAGAGATGGCTGATTGCAAACAGTCATGCCCCTGGTTCAGCTGACGAAGGTCATGGTTTACTGTTTCCTGAGTTGATGGGTCTCCAAACCTTGCCAGGGCTCCCACGGAATCTGGACATGCCTTTGAGGAACCTCTCATCTTTACACCAGATGGGAGAGGTTACTAACTCTGAACAAGACCCAGGCCTGTCTGCGAAATGCAGGACCACTCTCCCTGCTCATTGTAGGTCATTAGCTGAGCAAGCAGCCCCAGGAATTTTGCAGTATGCATGTCTTTTCCTTATGAATTTAATGGTCAAGGACACATATTGTTGGAATATCTTTAGGAAGCAGGTAGTCTGCCCAAAAGAGAAGCCTTCTGTGCATAGCAGGCCTGAGTCCTCCTTGTGTTCCCTGCGTATGAATTTGGCAGAGTGCAGCAGACGGTTTTGAAACCAGACTGGCATGGAGGCAGGGAAAAGGGGGGCGGGAAGCAGGAGTTGGCACGGCAAGTGTCGGGTGCCTAGCTCAGCCCAGTGTGCAGTCCCAGCAGCAGGTTTCAGGTTTTGGTATTTGAGGTCTCTAAAAAAGCTTTCACCAGCAGCTACCAGAGTCTTCCAGGGAGATTCTGCTAGCATCCAAAATGTGAGCCAGGACCCAAAATGGGGTGCGCCAGGAGCGGAGGAGACGTGGGCAGAATTTAGCCATGGTGTCTCTCAGGCTCTCCTGGGCCGTGCCCCTCAGTGCAGGCGGGGTCACTGCACATGCACGTGGCCTTCCCGGTAGCATCTCCAAGACGTTGCGCAGCTTCCAACATGAGCCTCTCTCTTGTGGCACCACGTTTGACAGCCTTGAGAATTTCTCCAGACTGACTCCAGTTGGAGTCAATCTCTCAGCCCAGCTCTCGCCCGTCTCTATTTTAGCTTCCTTTTATCACATCATCTGCCAGGTTCAGTGCTGAAAGCTCTATAGGTATTCTCCCCTTTAATCTTCTCAGTCACTCTGTGAACTAGGTGGTGTTGTTATTATGCCCATTTTACAGATGGAGAAACTGAGGCATTGAAGGGTTGAGCTGTCTAGGTTAGATAGCTGATAAGTGGCAGAGTGAGGATGCAGATTAGTCCTCTCTTCCCTAAAGCTCAAGCTCTGAACCATCCTTCCCTGTGACTTATTCAGCTGAGGTGGAATCCTATCCTGTGTTCAGCTGCTTCTCAGAGTTGCTTCATTAGGCGGGACCAGTGATTTGCAACCCTGGTTGCACACTGAAGTCACCCGGGAAGCTTTAAAAAGTACTCATGCCTGGCTCTTGCCACCAAAGATTCTGATTTCGGTTGGTCTGAGGGATATCCTGGGCATTTTCTGGACCAAAAGTTGGCAAACTTTTTCTTCAGAGGACCAGCTTGCACATATTTTAGGCCTTGCAGGGCCATATGGTCCATGTCACAATTACTCAATTCTGCCTTCATAGAGCAAAAACAGCCATGGACAATACATGAGCAAATGAACGTGGCTGTGTTCCAGTAAAACTTTATTTACAAAAACAGGTGGCTGGCCGGAATTGGCCCATGAGCCACAGCTTGCCAGTGCTTAATCAAGTCAGGCAGTTCCTTGGTAGATTCTACCCATCACCAGTGAGATTAGAATTTATTTTTCTTCTGTGGGTCAGGTATCTATCTGTGGTGTGGTGTCTCCCCGCCCCCACCCCAGGCACCCCCATACCCTTCAATCCCCTGCTTCCTTGTGAGGTTGGTGGTATTGGCCCAGTTTCTATGATTTGTCTCTTTTTGTCGAGGACCCGACTTCCCCCCAAGTCTGAAATCCTGACGGGAACCATCCCCATTTGGTGGGGCTCCTTTCTGTCTTGCTAGCCCTTCCCCATGAGGAGTTAAAACTGTCCCCCTTTGTCTTGGCTGGCAGCCAGGCCTGCTGTAATGAGGAGGATTCGCTGGTTCTGCAGAGCTGCCACCTGTCTGACAGGAGGGCTGCCCTGTGAGCATGTTTTGCTTTCTGCCCCACACTCTGTGCCCCCAACCCATTTCCTTACAGAGCCATCTCCTAGGGAGGGCTGGCTCTCCAGCCCCTCCTCACTCAGACCCCCGCTTCCTTCCCTTTCCAATCGACCTTCCACGTCTGCCCTGTGCTTGTAGTTTGAGTAATAGCATCATTTTCGCCTGAGGAATTCAGTCTATCAATTAATTTTCTTTCATGGAATATTAATAGAGTATTCCTGAAATTGTGGGTTGTGATTATTTACAAAGTCAAAAGGGCAACTGGAAAATGAAGCTGCTGAATCGCTTGTGGCAATTGGAGTTATGCCCCAGCCCCCTAAAAATAGCCTGCTTTCCTTATCTACCCTCATATGTCAGCTTGTCCTTGGTAATGGGGTGTAGAGACACCACAAAAATGCCAGACTGAATGGAAACTCTTAATATAGGTGACACCTAAGATAGTAACAGTTCATATACACAAAGTCTCTTTGTAAGTTAGTTGTTTAGACACTGAAATGCATTTGTTCCACAAACATTTATGGAGACCCTAATTTGTTCCATGTGTCAGGGGGGTACAGGATAAGGCTCCCATCCTCATGAGAGAGCCCATCACATAAACAAATAACTCTATAACCATATCAGATGCGCCATAAGGGAGGCGTGTACACAGCTCTGTGAGAGGAAAGGCTGGAGTCAGTGCCTGAGGTTACAGGGAAAGTTTCTCCCCGGGGGTGAGAGGCAGCTGTTTAAATGAAGTTCCTCACCAGGAACAGGAGGAAAGGCATCCCTGGGAGAGGCCCCAGTGTGTCAAGGCAGGAATGGGATGCCGTCATGTGCTTGTAGTGTGGTTCCTGGGGGAATGGTGGGAGCTGAGGCTGGAAAGGGACAGGGGATGTATAAACCATTTTTGGCAGTTCTAACTTTAATGGGCAATATGGGCTAATACAGTACTTTTAAATAGAGAGATAATGCTGGCCAGTTTCTGTTTTAGGAAGAGCTTCTGGTAAGCGGTGGCAATCCTGAATTGGGATGAGGGGAAAGGAATGAAGGAGGGGTTTCCTATTAGGAGTTGGTGTAGAAATGAAGAGATTCTCGACTAAGAACATGAAGCTGGGAAAGGAAGGAGCAGGAAGGTATGATTGTGCTGAAGAGATGTGATTGGATAATGAAGATGAGTGAGAAGTTCTTTACGGTTAAAAATATAGAAGAAAGAATGGTGCTTCAGAGGGGTGGGGAGATTAAGGACTTGAGTTTGGGACCTGTTGAGTTTCCCTTAGTCTGTAGGTCATGTGGGCTGAAACTCAGGGAGGAAGATTGGAGGCAAAAGTAATGCATGGCTGTAATTAAATCCGTGGCAGTGAATGAATTAACCAGAGTGTGTGAGAGAGAAGAGAAGGGAAGAGAAAAGATGGGATGGGAAGAGAATAGGACAGGTCTGCAGCAGAATCTCAGGGCGTGCCCGAATGTAAGGAACTGAGTGAAGGATGTGCCAGCAAAGCAGACCTGCTTTCTGGACCAGTTATGAGTTCGGCAGTGCTGAATTGAACAGGGGACCTATTGACACCTGAGACTGAACGAACATGTACCACTGGGTGAGCTTCATTAAGGATATAAAACTCCATCCATCTGCTCCTTCATTTACTAATTGAACAAATAGTCTACTGAGTACACGACACTGGGTATAGGGTATAGATACAGGGTATAGTACTGGGCACTGGGTATAGATGTGGTTCCTATGATCTGTTGCTTATAGCTTAGCAGAGAAGACAGATGTTCAGAATAAACTTGGAAACAGATGTTTTCATGAAAACGACCTGTCATTTTTAGTTGTGTGATTGTGAGCAATTCACTTACCTTCCTCGGTCTCAAGGTCTTCATTCAGAAAAAGTGGATAAGGCTGTGTAGAAAAAGGAACGCCCCTACACTGTTGGTGGGAATGCAAATTGGTGCAGCCACTATGGAGAACAGTATGGATGTTCCTTCAAAAACTAAAACTAGAGTTACCATTCCAATATTCTTGCCAGGAGAATCCCATGGACAGAGGAGCCTGGCGGGCTACAGTCACAAAGAGTTGGACACGACTGAGCAACTAACACTTTCACTTTTGCCTCTTTTTCAGAGTTACCATATAATCCAACAGTCCCACTCCTGGTTGTATATACAGAGAAAACTAATTCAAAAAGTACACTACCCTAGTGTTTGTAACAGCACTGTTTAGAATAGCCAAGACATGGAAGCAACCTAAATATCCATTGACAGATGAATAGATAAAGATGGGCTACATACATACATACAGTGGAATATTACTTAGCCATGAAAAAGAACTATACTCAATATCTTGTAATAACCTATAATGGAAAAAATATGAAAAAGAATATATATATATGTATATGTAAAATTGAATCACTTTGCTATACATCTGAAACTAACACAACATTGTAAATTAACTTTAATTTACAATTTTTTTTAAAAAAGTGGGTGTTAAGAACTAGAACAACACCTAAGGCATATATAGGGCTTATGTTTATAGCAACCTTACACATTTGATCTAATAAACTGAAAACCCTGATACTTTAAAAAATTATATATGTTGAATAAGCTATGTATTCAGATGGTACAAAATTCATGAAAGGGTAAATAGTGAGTCTCCCTTTCATCCTGTCCCCAGTTTTCAGTTCCTCTTCCCAGAGGACACTGGCGTTAAGTGTTTCCTTGTGTGCCCTTTCAGGAGTGTTCTCTGCACGCATAACTTATCATTGTGTGTGTGTGTCTGTATGCATGCAGTTACCTTCTTTCCTTTTTTTTTTTCTTTCAAAACTGGTAGCATGCTATTCACTATTCTCTCTCTTGCTTTTTTCACATAACAAAGTATATCCATTCTACAGCAAAATTTTTACTTAAGTAACCGCCTAGTTTTGGACATCTGGAGCAAGCCAGTACTCTGCTATTATAAACAACGCTACCGCAGTTCCACATGTGCAAGTATATCTATAGCATAAATCCCTAGGAACAGGATTGCTACATCAAAGAGAATGCGTATTTATAATTTTGATGATGAAGAATAAATTTCTTTCCATCACGGTTGTACCAAGTTATGCTCTTATCAGCAAGCTCTCCCTTGGTTATGAGGATCATAAAGTAATATATTTAGACACCTTTGTGAGCTGAGGAGGGGGTCTGTATTTTCCCAGGGTTTTCATCCCCCTCCTTCCCTACATAGTAGCTCTTTGGCCTTCTGTCAACATTGTGAAAAGTGACAGTTATATGTAAGGGGGCAATTCCTTACAGTTCTGTCCATCGGTGGCCTCTAGGAGATATTCATCAGCGGGGTGTCTTGATGTGGGAGATAATCCCTGCATCCCAATCATCCTTGAAGTGCAGATGATCTTGGGGCCAGTCCTGCTCCCTGGGCATCAGCTCCTGGGACACATCCCATGCTCTGCACAAGTGTGTTGAATATCAGGACACCAACTGACAACTTCTGTGGCTGGCATGGGGTGGCTGGGCTGTTAGGGATGCTCCAGACTCACTCCTGCCTTCCTACATAAGCAGCCCAGAGACAGTGTGTTGACTCCCAGTGGCATGATAGAACAGGTCAGAATGGGAGCTATGACCTCAGCCGGTTTCGGTTAGCGCTGAAGATGTAACTGATAATGCATGTCAGCTCATTTGTCCATACAAGCCGTCTGTGTGGAACTGTGTTCATTACTACTGGTTCTTCTGTTTGTTTTGAAAACTCTATTTCATGTTGGAGTTAGGTATCAGGGAAAAGAAAGGACAGTAATTAAGTGAATCCATGGTAGTCTCTTACTGACTGTTAGTATCAGTCACTCAGTCATGTCCAGCTCTTTGTGAATCCATGGACTGTAGCCTGCTAGGCTCCTCTGTCCATGGAATTCTCAAGGCAAGAATACTGGAGTGGGTAGCCATTCGCTTCTTCAGAGGATCTTCCCGATCCAGGGGTTGAACCCAGATCGCCCGCATTGTGGGCAGACTCTTTACCATCTGAGACACCAGGCAGCTCCTCAGTTCAACTCAGAAAATGTCTACTGAGTACCTACTACGTACAGAGCACAGAGATGCAATGTATTGTATTTTGAAATACTGCTGACAGCTCCAGCTGTGTTGGCTGTTTGCGTTGACTTTGGAAGACTGAAATTGCTTTGCCGTTTCCCTTTGCTAGCCTCTCATTATAATTTTCATTGGCAAACTGGTTGTAAACCAGAGCTGATTCCCTTAGTGTAATTAGGAGGGTTCCTGAAACTTATTTTTGAAAATGAATTGTTATAAAGTGAATAATGTTTTAACTGTACTGGGGGGTTTTCTAGTGAAAGGAAATTCTAAATTCTGATGCTGAATGGTTTTGAAAGGTGAAACATTATTTTCTGATTTATCTGTTTGGTAAAGGAGAAAATTTAACCTAAAGGGGAAATAAGTCAAAATTTAATAACTTCAGGAATCTAAAACAATAGCAAACACAAATAAATATATTGAAGATCTGATGAGTAGTGAATAATAACAAAAAGGATCACAAGACAGAATGCTAGCTGATCTGAAGCAAAGACATAGTCTTATTTGCTGGGGTAATGATAGCAGATCCTGCTGGTGTAAAAAAAAAAAAAAAAGAATATGGAGAGAAGCAACAGAGAAAGAAGAGAAAGTTTGAAGAAAAAAAACCCACACACAGGGAGAAGAGGAAGAAGAATAGCAGGTGGTAGTCACCCGAAGTGGCAGAGGAAATTAAACCCAAATAGTGATAGTGACAGCAAAGAGGAGAGCTGGCCCGTTGGAGAGGAGACAGAAGCCACCTCTCCGTGAAGCTGCAGGTCTGACCCACTTTAGCAGCTCCTGCCTGAGAGCACATTGGCCATAGGCTATCTGACTGCCAATGGGGCCAGTCCTTCCTAAGGATACCAAGTATTCTGCACAACAATACCTTATAAGTTTCCTTGGGTGAACCTGATGCCGGGTTGCTATTCTAAGTGCTTTATATATGAACTCATTTAACCTTCCCTAGCAACCCCATGGGGAATCATTATCCCCACTTTATAGATGAAGTAACTGGGTCACAGAGAGAAGCTGAGCAGCTTGCCCAAGGTCACAAGCCATGACTGGAAAAGCTACATGTGATGGTAGAATTCTGTGATGGCCCCCAAGATGCCTTCCTGTTAGTGCATAGACCCTGGGGGTCCTCTCTCCTTCAATGTAGACAGGATTTTTAAACATGATGGGATTTCAGTCTCTTGAATGAGTTCCATTGAATAGCAAGATGGAAGGGATTTTTGAAGATATAAGTAAGGTTTCTCCTGAATAGATTTTGAATTAATCAAGTGGACGATTTTGCTGGATGGGCCTGACCTAATCAGGCAAACCCTTTGTAAGAGGGTCCAACCTTTTCCTAGAGAGAGAGAGAGAGAAGTAAAGCAAAAGCATCTTCTGATGATCTCAAAGAAGCACACAGCCAGGTTGTGAAAGCCTATGGTGGGAGTCCATGGCAAGAACCAGTGAGTGGCCTTAGAAGCCAAGAGTGGTCCCTGGCCAGCAACTAGCAATGAAGTGAGAAGCTCAGCCATCAGCTTCAGGGATACGAGTTCCACCAGTTTGGAAGAAGACCCTGAGCTCAGGAAGGAACACAGTCCAGTCCAGCTGACACCACAGTTTCAGTCTTGTGAGACCCTGGTCGGAAGAGCCAGTTAAGCCCTGCTTACACTCCTATTCTGCAGAAAGGGTGAGCTGGAAAGGGCATCTTGTTTGAAGCACCAAGTTTGTATTCATTTGTTAAACAGCAGTAGAGAATGAATAGGCTGGAATTTGAACCCTGTGATTCTAGCTGCAGGCTCACCTGTTCCTGACTTCTCCGTCTGCCTCTTAGGAAAAGTCATATCTCAGAAATCACTGATTGCTCAAACTTCCCAGTTAAACAGGGACCTTTGAGATCATCCAGTCCTGTGGCTTAAGGCAGCCTTTCCTTCACAGCAGAAGCCTGTTGTGTGAACAAGTCAGGGGAACTTCTGTGCCTATAATGGGGTACAGGGGCAGGAAACTTGTACCACAACGGAGCCCCGCTACCTCAACTGCTTCTGTCTTCTCTTCCTTGAGGCAGTTCTGAGGAACACAGTTTAAGAACCACTGGTCTGATCCAACAGAGCATCTGGTCTTTGCACCTCCCTCGACCACACCTGTACCCTTGCCATCTGCTGACTTCTTTCTGTTTGAATGCCTCCCTAAAATTTTCTTTCCATCTGGGGACCATTCCTTTGGAAAGTTGTCTTTCTGTTGCATTAAAACTTGTTCTTCTAAAATTCCCATGATTAATTTAGGTGCAGCCACAGGTGATGCATGGGACAAATGGGCCCCTTCTTTCTCAAGACAGATTATCATATCATTAGAGACAGCTCTGCTGTTTCGCATAAGCCTTCTGTTTTTCAGGCAAAACGACTCCGTGTCCTCCTAGGCACTTCCGGTTCCTTCATCATAATGGTCGCTTCTCTCCTGAACTTCAGTTTGCTTCTCTCTCTCTTGGAGTAAGGTCAGGAACCAAGCACTGAAGTCCTGGTGTGGTCTGCTTCACGTGAGCTACAGCTCACCTCACACCAGCCACAGTAAAATGTTCTATTTTCATCAATGAAGCATCAGACCACACAGTAGCTTCTTGGCAACCACAGTGCAGAGTTGATTCAGACCATGTGTAGTGTCAGCCAAAGCTCCTTTTTCACACATGTGGCTGCTAAGGTGTAATAATTGACTTGTGTGTGCATATTTTAAACCAAACACAGGCTTAATGTGCATCGCTCTTCTGTTTCACCAGGGATCTGGAATATATCTTGCTTGATCCTGATTAGGTCATCCAACAATATTACTCTTCTTCCCAGCATCACCTCAACTCTCAATTTAATCAGTATGCCATAAATATCCTCACTGGGGTTATTGACAGAATTTTGGAACTGAACAGAGCTGAGGTCATGGTCCTACAGCATCATACTGATGGCCTGCTCCCAGTGTTTGGGAATTTTCAACAGTTACCAGTCCAACACTTTGTATCACCTACTGGCAGTCCTCCAGCTCATAAAGGTACCCTCAGAAACGTAATGCAACATTTCTTGAAGTGCAGGTACAGGGTGTTGAGTCTAGTTCTCTGACCTCCCAAACCAGGAGGTCACAAGAGCTCCTAGTGAGCACTCACAAGCCCCGTATAGCATCTTTTCCAGGTGGTGTGCCTGACCACCAAACTTCCATCTGTAGTTTGGTCCTTCTGAGATAAACAACGTTTCATCCCACAACTCTGTTCTCTCTCATCTGATTTGTTTCCACTCAGACCCGCATGAGGAAAGATACAGACTCTTGAAAAGATAATGGTGGATCTTGGGATGCCTAAAAGTTGAGGTAAGGTTCATCTTTATTTCAGAGTAGGAGCTGATCCTAAGTTTCCATAAGAAGTAGGGTAGTAGCTTTGGTAGGAAGATCAGGGCAAACTGAGATGTGTGCAGTTAGAGGCAAAGTTTGCATGTGGGCATGGGGTGATGAGAGAGGTGCGGCAGTGGGTAAGATGAGTGTGGTGCTGCGGTTTCCACAGAGCATAAGTGCAAGCGTCTGCAGCATCAACCTTTTTTTTTTTGGCCTGTCCTTTTGCCCTTTGTCTATCAACCATACTGTACACGATCACAGGGCAAGGTGAGAAACAGACCAGCCTGCTAAATTTAGTGTAGGACATGGACCTTGGCACCACTGGGCACAGCCTCTGGTCCATGTAGGATCTTAGAGAGAATGATGAGTGCTGATCTCCACCTTAAAGTGAAGATTCACTGATTTTAAAATTCATTGAGGAATCATAAAACTGATAGGGATGGGCTTGGTGGAGGTAGTCCATGATTATAAAATTAACTATGATTGTCCTGTCTTGGTTCATTTTGTTCATATACCTCTCTCCTTTATAAAAATGAAAGTTGCCACATTTCTCAGAGGACGACTGTGATACCCAGAGACCAAGAGCTGCTATCAGATCATTGTAAAAGAAGTATTTTAATTATTGTGGTGAAATTTTACCATGTAACATTCACTGTTGTTTTTACTACCCAGTATTTCAGTCACCATCTCTGACAACTGTTGCAGTGTCTCTGGGGAGGAGGTCTACTCACCTCCTCTACCTTCTATCCAGATGTTTCTGGTAGGGTGGAACCCACATTCTGCTCCATGGGGCTGTGTCACTGGGTTCGTCTGGCCAATCAAAACATTAGCATTCTTCTGCAGATGGTGGCTGCAGCCATGAAATTAAAAGACCCTTGCTCCTTGGAAGAAAAGTTATGACCAACCTAGACAGCATATTAAAAAGCAGAGACATTACTTTGCCAACAGAGGTCCATCTAGTCAAAGCTATGGTTTTGCCACTAGTCATGTATAGATGTGAGAGTTGAACTATAAAGAAAGCTGAGTCCTGAAGAGTTGATGCTTTTGAACTGTGGTGTTGGAGAAGACTCTTGTGAGTCCTCTGGACTGCAAGGAGATCCAACCAGTCCACCCTAAAGGAAATCAGTCCTGAATATTCATTGGAAGTGCTGATGTTGAAGCTGAAACTCCAATACTTTGGCCACCTAATGCAAAGAACCAACTCGTTTTAAAGGACACTGATGCTGGGAAAGATTGAAGGCAGGAGGAGAAGGGGATGGCAGAGGATGAGATGGTTGGATGGCATCACCAACTCAATGGACATGAGTCTGAGTAATGGACATGAGTTGGTGATGGACAGGGAGGCCTAGCGTGCTGCAGTCCATGGAGTTGCAAAGAGTCGGACACGACTGAGTGACTGAACTGAACTGAACTGAACTGATGTTTGGCTCCAGTAAGTGAGATGTAGAGAGACTTTACCTGGGACTTTTCCAAAAGTCCCAGGTAAAGTCTCCAAAGAGACTTTTTTTGCTGGACTTGGAATTGTCAAAACTGTGGAAAATTCTGAAAGAGATGGGAATACCAGACCACCCAACCTGCCTCTTGAGAAACCTATATGCAGGTCTGGAAGCAACAGTTAGAACTGGACATGGAACAACAGATTGGTTCCAAATAGGAAAAGGAGTACGTCAAGGTTGTATATTGTCACCCTGCTTATTTAACTTATATGCAGAGTACATCATGAGAAACTCTGGGCTGGAAGAAGCACAAGCTGGAATCAAGATTGCCAGGAGATATATCAATAACCTAAGATGTGCAGATGACACCACCCTTATGGCAGAAAGTGAAGAGGAACTAAAAAGCCTCTTGATGAAAGTGAAAGAGGAGAGTGAAAAAGTTGGCTTAAAGCTTGGCATTAGGAAAACTAAGATCATGGGATCTGGTCCCATCACTTCATGGGAAATGGGTGGGGAAACAGTGGAAACAGTGTCAGAGTTTATTTTGGGGGGCTCCAAAATCACTCCAGATGGTGATTGCAGACATGAAATTAAAAGACGCTTATTCCTTGGAAGAAAAGTTATGACCAACTTAGAAAACATATTAAAAAGCAGAGACATTACTTTGTTAACAAAGGTCCATCTAGTCAAGGCTATGGTTTTTCCAGTGGTCATGTATGGATGTGAGAGTTGGACTGTGAAGAAAGCTGAGCACTGAAGAATTGATGCTTTTGAACTGTGGTGTTGGAGAAGACTCTTGAGGGTCCCTTGGACTGCAAGGAGATCCAACCAGTCCATTCTAAAGGAGATCAGTCCTGGGTGTTCTTTGGAAGGACTGATGCTAAAGCTGAAACTCCAATACTTTGGCCACTTCATGCCATGAGTTGACTCATTGGAAAAGACTCTGATGCTGGGAGGGATTGGGGGCAGGAAGAGAAGGGGACGACAGAGGATGAGATGGCTAGATGGCATCACTGACTCGATGGATGTGAGTTTGAGTGAACTCCGGGAGTTGGTGATGGACAGGGAGGCCTGGAGTGCTGCAGTTCATGGAGTGGCAAAGAGTTGGACATGACTGAGCAACTGAACTGAACTGAGATTCAAGCTGTTTTGGCAACCTGCTTCTAGGAACAGAGAATCTCAAAGATAATGGCACCACAAAGGAGGATGAGTTGAAAGATAGAGCAGAATTGAACTATGGTGATGTGAGGAAGTGCTCATTATGTGAGGAGACACTGATTAAAATCTAGACCCTGAAGTCAAAATGTTTGCCTTTGAATTCTCCGGTGGCTCAGCAGTAAAGAAGCCTCCTGCAATGCAGAAGCTGCACGAGATGCAGGATTGCAGGATCGATCCCTGGGTTGGGAAGATCCCCTGAAGGAGGGCATGACAACCCACTCCAGTGTTCTTGCCTGGAGAATCCCATGGACAGAGGAACCTGGTGGGCTACAGTCCATAGGGTGGCAAAGAGTTGGGCAGGACTGAAGTGACTTAGCAGGCACTCCATTTACTAGCAGGGTCCCTCATGACTCAGTGCCTATTTTCCTTATCTGTAAAATGGGAATACTTATAGAGTTGTCATGAAAATTGGGTGAATCAAGTGAGATACTGAGAAAGTACCCTGCATTTGGTATGGACCATACAAGTGTTTTGTCACTATTTGAGCTCTGTATTTGTCACTATTTGAGCTGTGTTCAGCCAGCTGAAATCAGACCCTCCTCTCGATTTTTCAGCTCTGAGAACAATATAGTCGCTTTTTATAATTACCCATTTGGATTTTGGTTTTGGTCAATTAAGCCATAACTAGTAGATTCAATGAAATCAAATTTTTATTCAACTTCAAGTTTTGTCCTCTTTGATGAGACTAAGATGAAAATAAAGCAAAGTCAGATTGTTACCCACTGGTAAGTATGACCTCAGAAGAGCCTAGTTCTTTCGCCTTCCCATGTTCTCAATTTGCATTTGTTTGAAATTCACTTTTCAGAATTTCCTTTAAAAAATACTGTATGTCATGGTTATCTAAGAAAACTCAAAATATTGTCATCAGATTTTTCACAGCAAGAGTATGCTCTACCTTCTTTATCCCCAATTCATGAAATATTTTAAAATGATATAAAAGAACACTCTGAATGTGTAAGAAGATAGTTGGCTGGGGCTGTGGGTGGGGGGAATGGAGAACAAATCAGAAAACCTGGGGATTTACCTTGTCTTCAGCACCTACCTGGCTCCGTGGTCTTGGACACATTATTCTCCTCGGCCTCCTGGCCTGTAAAATAGGCAAGGTGATGCCTGAGATTCCTTCCTTGTTGATTTTGAAATGTATGAAAACTTTCTTAAGCATCTTAAATAATAGATTTAATTGTCGTTGAAATGATGAAAAGGAAATGAGAAAAATAGTAAATCTTAATGAGACCCACTCTGTATTTTGTGATAGCTACCTTAGAATTGGTGGTATATAGTTTAAGGTTTATTCATCTGGATCTGAGGGGTTTTGTTTCGTCTTGTCTTGTTTTTTTCCCTAATTTCTTCTGTCTAAAAATCCATGTTGTCATTTCCCTGAGCCCTGTGCATCCGTGGTAATCAAGCAGGATCTTGGCCATTTAGGCTGAGAATTGGAGCCGAGGCCCTGGGCCTCTGGTCTGCTTTAATGAGCAGGCGGCACACAGAGAGGAACAATAAGGTACCCAGAATAGCAAACAAATAGTAAACTAGAGAAAATGGAGACCAAGACATGCAGACAAAGCAGATGAGGAAAATTAGCAGAGGGAGCTGGGAAGAGGGAAGCCAGAACTGTGTTAGCCTTCCTTTTTCTTAGACTGTAAAGCCAGGCCTGACGTGTCACGGGCACTCGGTGGATGTTTGTGGAGTGGGGAGGCGAGTGATGAATAGATGCAAGCGTTTGGCTGCATGTGGACACACTGGCTCCTGCCAACTCAGCTAGCCCAGGGACAGCAGAGGAAGGAAACAACAAAAGAAGGCTCAGGATACCGATGTACCAATGCAAAATGCGTTTTCCACCACAGAAGGGAAAATACCATCAGAGGCGTTGAATGAAGAACAATGAGACATTTGAGCAAGCCCCTAAGTTGCAAACTAGCTCACACCAATGCATTTGTTCTTGAAATGTGGCGCTTATTTGCAAGTATTCATTTCATGCCTCACTATTTGGCTTTTAGGTTGGACTTAATTAAAAAAGCTGTAGCATCCTTGAGTCCAATTTCCTCTTTTCACATAGCATCTGTCCCTGACAGCTTGTGTGAGGCTCGACCACTTGTTGAGGCCCAGGCTAGAGGAGGAAGTGGCAGGGGAGAGGCGAGGTGGACAGACGCCTCTTGTTGGAGGTGGCACTCTCTGATGCCACGCAGCCCCGTCACGTGCTTCTGAGGCTTCTTGGTTTCAGCACGGCAACAGATGTCTCCGAGAAGGGGATGCTGGCAACCTCACAAAGGCCAGCATGACTGAGAGTAGGCATGAGCGCACTAACAGTAGAACAAGGCACATGTGCCTGTGCCCTCTGCTCAGAGCCGAAAAACAGGCCAAACTCGCATAAGAGCAAATTCTAGAACTGAACAGTGGGGGCGGGTGGCAGACAGAAGATGCTTCTTTGGAATAAACAGTATCCCGAGGGGAAAAGCTCACTATTTCCAGAGGCAGGTATGCCCCCATGCTTTCTATGTTCAAATAGACGGCACAGAAGATAAAAGTCACTCCTGGGCTTGGCTTTCCTTAGATGTGGTCCTATTTTGCTTTGCAAAGCATAGCTACCACTTGGTACATTTACCTGGAGGTTTGGTTTGGAGTGTGACTGAGAAAGAGAACTGAAGCTTTCTCCCCTTAGATCTGTCATTCTCATTTATCAGGACAAGCCTATCAGTAAATCCAAACAAACCTGTATCTCATTTTGGAACAAGTAATTGAGTTTGTCTTAAGCAAGCTCTTACAGATGGAGCATGCACTTAATCCACTTTCTGTCTGATGTTTTTAGTGTTGCTTTTATAGCAGTTTGTTTGAAGTTCAAGATATCAGGATTTAGGTCTTTGGAGACTTCATTCTTAATTTAAAGGAATCTTTGGAAACTGCTTGGGCCGTGTATTGAATCTTGTTCCTGAAATTAGCCAGAATTTCCCTAACTGTGCTTGTGCTATTTTATAGCATGAGGTCTGTTTGACCAAATGTATGCTGGATTCTTGTTTTCTTCCTGGGGCTTTGCTTGCCTCCTACCCTCCCTCCCCCATGCTCTGGCTGTATTTTGTTGCTTTGTTGCAAAGGCGACCGGCACTATGACGCATCCCACTTGAAGCTTATGGTTAAAGCCTCCTTCTCTGTGGTTCTGTGGGTCTTTGAATCTCTGCTGCACTCCTCATTTTCTGGCAGTTGGTGCCTGAAGAATCCAGTCAGCTTGATTGCTGAGCAGATTGTCACAGATCCATGGAAGAAGGCCATTACCAGGCCACATTAGGGCTTAAGCACTGCCTCAACCACATGTCTAGAAACCAAGTGAGGTCAGGAGCCACAGGGGGGCCTTTGGCCAGGCAGCCTTCTTGTAAGTCTGGAGTGCCACCATGGATAATGTTTAGTCACTTTTACTGACAGGTTTCCAATTACACAAGTAACAGAAGGATACTTACGGGCAAATTAGAACAAAGCACAGATGAGCAAAAAAAAAAAACCACCTCCCTGAAAATCATTCATTTAGAAATAATCACATAAGTCTTCTGATGTTTATGCCTCTAATCTCCTTCCATATGCATATATACATGTAAAAATGTATTTTCTTTTAACAAAAATATGATCAGACCATCCATATTAATTTTATTTCAAAATCCACCATGAACATATTTCCACATCTTTAAGTACTTGAAATCATTTTTAGTGACTCTAAGAGTTCAGCTGCATGGATGGGACTTTTTTTTAACCAGTCACCTACTGTTACACATTTAGTAACAATTTTTCTTTCTAATAAATCATGCCATGATGAACATCCTTGCAGCTAAATGTTATTGCATCTTTAATTGTTTATTTAGTATTAAATTCTAGAAGGTTAGTGGTAAAAACCCACCACAATTTTTTTTAAAATTTTTATTGCAGTATAGTTGATTTATAATGTGTTAGTTTCTGCTGTGCAACAGAGTGAATCAGTTACACATATACATATATTCACTATTTTTTAGATTCTTTCCCCATATAGGTCATTAGAGTACTGAGAACAGTTCCCTCTGCCACAGAGTAGGTCCTTATTAGTTATCTATTTTAAATATAGGAGTATGTATATGTCAATCCCAATCTCCCAATTTACTATTCCCCCCCCATTTTCCCCCTGATAACCATAAATTTGTTTTCTGCATCTGTGATTTTGTTTCAGAAACCGCTGTGAGTCTTCTAGGAATCTATCTTATATGCCCTTTGTTGTTGTTGCTCAGTTGCTAAATCTTGTCTGATTCTTTGCAACCCATGGACTGCAGCATGCCGGGCTTCCCTGTCCTTCAGTATCTCCTGGAGTTTGCTCAAACTCATGTCCATTGAATCAGAATATGTTAGGATAGCACAGAACATCTGAGTGACAACAAAAGTTAGCAGTTAATATTTCTCAAACAAAACCTGAGTCAAGGAAAGAAGTGAAAAGGGTTTTCTGCTCTTTACTCTCTGGAAAGTTTTATGTGTATTATTTCCTGTTACAAATTTGAAGGGAAGGGGACTGGGTTCCTCATATATTTTCATTGTTCCAAGCCCTATATTAGAGGAAATATATTTAAAATAGGCCTCATGAATGACCAGGAGTGGATGTTTTTATAATGACACTTTCACCTTGCAATGCAAGTTTGTACGTTCCAACTTTATCTGTGAGATTATCTGTAACTATAGTTATAAGTGGCAGAAGAGGAAGAGAAAGGGTAGTTGTGGAAAATTACTGTAAAATGCAGACTAATAGTGTTTCAGTGGAGAATAGAAAATACTTAGTGAGAATGGAGAGCTTTGAGTAACTTCACAATCCATTTATCAAAAGAGCTTATAATGGAACTCTCATTTCAAGGGAGGTCAAACACTAATAAATATTGAGAAAAGAAAGTTAAAAGGACATCAAGTTAATATTTTACTATCCATTCTTTGATCTTGGAAAGCCTGAAATATTTTTCCACACTAATTCTGTGATTTATTGATTCACTCTTGACAATTGGCTTATTGGAACAGACACAGATGCCTTGCTTTTAACTACAGCTTCAATTTCTATAATGCTTTACAATGCCAATGGGTTTTTATGTATTTACTGGAGTCACTTATTGATATTGTTCTGGAATAGTCTTTGTGAGTTAAAACTGGATTGTTGTCAGTAAAAGCAGCTGACATGTTACTGATTTTTGGTTTAAATGCTGTAATAACCTCTCTTGATTTTGTTGTATTGGTTTGGGAGTTAGTTACTGTTAGTCGCCCAGTTGTGCCCGACTCTTTGCAACCCCATGGACTGCAGCCCACCAGGCTCTTCTGTCCATGGGATTTTCCAGGCAAGGATCCTGGAGTGGGTTGCCATTTCCTTCTCCAGGGGATCTTCCTGACCCAGGGATCGAACTTGGATCTCCTGCACTGCAGGCAGATTCTTCACCATCTGAGCTACGAAGTTTGGGAGGAAAAGTTCATTAACTCATCCATATCTACTGAAATTCAAATACATTCAGAAGCTTATCATGTTCTCACTTCAACTGTACAACTCTGTTCTATTTTTATTTTTAAGTTTAGGCCTCACCCTAAGGCATGTGGGATGTTAGTTCTCTGACTCAGGAGCAGGGGTTGAACCAGCACCTTCTGCTTTGGAAGGCAAAATGTTAACCACTGGACTGCTGGGGGGAGTCCCTGGTCTACTTTTAAAACACCCATAAACATCTCATCTCTATCCTGAATTATTTTAATAACCACCCAACTGGCTACTCCACTGCCACCTTCGCCTCCCCTTGTTCTGCTCCCGGAAGCCAGGGGAGCTCCTAAAATGTGAGCCAGATGATGTTGCAGCCCCTCCTCTCTCAGAGTCAGCACCTCAGCCCCTGCATGGCTCTCCCTAGTCTTCCTCTCTGATTATAGCCCCCATCTGCCCCCCAGCTATTCCACTGAGAAAATGGCACGGCTAGCTGGAGAAGATCTGCATAAGCCCCCCGTGCTCATCTGCACCCAAACCTTGGTGCCGGGTCCTCTTCATTCTCTTCTTTTCCAGACCAGAGGTTGTGCCTGTTGCTGCCTGTCATGCTCTTGTTCACTAGACCCTGTCTTCTCCCACCCATTCCCCCTGCTCCTTCTGACAAGTCCCCCTTCTCTCTTCAGCATCGCCTGTGTTTCCCTTTACTGCTTCATTCCTAACAGCCTATTAACCGTCTGTTATTGCTCTCATTTAAAAAATAGGACCAAAAAAGTGATCAAACAAAAACAACCTTTCTATTTCTTTCTCTCTCCCTCCCTCCCCCTCTCTTTCTTTTCTTTCTCCTCTTCTCCACCAACTTTGTTTAGCCATAATTGACAAAGAATATTGTGTAACTTTTCATCATACCATGTGATGGTTAGATATGCATATATATCATGAAATGATGACCACAAAAATGCTAGCTGAGGCATCTCTCACCCTCAAATAGTTACCTTTTTTGGTGTGTGGTGAGAACATTTAAGATCTACTCTCTTAGCAAATTTCAGGTAGGCAGTACAGTGCTGTAACTGTCGTCACCATGCTGTACATGTTTCTAGGAATTTGGCTCTTTTAGATTCCACGTAGAAATAGCACCATGCAGTATTTTCATTTCTCTGTCTGACTTATTTCACTTAATATAACTCCTTAATGTTTCATTCACGTTGTCAAGACTGGCAGGATTTCCTTTTATGTGACTGAACAATATTATATCATATGAATATATCTATCTATCTATATATGCATCCATATATATCTCTATCTCACATGTTCTTTATTCGTTCATCCCTGGGAGCCTCTCTATTGTTTCTCTCTCATGACTATTGGAGTAATGCAGTGAATATGGGAGTGCAGATATCTCTTCAAGACAGTGATTTCACACCCTTCAGATATATACCCAGAAGTAGGGTTGCTGAGTCCTACGGTGATTTAATTCTTAGCTTTTTGAGGACCGTCCGTACTGTTTTCCGTCATGGCTATACCAGTTCACATTCCCACCAACAGTGCACAATGAGTCCTTTTTCTCCACATCCTCCCCAACACCTGTTCTTGTGTCTTTTTTGATAATAGCTGCTCTGACAGGTGTGAGGTGATATTTCACTGTGGCTTTCTTTGACTTGTGTTTCCCTGGTGATCAGTGATGTGGAGGACTGTTTCATTTACCTGCTAGCCATTTGCATCTCTTGTTTTGAAAAACGTCTTCTCAGGTCCTTTGCTCCCGTATTTAAGTCAGATTATTTGCCTTTTTGCTACTGCGCTGTATGCGTTCCTTATTTAAATAAAAAACAACCTTTCTTTCCTTTCCTCTTCCAATGATCACTCCATTTCTCTACTCCCTTCTCAGTAACTGCTCTGTTGTCCAGTCTTTCCCTCCCACTCACCCTTGAATTCCTTGAAGTCAGGCTTTTGCCCGCATCCCTCCACCTATCACCTTCTAGTTGGGGTCACCAACAGCCTCCACAGCATTAACTTCAAGAGTCCACTCTCCGTCCTCACTTGCCCCAACCGCTGAGCCGCACTTGTTAATATTGATTGCTCACTTCCTCTCCCGTGAAACGTGTTTCTTCTCCTGGCTCCCACAGTCCCCACTCTACTAGTCACCTCCCTGCTTCGGACTACTGACGGCTTGCTCTTCTCGGTGCTCACGTTACTACCATCACTCAGCTCCAGGCACACTGGCCTGTTTATGATCCCTCAGCCACGTGAGGTGTGTTTCAGGGCCTTTGCACTTGCTGTGCCTTCTGCCACAGATGCTCTGCCATACCTGCGTGAGTCTCCACTTTTCTCCTCTTTCGGGCATTGGCTCGAATGTCCCCAGTGTTCCCCAGGCCCTTTTCTCTGCAGCCCATATCAGCTAGTGCACTATTTTATGTACTTGCTTCGTTTGTTGTCTATCTCCACCCACTGGACTGTAAACTCTGTGGGGGACTGGCTGGCTGTTGTGTTCTCCACCACATTCCCAATGCCTGGGAAGTCACCTGCCTGAGAGGTGCCCGAGAAATGTTTGCTGAATGAATGAGAAAAACTGTACTTGGTAAGTTAGTGATGTACTTGGAGAAATACTTCAGTAGAAACACTTGGATCTCATAGCTTACATTAATAGGAGTTTCAGATTCCTAGTTTTCTTTGAGTTCTATGGCTTGGGAAAAACAAGGCTGTTTTGGGAGATGGAATGCCTTTCTTATTTTGCCAACCTTTCTGTATACATAGAAACACTTCCTCAGAACGTTACATTCCAAGTATATTTTTAAAGTCTGTCTTGTAAACACAAGAAGTTGCCATTTGGGGGCCAAATTGAATGACAGGGGCAGGATCAGAGAGAAGTGGCCTTAATGAGCCTCATTTTGCTCCAGAGGCATAGTCTAAGTGCAGGTTAAGAGACTGCCCAAAATACAGCTGCCTGCCTGCCTCTGATGCCTCCTGCCTAGGTCAGGCCTTCCCCTTTAGTTCCTCTTCCCCACTCACATGAGCACGAGGCACATGCCTGTACAATCCCCCCTCTCTGCCTTTTCTCAAGTATTTCTTTCTTTCTCCAAAAATCCCTTCTCCTCTGTTTCTGCTGACTGAAGCTCCTTTCCTGTCAAGGCCCAGAACAAACGCAGGCTTGTCTGTGTAGCTTTTCCAGATCCCTTCCTGCCAGCACGGACTCCCCCTGTGGACTGTGTTCCTTAGAGCAGCAAACCACAGTGTGTTCTCAGTTATGCTCTGAACAGATACACAGACACACACACCCGCAGGCATAGATATACATGCACGTACATAGGTATAGCACGCGCACACACACACACAGAAATACACACCAAATATAAGCACACTGAGGGCAGGGATTATCTTTTACTTTTCTGGAGTTTCCAACACACACAAAATGCCCTGGACAGTGAAAATATTCAATATAATCAGAAATGTGATGAAATGGACACAAATCCTTTTTCAGTAGATAAATGCCATTCTTATAAATTCCCCCCTACTGGTTATTTTCCTTTTCCTCTTGCTTTGTGTCTATTTAGACATTCTGAAGAAAAGCCCCTTTCACCCCTTGAAGGCCTCCTGCTTAGGCCAGGGCTTAACTGTGCGCCTCGCCCAGCACCATGGGCGTGACCCCAGGCCCTTGAATGTATCCACAGATAGAGGCTGTTCTGTTGGCAAAGGAAGAAACAGGTTAAACAACTTACAGAAGAATGTCCTGCAAGGCAGAGCTAAATTTCAACCTCACTGCTTCTCAGAAATGCTAGTCTGGTGGTCTAAGCATGATACTACACTGACACCAGGCCAGTTCTTCAATCAGAATCAATTTGGGGGCACAAATGCCAATCTCAGAATTCAAGAAAGGAAGGCAAAACCAGTCATGGTTATTGAGGGTTATTGAGGTTTCTCTTGGCCTTCCCTGGTGGCTCAGATGGTAAGGAATCTGCCTACAGTGCAGGAGACTCGGATTTGATCCCTGGATTGGGAAGATCCCCTGGAGGAGGGAATGGCAACCCATTCCAGTTTTCTTGCCTGAAGAATTCCGTGGACAGAGGAACCTGTAGGCTACAGTCAGGGGGTTGCAAAGAGTCGGACATGACTAAGCAACTAACACGTACAACACCTTTTCTATCAATATTTTCACCTGGTGACACAGGTGAATCCCAAGGTCACTGAGCCTACCTTTCCACCTCCTTTCCTGATATTTTGTGAGTAAGGCCGGAAGAAGGGAGCACCTGAGAAGAAGATCACTGAGTCATGCAGACCTGGCCTCAGTGGCACTACTGCCTGTGCCAGCAGAAAGAATTAGGCAAATTAGACAAGGGCCGCAAGCCAGCAGGGTCTTGTGGGAGCCTCACTGATGTCTGAGACATTGGGCATTGGGTCCCAGAGGAGGGAAGGTCAGCTTGATCTTGGCTGGGCTGCCTGTGGGCACCATGTGCTGGAAATCGTCCATGTTGAAAAAAATCTATGTTAGCACTGAGAAACGCACAACTAAGATCACTCCAAAAAAAAAAAAAAGGAAAAAGTATTCCTATTTCATCACCTTAAAAAAATCTAGTTATATCAACTGTATTTTATTAAGCATAAGCCAAAATGCTCTATTTGTAAGGAGTCCGATGATGCTGAGTAAATAACTTGAATTTTGCCGAGTGCTGTGGAGTAAAGAAAACAACAGCCAGCTGCTGGGCACTCCAGCTGGGATGAAACGTACTTCCAAGAGAGCATTTGCCTAACAGACTCTGATAGCTCTGGCCTGCCAATATTTGCATGCTACAGGGCTGGGTCCCTCTCCATTGTATACTTATTTAAAAGTAGTACTTATCTAATGACTTACATACACTCCATTAAAAAAGAGAGGGACAAAAGAGATGAAGTGGTCCAAATCAGTTTAGCAATCCAAGAGGCATAGTGGAAATCAGATATTTAATGAATGTTTTATGAATTGCCTTGTAGGGGTGCAGAGTAACTTATAACAGGTAAACACTCCTTGCAACACTTTGCCACCAGCCTGATTTTGTGCCCCAAGTTACCTAATGGTAACAGGATCCTGGCTGGAGGCGAAATTTGTGCTTGGGAGCAAGGTAAATCCAGGAAATGGCCAATTACTGACTCCTCTGGATTAAGAGTACTGAGTGGGATGCCGAGAAGGAAATGGCAACCCACTCCAGTGTTCTTGCCTGGAGAATCCCAGGGACGGAGTAGCCTGGTGGGCTGCCGTCTATGGGGTCACACAGAGTCGGACACGACTGAAGTGATTTAGCAGCAGCAGCAGCAGCAGCAACTGGATTAAGAAGGGGAGTGTGTCCTAAAGAACATTACTTACTCTAGTGATCCGTGGTGATTTCTGTTGTCATGAGAGAGCATGACATTTCATCTGTTGTCTTGTAGATCATGCATGTTTGTGTTGATCCATGTAAGTCAGGACATTCCTGAGCTCATAGGTAGTGCTGTCTGGAGACCATATCAAAGGGCCCACAGTCCACAGGTTGAACTTCATTTTTCCAAGTGCTTTATGTTTTTCTAACACTTTCACAAATTCCTGTTCACCCAGTACAGGTTTTTCCTCTTGCTGGCGCTTTGCTTCATTTTGCTCATATGTCAGATAAAGATGGAGATGTCGCCTCTTCCAGAAGTCTTGAAATAAAAGATGATGAACCTGGAAACCACAAAATATGTTTAGTGTACAATTTTATTATATTGCATATAACTCAAAATGCTAACTTTTTATAAGAGTAATGCAGTTATGAAGCAGGGTTATTGATACTGCCTTGTATCCCATGATAATTCCTATATTTTCATTGGTCTTTTTAGGTAAGAGGCAGAGGACTGAGCTATAAACACAAATAACTGATACCTGGGACAGAAAGTGACAAGCATTTTAAGAGACAAATTAATAACTCTTTATGAGAGCACAGATGAGAGCATCAGTGTCTCCATGAAGTGACAACTCGGAGGCAAGAACACAGAGGGACCCAGTGGGAGCAGATTTCATTAAAACTCTGGGCACCAGAGGGACAAGAGCACAAGTTAGGTTAGGAAGAAAGATAGGGCTCAGATTACAGAAGGCCTTACATGTTAGGTGGAGGAGTATGGACTTCAGGATAGAGGCAGTGGTGAGCAGTGATGAGAGAGACTGGAAGCAATACATCTAACAAAACTTGATGGTGTCTCGAACGAGGACATTTCAGAGAGAATAGGTAGGAGGGTGAGGCGAGAAATACTCTGTGTGGAGAAGAGACAGGAATGGACCATGGATGAAATATGAGAAACAAAGGTGAACTGGTGAGAGGAGGTGGGGGGGAGGGGTCAGGAGGTTCATTAGAACATGTGGTATCTTCCTGGTCCTTAGGCACTGGTTTCTGAGTAGACAACCTTGAGAAAATATTGCCCTTTTACATTCTTTCTCAATTTTGTGTGATGCTGTTTTCTACTTTTAAGTATGCTCAAAAATAGCCAAAGGTGCAGCATTGTACTTGGAGCCGACAAAATAATACGATGAGTCAAACTGGTAGAGTTAATAAAAAAGAAAGCAGTGATTCATTTTTCAGGCTTGAAGAATTTCTCCTTTTCAAAAACACCAAAACAAGAAACCCTTAAGCAGATAAATTAGCAGGTGCTTATTTGAATAACAAAAGGAATCTTTTCCAAAAGCTTTCCTTCAAGGATTCTTTAAATAGTATACTAGGACCTTGTCTTCACTCATTTAAAATGTCATTTATTTGTAGGTGTTTGATAAAACACAGGAACAAGCTTATCACATAAAGCATGATATCCCCTAGAGCTACATTTTAGCCTGTGCAATATTTTTAAAAATGCTTATTTATATATGTATGAAGTAGCCATCACATAAATACTCTAAGAAACTTAATGAGTACATTTTTATTTTCTATTAGCTTTGGAAAATTAAAGCTGTAATTTTTTATTAAACATATAAATGGCGAGAGTAAAATTTGCTAATTATTTTGATTACTGTCATTTGTAGTCTCCTAATAAATAGAGTCTAGAAGTTACTTGTGATTTTTTTTCTTAAAAGGCTTATAATAAGAAAAGCTTTTATAATGCCAGCTCTGTAAAACCCTAACAATAGCTTCCTTTTAAATCCTTAAAAAGAGATAAATTTAACTGTTTTAGGCTTTTCTAGAAGTTCCTAGTTTTCTTCTAAAGAATGTTTTTTAAAATTACTCTCTGTTATCCAAAAGACTTGAAAGGGAGGATTTGAACAAGTTATTTGTACAACAGTGTTTACAGCAGCATTATTCACAATATCCCAAAAGCAGAAGCAGCCTAGTATCAGTGAGTGAATGAATACACAAACTGGAACTTATGCACCTTTACAAAGGGTGGAATTCTGACACCTACTACAACATGGATGAATCTTGAAGACGTTGTGCTAAGTGAAATAACCCAGACACAAAAAAGACAAATGCTGCGTGATTCCACTCATATAAGTACCTAGAGCAGTCAAATCCATAGAGACGGAAAGTAGAAAGATGATTGCCAGTGGCCAGAGGGAGTGGGAAAAGGGGAGTTAGTGTTTAATGGGCAGAGTTTTAGTTTGGGAAGATGAAAAAGTTCTGGAGATGGATGGTTGCATGGCAATATGAATTTACTTGGTATCACTGAACTATACACTTTTTCACTTTTTTGGTAAAGATGGTGAATTTGTTATGTATATTTAATCCCCCTAAAAATCCACAAGAACTCTCCGCTAAACAGTAGTTCTGTAGAAACTGTCTAGAAAAGGACAGCAGCAGCGGCCAATCTGGAACCAGCTGGGTGTCCTTAGGGCTGTGGTCTTCCAACCTTGATGGTTGGCCCTTCCTCGGGGGTCCTCTGGCTTTGCCCCTGCTCCCCGAGGGGAAATGCATCTCCTTGCCGTCATATGTTGATGTTGACCTCTGTTTCCTGGTTGACATTGACCTCTGTTTCCAGGCAGCCTTTCCTTAGAGCTATTGATGTGTTCACCTATATTCTCCACAACAAGGTGGCTTAAGGTCTGCCTCTCTGTCAGTTACTTTCATGACACGCTTCATTCATAGAGATCATTCTTTTCATTTTTCTCATTCTTGGCCGTCTGTGCCAGGCTTGCCTCCACATACATTATCCCTTTGGGGCCCCAAGGGATCATTCACCCATGCTGTGTAGGGGCTTCAGGACCGATCTGGGGCTGCCCCAGTCATTTGCCCAGGCACACCATGCAGACATCTCCAAGTGGCTCTTCTCCCTCCTCCTTCAATCTACCGGCACAGGTCAGGTAGTGCTCCCTGCCCTCATATGCCCCAGCCCTACCTGAGGGTTCCTTTATCCACTCCTCTCAGGGCTCTACCTGAAGGTGGTTGGGGATTAGGATTGCTTCTCAGGGCACCCCCACCCCACGCCAGCCTCTAATACCTTTCTACCAACCTCTACTGGTCTGCTAGCTTCCTGAGTCCATGAGACTTTATCGGAGCCTTTGCTTACTTGACATCATCTTTCCAAATCTTTAGCCCATGCGGGGACCCAGGGTTTAGAAAGAGAAAAGGTTATTGATTGCTTTGTTTTCTGCTATTGTGCTATGTCATCCCTTCTCTCTAAAGTAATGAAAGCAGTGGTTGTAGCTGATTGAATGAACAAGGGTCACTGAGTACCAAGGCAAAACACAAAACCAACACACAGAGAGCCACTGGGATGCATGCTTCCAAATATTCTCCTGACTCTAATGTTTCAACTCCATGGTTTAATAGAAGTTCAGGGAGAGCAGAGGACATAAATTAGTGAACCAAACCAAATTTGCAGATGACTAAACCTGATCCTTTGGTATCCCCAAGAGATTTATAGGATGTGAAGTGTAGCTGAGAGTTAAGAAACCAAAAATGACTGAGGGAGCAAATGAATAAACACATTCAGAGAGTCTTAGCCAAGCTGTAAGTGTAGAGAGAGATGATACCTCATAACCAAATTGCGTTAAAAATTGTAAAATGTGATCAAGTGAACAATAACTGTCTTGCTTAAGCTGCTTTGGACATCTAGATGTTCATATTTTAGGATAAAATGGAATATTCTTATATAGTGTTATGTGAAAATGGAACTATTTTAGTTTCAGTGTTGGCTGGGTACCCAATAGAATAAATCTGCCGTTTCACAATTTGGGAAGGACGCACACACTCTGGTTTTGTGACCCTGACCCCTTCTCCACTGACAGTGTAATAAGATAGAGAGTTAGCATTTTGGAGCAAACCATGTGCTATGCTCCAAATATCACCACCTCCAAAACAGGCACCAAATATCACCACCTCCAAAACAGGCATGAAGTGTGCTTGCCTCTTTCTTCATGCACAGAAATAGCAGCTTCCACTGGACCTCTTGCAGGGTTTAATAAGTGTCCTCTACATTTGGGGGGACACAGTGAACAAGAGGCCTGATCCACACCCAAGGGAGGGGAGCCTCTGGATGGATTTTGGCAGCCGAGGAAGGAGCCCTGAGGCACTTGTCTGCATGCAGGATACCTCACGTGTGAGATCCTCCTTAATTGTGGGGGAACCCATGAAGTCACTCCAGAAGAATATTCTTTATTTTGTTTTATTTTATTACACTGGACTGAGTAAGTAAGAAAGTAAGTGTTAGTCGCTCAGTCATGTCTGACTCTTTGCAGTCTCATGGACTGTAGCCCACCAGGTTCCGCTGTCCATGAAATTCTTTAGGCAAGTATACTGGAGTGAGTTGCGATTTTCTTCAACACTGAACTAAGCACATTAATAATTCCACTTTGTGTTGTGAAAGTGGAGTTGCTGACAAACTTCTTATCATCCAAAAGGTATCTGAAAGACATAGGATTTGCCCTAAATATCTTTCAGGACAGGGAAGAGTTAACTTTACCAGGATAAGTTTAAAGTTTGGACGATGGAAGACAAAAATAATGTTGCTTATAGCCCATGAATTTTGCTTGTTCAAAATAGTACTTACATATATTAAGGTTTCAAAGAGATATACAATGTCCATAGCCAACAAATATCTTTAAGTTCTTAGTATGTCAGGCAACCCTGTTAGATGCTGGGCTAGAAATTACATAGAAAGCACATTCCCATTCCTTTATCTGCTGTTCATATTCTACATGCTAAAAATCATAAAATAATTACTCAGCACCCAGCATTTCGATGGGGTTAGTTTCTTCCCTAACAGAGATAACTTTTTTTTTTTTTAGTTTTGACACTTACTCTGATTTATTACAAAGCTTGTGATTTGTAAGAAAAATTTGCATCTGTTAAAGCTTAAGAGACATAATAAAATGAAAAATTGAGTCAATAGTGGGATAATTTTTAGAGATGAAGTAATCAAAGCAATTGTAGACTTAGCTATTTGGTTTACATTGCACAGAATGCAAAGTCTGATAAAGTTTACTTGTGTAGAAAACCACATGGGCTGCCCAGAAAGTAACTCTGCACACCCACGTTTTATTCTTCTGAATACAAAAGCACACCCACTCGGTGTGGATCTCTTTGCCTTCTCTCCCTCTTCTTCTTCCTCCCGCTCCTCCTCCTCTTCTAATTCCCTCCCCCCCCCCTCCTCTCTCTCCTCTCTCTCTGCCTCCTCCCTCTCTCCCTCTTGCTCTCTCTCCCTCCCTCACTCTCCGCCTTCTTCTTCCCCTCTCCCTCTCTTTCTCTCTCTCCATCTCAATCTCTCTCTCTTTGTCTCCTTTTCTCTTTTTCTCCCCTCTTCTTTGACCCCCCCCCCCGACCCTTGCCACAGCTTTTTAGTCACATACTTATTTGAATCTTACCTACATGTTAGATTTCTGTGTTTCATGTCGAATGCTCGCATCTAGGAGGGGAAAATGCAGAATGACTGTCAAGCAAATATCTCAGAATGTTCCCAGTATTGTGATTTGCTTTTAATCCCATTGTGAGGTAGGATTTTTGTCTGGAAGCTGGTATGTTCATTGATTAAGTAGCACACAGTGTGAGCCAAGAAATCTTTAGTCCCTAAACTAGCAGCATATTAAACAGATCTGAAAGCATCGTAATGCTCTGCCAGTTTCCTGGGAGGGTGTTTCAAGCTTAAAAATTGTAGTCAATGTAAACATTTCCTGAGAAGTTAATTATTAGCATCTCCTGAAAATGGAAGGACTGGCATCATGTAAAAGAAAGGAGAATGTTCAGATTAAGTAGCTTGTTTAATAAACAATGAGGTGGATCCACAAAGCAAAAAGTGTAGAAGTGGGGATAGTGATGGGAAACAAAATCCCTCTATGATGTATCACTAATGAGAGTGCCGATTGCCAAGAAGGTTTGCATCAGTGCAGGCACATAGCAAGAAAAGGAGATATGGAGAGCTACAAGAAAGGACAAAATGGTCCAGCAGATGTTTCATGAACTGCTGTATCTTTGACCTGTGACAAATTCACCCTCCGAAAGCAAACAGAGGTCCATAACATCTAGTGTCCAAGGTGATTTTTCAAATGCTTTGTTTATTACTTAAATGTTGAGCAGACCACTTAATTCAGGATAACCAACAGGTTAGAATTGCTACAGACTCCCTCCTGTCTCAGTAGCTTTGTTAGCATCTTTGAGGGATGACATGAGAATATAATCAGGTGAGCTCAAGGGGTATTGTTTTGGGTAATTTGCAGTCTGCAGACTTCCCAGAACTTTCTGTCCTCTAGCACAATAAAAAGCATATCCTCCAGAGGTATGAAGTGTGTCTACTAATTACGCCTCTTCATTTTAGATGTGATTTGCTATGTCCAAGCCATTTTAGTGTTACGGATATAATTTTATTGTGATGCCATTTTCAAGGGAGCTGCCCCAAGTCCCCATTTGGCCGACAATAGGAGAGGGATGTAAGCAGATCCATCCTATCAATGTTCATTGTTTCCCCTTCAGCTAAATCCTTTGAACAGACCTAGGAAGTTGATATTTTAAAAGCCTAGTTTTCTATAATTCTAATGGCCCCCAACTCAGGATCATTTTTAATATTTTTTAGAGTTCTACAACCTGCTATATACATTTTGAAAAGTCTAATTTAAAAATCTAAATGGAAATTGTTATCTGTACATAATAGAAAGTGAATGAAAGTGAAGTTGCTCAGTCGTGTCTGACTCTGCGACCCCATGGTCTGTAGCCTCTGTCCATGGGATTTTCCAGGCAAGAATACTGGAGTGGGTTGCCATTTCCTTCTCCAGGGGATCTTCCCGACCCAGGGATCGAACCCAGGTCTCCCGTGTTGTAGACAGACGCTTTGCCGTCTGAGCCAGCAGGGAAGTCCTCTCTGTACATAATTATATAATAAATTTGATTTGCTTTGGAAATAAAATCTTTTGAAACATTCAGACTGAAAAAAAATAATGAAATAATGCCAACCTTTGATTTACAAGGTTGGTAACTATGGTTTAGTCAGCCTCAGTTTACAGCTAGTGTTGTTGCTAATGTGGTGGATAGAATAACAGCCCTCCCCCAAATGTCTTTGTTCTAACCCCTAGAACCTCTGACTGTGTTGTTTCATGGCATGGGGGAAGTAAGATTGAAGATGGAATTAGGGCTGCTGATCAACTGACCTTAAGAAGGAAGATTATCCTGAATTATCAGGGTGGCCCAATATAATCACAGGAGTCCTTTTAAGTGAAAGAGAGAAGTTGGAGGGTCCAGTCAGAGAGAGATCTGAGGACGCTATGCTGTTATGAAGATAGAGGAAGGGGCCAGAGCCAAAGAATGCAGACAGTTTCTTGAAGCTGGAAAAGGAAAGAAAAGGATTCTTCTCTAGAGCCTCCAGAAGAGGCCAAGCCCAGCTAACACCTTTATTTTGGCCCAGGACACCTACATTTTGAACTTATGGCCTCCAGAACTATAAGGTAATAAATGTGTGTTGTTTTAAGCCATCAAGTTTGCGGCAATTTGTTACAGCAGCAATGAGAAGCTAATGCGTCTAGTGTAGTATTTTTCTGGATTTTGTTCATTTACTTTTTAAAATTTATTTTTAATAGAGGATGATTGCTTTACAATGTTATGTTGGTTTTTACCACATAATAACGTGAATCAGTCATTTGTTGTTGTTCAGTTGCTAAGTCATGTCCAACTCTTTCCAACCCCATGAACCACAGCACACCAGGCTTCACTGAATCAGCCATAAGAATACTTACGTCCTCTCTCTCTTGAGCTTCCCTCCCACCCCCTACCCCATCCCATCTCTCTAGGTCATCACAAAGTACTGGGTTGAGCTCCTGGTGTTATACAGCTTCTTTCCACAAGCTATCTATTTTACCTGTGATTATGTATGTTTCAGTGCTATTTTGGTCATTAAATAAACCAGTTAACAGTATGTTCTGAGCATCATGGCATACAGATAACTGTGCAGGGAAGTTGTACAAGTATAGAGGAAGTAGGATAAATCCAGACTCCTTACCGTTGTCTCAGTGTCTGCATCATCTGCCCCTCCTGCACTCCAGCCTTACCTTCTGTTCCTTCTCTGCAGTTCTGACTCCAGCACCTCCAGCTTTTGGTCAGCTCCTTAGACTTCCTGCCCTGGTGCTTGGTTCTTGGTTCTTGGTTCTCGTTGCTTCCTCTGCCTTGAATACCTTTTTCCAAATTCCCCTACAGCTGGTTTCTTTTCATCCTTCAGGCCTTAGTATAACCTTTCCTGTGTTATCAGAACACTCTATCTTGTACAACTCCAGATCTCAGTGGCTTAAAACAATAACATTTATTTGTTCCTGGAGTCCCAGCCCAGGGTAGTTGATGTGTGTGGGAATCAGTGATAAGAATGGGACTCCCATGGGACTTCCCTGGCAGTCCAGTGGTTAAGACTCTGCACTTCCATTGGAGGAGGCACAGGTTTGATCCCTGGTTGGGGAACTAGGCTGCATGCCACATGGGCAGCCAAAAAAAAAAAAAAAAAGGAACAGGGACTCCTTTGAGTTCCACATAGCCACTGAGCCTATCACGCATGCCCCTCTGACACCTTGGTCTTCTTGGAATCCTCTGCAGGATCACCTTTCACCCCTTTCACATGGTGAGAAAGCGAAGACCTGTGGAGGATTATTCAGGCCAGGCCGGGAAGTGAGAAGTGTCACTTGACCCAGCCTAGATGCAAAGGGAGTGGGCCGTCTTCCTATGTGCCCAGATGGAAAACTCACCGCCTGGCTCTGCCCCTTCTCAGAGATGCTTCCTATCACATCCCTAAGCAGGTCTGTCTTGTTAGTCTCGTGATGATTCCTTATTTTCTCCACCATACTTTATCCTTAATAATTTATTTCCCTCTTTGTTAACTGTGTTCTTCCACAAGCCCAGAGCTGTGTGAAGACAGAGATCGTTTGTTTTGTCACGACCATATGCACAGCACTTGGCAACACTGTCCTGCAGAATAGCTTCCCAATCAATAATGGTTAATCAATGTGTGCTGAATGGATGAGCCGATGACCCAATGAATGGATGAAGAGAAAACAGAGCCTTTATCTAGAAGATATCCACTATTGCAGCAAAGACAGAATAGTTCATGTTCTTTTATAATAATCAATTTTAAGAAGCCACCAAAATATTTGAATTAAAAATAGTAGACCTTGTGTTGAGGAGGGCATGGCAACCCACTGCAGTATTCTTGCCTGGAGAATCCCCATGGTAAGAGGAGCTTGGCGGGCTTCAGTCCATGGGATTGTGAAGAGCTGGACATGACTGAGCAACTAAGCACAGCACAGCACAGGCCATGCACTAGGGTTCAGAAAAGTGTTTGGAATGACACTGCTCTTTTGGTGAAGTTCAGCTCTGCAGAGGAGCAGACTAGTGCTCTGTCTTTATTTTGGTTAATACTACCGCTATATTTCTGAGTGAGCTTCAGACACCCTCCTAATTCACTCCATCCCCACCCATCTCTACTTGCAGAAGCCAAATCACTTACTCCTCTGCTCCTCTCCCCTGCCAGTATCCTCATAGTAGCCTAGGGGATGGAAGCATGCCATTTCAGATGCCTGAGGTTTTCCTTTTTAAAATCTTTTCTTCTCTTTTCCCTTCCTATTGTCCTTTCCGGACTTAGCATGCACCACGAGAATATGACAGTCCAAGAGACAGAATGCCCAACCTAGGGCTTCCCTCTTGCAGTGTGATGCTATAGCTCTAAGGACGGATGCTATGGTGTGTTGGCTGCTTTGCTAGGAAGCCTGAGCTGTTGCCTGTCTCTTGGATGGGGACACAGGAAGTCCACCCTCCCTTGCTCATTTGTACTGCTCTGGCTCTGACATGGCTCCTGATTGCCCAGGCTTTATGGAATGTAGCAGAGTGATGGGGCCAGCGTGCTGATTCCTGAAATCACTGGCTAGGCAGGATGTTCCCTACCATAGATGGGTTTCTCCCATCTCTCCTTTCATCTCTTCTCATCCATGGGGCAGGTGTACGGCATCTCCGGGGTAGAGGACCAGGGACTTGTGGTCGGAGTCATTCCTGTGAAGAGTACAATGTGTATTTACTTCACTTCCCCCCCCCTCACTTTGATGTTTTTGTACAGATGAAGTACATTAAAATAAACACGAAAGTCAGGGATGTGTCCAAAGATGTAGCAACAGAGATGATCAGGAATAGAAAAAAAATGGAAAACAACTTAAACATTCACAAAAGGGAGTAGATAAAAATGAATTATGGTATATCCATATAATGAGATACTAGAAAGTCATTAAAGTTGATCCTGTAGAAGAGTATTAAATGACATACAGCATGTTCACATGTAATTTTTAAAAATCAGGCTATAAAATAAGGGCCACTATGTGATCCCATTTTTTCCAATTAAATTTTTTTATTGTGTAATATATAAATAACAAAAAGAAGGAAGATCAAAATGAGGTGGCTGTTGTGTAAATGTGATGATAGGTAAAATTTTCTTTTATTCTTAGTACCCAATGGTATTTTAAAATTTTTCTATAATAAACACACATTGCTTTTGTAAAGGGACATAGACATCTAAAATGTGACTTTACAAATTAGATGGCTAAGTTCCCAAATGAACACTTGTTTCTAAAAATGGCTATTGACAGAAGACTTAAAGAACAAGTCATTGAAGTACAATGAAAAAGCCCAATAACCCCACTTTCCTGTTGCTCCCCAGCCTCGTCCTAGCCCCTGCCTCTCACTTTCCCTCCCACCCATGCACACTGAATGCTGAGGCCTGCTTGGCATCTGGAGTGGCTCCATCTCTGATCACCACACCCTCCATCCCATTCCCACCACCGTGGCCTTAGTGTACCCTTTGTTATCTTCTGATGGGACTCGCCTCCAGGCCTTGGTTCACACTGTTCTGCGTAATGCCACCCTATCCTGACAGCCTGACCAAGGCGGACCCATCTCAGGAGACTCAAAGATCACACATTCTCTGACTCTTCATGACCATCTCCACTTCTCTTCCCAGACTCAACCCTCCCTTATGCCTTGCTCTTTGTTCTGAACTCTCTTATGGAAGCTTTCAATCTCTGCTGCATTTCTTTCTTTAAAAAAAAAAAGAACACTTTATTGAAGCATGATTAACATGGAAAAACTGTGCACGTTGGATGTGTACAATTTTATGAGTTTGGGGATAAGTATACAATCCCTGAAACCATTACCACCAAGGCTAGGGTCATATCCATCACCCCCCAAAGTCTCCTCCCATCACCTTATCATCATTATTATTTTTACACTCTATTGCCCTTCTTGACACTTTGTATCAGGTATTTTACACTTCCCCTATGGTAATTTGTGTGATCCTTGCAACATGTACAGGCGGGTTATAGCCTCACTTTACAAATGAGAAAACAGAGGCATAGAGAGGTTAAGTAACTTGTCCAAGGCACCACAGGTAGAAACTGACAAGCCTGGAGTCATCCTGAGGTAGTACAGCTCCAGCATCTCTACACTCAACAGATTTATGTCCTGCTGTTTCTCATATTTATGAGTCCTTTCACATGTCTGTCTTCTTCCACCATATTGTAGGGGAGGGATCATGTTTTAAATGCATCTTTATTTTGTTTGATGCCAAGCCTGGGATGGTATAAAGCAATCTCATCGTAAATATTGACTCTTTATTCAATGTGTTTATTGAGCCTTTACCATATGCCAGGGATTGTTTTAAGCACCTGAAATACATAAATAACAAAACACATCAAGATTTCTGCGCTCAGCAGGAAGCAGAGCAGTGACTTAGATTCTAGTAAAAACGTCAAGGGCAAGTTGGGTGAATGATTCAGGTGTTATTTACATGACATTTTTACTTCTTCTGTATCCATGCTTCGCTACATTACATTTTAAATTGGGGGGATAATTTGAGGCAATGACAGTGCTGGAAATCAATATAAATCCTTCCTTTGTCACATGAGAGCTCTGTAACTGATCAAGTGATAGAGATCTGTCGATGGTCACATGGTGTCTGCCTGATGCATCTTGATGCTTTGAAACTTTTTTTTTTGAAAGTTCAGTACATATCTGAAAATCTCATCTTTTTCCCATTTCTTTATGTTCTTCTTGCTTACATTTTTTACTTTTCTCTGTTTTTCTCCCCTCAAAACCATCTCAGAGCCTCTTGCTGCTTCCTCCTACACCCTCTGCCAGCCCCTTCTTACTTTTCTTCTCCCTCTAACTTCCCAAATGTACATCTTTGAACAGTTGATCAAAACTCATGAAGAAAATGTGATTTTCTCTTTCAAGAAGTTAGGCAAAAATGGCAAGGCATTGATCTGATCAAAATTTGTGTCATCGGCAACTATAGATTCATTTGGGTACAGAAGAAAGAAGAAAGGCTAGCTCTAGAGGTCAGAATAATCTCATGAGGTAGACTTTATTTCTGTTTTATTAATAACAAAGCAGAGGGACTTCCCTGACTGTCCAGTGGTTAAGACTCTGCACTTCCAGTGCAGGGGGCATGGGATCGATCCCTGGTCAGGGAACTAAGATCTTGAATGCCGAGTGGTGCAGCCAAAAAGTTAAAATTAAAAAAGCAGAGATTCGAAAGGATTAATTATCTAAAGTCATGTGTTCGTGGGCTCAGTTGCTCACTAGTGTCTGACTCTTTGCGACTCCATGGGCTATATAGTCCACCTGGCTCCTCTGTCCATGAAATTTTCCAGGCAAGAATACTAGAGTGGGTTGCCTTTCCTACTCCAGGGGGACTCTTCCCAGTCCAAGGATCAAACCCACATCTCCTGCATTCCCTGAATTGGCAGGTGGATTCTTCCTCCTGCACCCTCTGCCAGCCCCTTCTTACTTTTCTTCTCCCTGATTACTTTTCTTCTCCTTTATTACTATCACCAAATAATAAAGATCATGTTAAGTTCTTCTATACTGTGTTGTTTACCACCTTATGCAGAGGGGAGTTCTGATAAAAAATTTGTTTTTGCTGCTTAGGGGATGTATTTTTCTGGGGTCTCATGTATAAAAAATGAAATTGAGATATTAAGAAACTCAGACTATTCCCAAATAATGGCATTATTTTAAAACAAATGAAGCCTTACAGGAATAGAAATAACCTATTATACTTGCAAAGCACTAAGTTAAAAACGTACCACCAGAATATACTGTTTCTTCATTTCCCCTCTCTACACTCCAGCCTCCAGGATTGGAAATTACTCATTCTTTAGAGTATACATTAAATTCAGAGGTTCATAGCATGACCATAGAAAAGCCTCTGCACTTACCAATAGTTTTCCCTGTATCTTGAGCAATCACACGGCCCAGATTTCCAGAATGTTATCTTTATCTTTCACAGATACTTTGTCAAGCTCTGTTCTAAAAATATGGTCAGTATTCCTGTATCTCTGCTAGTCCACTTGCAGTTGAACTTGAGCATCCACTCCATCGGCTCACAGGTCACCAAAGACCTGCTCACCACCAAGGTCAAGCGTTTTGCTCAGTCCTGGTGCTTTTCAGCCTTCCTGAGATATATGCAGTTGTTGGGTTAATGCTTGCTTTCAGGTTCCTCTCTTCTCCCAGGAACAAATCTTTACAGTTTAGGAAGGATTGGAGGAGAAATACCCAAGACCCTAGCCTCTTATTTGTGGATGCGAACCCAAACTGGAAGGATCCCCAGGAAACAGAGGGCCTATGGACTAATGAGAAAATGTTCACAAATCGGGGTGGGGGGGCAGATGATTGCTGGTTGAGCTCCCAGAGATGTCAGCTCAGTCTCAAAGTAATGCCATTGCACCCCTGGCTCCCACCGGAGGCTCCCTGTAGCACCCTACTGACTGCTAACGTGGGGCAGCACCTCATTTAAGTGACCAACACACTCTGGGAAAGCAGCGGATTTACAGAAGTGCTGTCTTGAGGACCGTGATACTTGGCCAAGCCAGAAAGCAAAGATTAAGCTTCCTAAACACTCATTGATTCCTACAATGCTCCACTTAGGAAAATTTCTCCCAGGAACTCTTATTGGTACCTTGACTTTTCATCTCTCCCTCCTCTCCCTTCTGGCTCTTCATGACCATACTCTTACTTCCTCCAGGGCAGAGGGGGTCTTAAGGTAGTCCATGGAACATAACTCACTGTGATGTTTATCATTTTTAGAAATTGTATTCAATGTAAGAGGTCCTCAAGGTCACAGAATCTCAACATTCTGTCTGAGGAGGTACCACTCCCTATTTGATTACAGAGTCTTTCTGCCCAGTGTCTTCTTGGAATCCTTCTTTTTTGTCTCCTGTTCAATATATAAACTTGAACTTGCCAGTGTATAAACTAATGTTAACATTAGCCTGGGACAATTCCACTTCTGGTCATATAGCCAAAAGAATTAAAAGGAAGATCTCAAAGAGTTATCTGTATACCCACGTTTAGAGAAGCATTATTCACAATAGCCAAAAAGAGGAGACAGCCCAAGTGCCCATCAATGCATGAGTGGATAAACAAAATGTGGTATATACAAACAATGGAATGTTATTGAAACTCAAAAATGAATGAACTTCTGGCACATGCTACAACATGGATAAACCTTGAGGATGTTATGCTAAGTGAAATAAGCCAGTCACCAAAACACAAATATTGTATGACTCCACTTATATGAGATGCCTAAAATAGTCTAATTCTCAAATACACAAAACAGAATGGAGATTGCTAGAGGCTGGGGAAAGAGGGAAAGGAGGAATTGTTGTTTAATGGGTATCGAGTTTTAGTTTTGAAAGATAAAAAGAATTCTGGAGATGGGTTACACAGCAGTGCAGTGTACTTAATATTATTGAAATGTATGCTTATGAGTGGTTGACATGGCAAATTTTATGGTATTTTGACACAGTTAAAAATAAAATACAATTTTAAAAACCCAGTGGCTCAGCAGTAAAGAATCTGCCTGAGATGGAGGAAACATGAGTTCAGTCCCTGGGTTGGGAAGATCTCCTGGAGAAGAAAATGACAACCCACTCCAGTATTCTGGCCTGGGAAATCCCATGGACAGAGGAGCCTGGCAGGCTACAGGAGAAATACCCAAGACCCTAGCCTCTTATTTGAGAATGTGAACCCAGACTGGAAGAATCCCCAGGAAATAGAGGGCCTGTGGACTAGTGAGAAGATGTTCACAAAGCAAGTGGAGCAGATGATTTGCTGGTTGAGTTCATTTCAAAGAATCAGACATTCATTTCAAAGAATCAGATGCATCTTAGTGATTAAACAGCAACAAACCTAGGAAAATGAATTGGAAAGTTATACCACCACCACTAACGATAATAACAAAAATTCATATAATTCACTGTCAACTGATATTTCTTAGTAGTTACTCTATACAGTATACCTGAGTGAGAGCCAAGAAAAATATTAACATGAATACAGCATGGTTCTTAACCCCAAGGAGATGCTGGTATGGTCCAGGAGATGAGACATGCACAGAGTATTTTTTTTTAATTTGGCTACACCAAATTAAAGAATCTGTTTTAGTTGTGACACGCTGCATCTTCGATCTTCACTGAGGCACGTGGGACCTATTTTCCAGACCAGGGACTGAACCCAGGCCCCCTACCTTAGGGGCCTGGAGTCTCAGCTACTGGACCATGAGGGAAGCCCCTAGAATATTAATTGAATAAATATTCCAAGATTGCAAGTTTACATTAGGTGCAGGGTAGTACACTTGAGGTCATCACCTAAGGTGAACTGAAAAGAACAGGTGGGAGTCTAAAGCCAAATAGAAACAGTTTTTTTAAAAAAATTACTTCCACTTGTATTAAAGGATGAATTATTAAGTCTCTATGGCTCTTTATTTTTCTGAGTTCTTATAAACTGTTCTGAGATGGAATAATTCCAGGCCTCCTCTCTGTAAAGTGTCACCTAATTAAACCGACATTGTGCTTTATATGGACAAGATAGCTCTAAGTATCAAACCCCTCAGAGGTTTTAAACACCAGCCTTCTCAATATAAAAGAGCCAACCTTCCTGTAATTTAGCACTCAATTGTGAAAATATTATATGATTTCCTCAATTCTTATGAAATTATTTTTATCCTATTCTTAGAGAACAAAGCCATAGATTTATTTCACCTTTTTTGACTACCTCAAAAAGTATGCATGCTTCTAATTTCAGGATCTTCCCATAGACAAAGTGCTTTCCTTTGTGATGGGAAACCTGAAAGAGGGAATATGTGAAAACTGCTGGCCAGGCATGCTGATTTTGATCTGATCTATCTTTCTCAGCACTGGCAGGCCAACATAAAGATGGCAGCTTCCCTCCTGTATAATCCTAGGAAGCCGATTGCTGAATCCTAAGAGTCCTAACTTCAGGCTGAAGGTGAAAGTAATTCCTTCAGGGAGTAATGTCTAGGTCCAGTCTGCAGAATTAAGCTGATAAGGGATGACATTGCATTAGGAGGTTACAATAATAGGATCACCTTAAATTAAGCTCCCTGAATGAATAAAATAAACCTATTACTCTGAACTTCACCTCAGCCTTGTAAAATGCCTGGCACATCAGAAGTTCTGGAAAAAAATGTCAAATAGATGACATGAAAAGGCAGTATTTTGATAGCACAGTACTATTTTTGAGGGTTATCATATATGATTCATTTTTCTTAATTTAACAAATTTACTTACTTCTTACTTTGTGCTGGACACTATTCTAGGTGGTATAGCTGTGAAGAAAAGATAAAAGATCTTTGTCCTTAAGAATCTTACCTTCAAATTGAGGAGATGGATGATTTTTTTATTTTATTTTAATTATGAGAATGTCAAAGAGAAGAGATAAAGCAGGCAGGGATTTCTGAAACATAGTGGTGGGTGTTAAAATATTAGATAGGGTGGACCATACATGAATTATGAAATTTCTAAAAATTCGAACACATAAAAGATTACTATATTTAACACCATTTAATCAGTATAATGCAAAGACCATGTGTGGGGATAGGAGGAAACTGGGTTCCAGGCCTTGCTTTCATTCATGAGTAAGTTTTTCACTCCTCTGGACTCAGTACACAGCTGTCAGATGTGCATTTTGGACATTTTCACTCCAAATCTCTTTCAGCTCTAAAATTCTGTACGTATTAATGTTTCTTTAATAATGTAGAAGACCTTTCAGGATCTTTCAGTTCCCTGGAGCTGCCAATATGAAAACCAGTTACTATCAAACACATTTTTATTGGTGCTTTCTGGTCATTTGGATTTTGGATAAATAGGAATACTTGCCATATATAGTTGTTGTTGTTCAGTTGCCCAGTTGTGTCCGACTCTTTGCAACCCCATGGACGGCAGCATGCCAGGCCTCCCTGCCCCTCACCATCTCCCAAAGTTTGCCCAAGTTCATGTCTATTGCATCAGTGATGCCATCCAGTCATCTCATCCTCTGATGCCCTCTTCTCCTTCTGCCCTCAATCCTTCCCAGCATCAAGGACTTTTCATAATGAAATCAGGTTGCTATGGTCTGAATGTTTATGTTCTGCCCAAATTTACATATTGGAATCCTAACACCAGTGTGATGGCATTAGGAGGTGGGGTCTTTGGAAAGTAATTAGGGCATGAGAGTAGAGCTCTTCTGAATAGGCCTAATGCCCTCAGAGGTCCCTAGCCCTTTCTGCCATGTGAGGATGTAATGAAATGTCTACAGCCGTCACCCAATCAGGCTGGCACCCTGATCTGAGACTTCCCAGCCTCCAGAACGGTGAGAAACAAATTTCTGTTCTTTATAAGCTATCCCATGGGTATTTTGTTATAGCTGCCAGAACGGCCTAAGACATAGGTATTATAAGATGTTCACCAGTTATAAAACTGTCATATTTTTGTAATCATTTTTTTCTATAATTTCAGGTAAGGCAGTTTGACTCCTTCCATTGAAATAAATACAGAGAGAGAGTGATTTATGTAGAATGAGGTGATTATAGTGCATTTTACTACAATTTAGTAGTGAAAAAACCCAGTTAGAATCACATATTCACTATGACACCAATTTTATGACACAATTCAATATCCTTAGAAATTGTCAGAGGCGATGGAGTTATCCAAAATGCTGAGATTACCTGGTATAAACTAGCCTACAGCCTACTTGTTACAGATCTGTGGCATCTTTATGCTAAAAGCTGGTTTCTAGTCAAAGCTGCATGACTAGAGCTGCTGCCCTCAGTGTGGTATCTAACTTTACTGAACTCATACGAAGAAATGTGATTTTTGCCACAATGTTAAGATTACACTTTTAACTTGCCAAAACAAAGAGCTCAGCTTTCATGGAGTATAACGTTCCTCTAGATAAACTTGGTATATTCTTCTTCTGTCTCTCTCTCTTTTTTTTTTTTTGGTGTATGTAGGAGTTTGATGGGTTAGGGAAGGTTGGGAAAGGTGGAGAATCATGCAGTCCCTGGAGCTCTGTAAGCAATTATTTCCCCTGCTGATAAAGAGTGTTTTGTTGCTATAAAAAGGGGTGTAGGTAGCCCCAAAATAGGTTTTGATTTGGTCATTGTACTGGAGTTCTGGGAAAAGAGACTGTTCTTTTGAATTTCTAAACAATAATAATTTGTTTCAGACATTTGTGCTGCTCATGATAAGTAGCACAACTTGCTAGGAAAGGCTTGCATTGGCAGAGCCTCGGTAGAAAACTCACAACACAGATAATGAGAATAGTTATGTTTAAATTAAATTAAGTGGGCACCAAGGGATAGGAATAAATAGGGAAGGAGGAAGTAATTGAAACAGCAAATAGTCTGAGGCATAGAAATGGAATCGTGTGTAAACTCTGCAAATTTTAAGGTCATTTGGGTGCCATAAGCTATGTTATTAATTTCTCTGGACTTTTGAATAGGTGCAGCTAATGAGTTAATGAAATGATCATGGAAAGAAATCAACACATGCACTAATATGGGGAAGAACTCTCTTAGCATATGCCACAACGGAACCAAAGGATATTTCCCAGATTCTTGCTACTCAAAGTGTGATCCATGAACCAGCAGTATTTAGCATCCTGGGAGAGTGACAGAAATGCAGAACCTCAGGCCGATTCTAGACTGAGAATTCTAGACCTACTGAATCAGAATCTGCAGAATAAAGTTGCCAGGTGATCTATATGTGCACACTGAAGTATAAGAAGCACTGCCCTAGAGTTGTTTCAACAGTTCATTCATTCTTTCAGTAAACATTCCGGGGGAACCCCTTCCATGTGCTAGAAACGAGAGTAGACAATAGGAATGCATGGTCCCTGCACTCAAGGAACACATAATTGGAGTGGGACAAATGAGAGAAGTTAAATTAAAACTTAGGCTTTGTACTTGGCTCTGGGCTTGACAGGGCTTCCCTGGTGGCTCAGAGGGTAAAAGCATCTGCCTACAATGCAGGAGACCTGGGTTCGACCCCTGGGTCAGGAAGATCCCCTGGAGAAGGAAATGGCGACCCACTCCAGTACTCTTGCCTGGAAAATCCCATGAACTGAGAAGCCTGGTAGGCTACAGTCCATGGGGTCACAAAGAGTAGGGCACAACTGAGTGACTTCACTTTCTCTTTCACTTTCTGGGCTGTCAGGGTGGAGAATGTAGCTAATGCCCCAGGGTTAGCCTGGGGTACACAAGTGTTGGTGGTGTGTTTACAGCTAACTGAAAGTGAAAGAGAATGTGTCTAGCCTTGAAACACTGAGTTTTGAGGCACCTGTGGAATCTGCAGGTAGAAATGTCTAATTAACTGGCAGTTGAAGTTGAGAGCAGGGGTCGGCAAACTGTGAATGCACAGACCAAACCCTGCCTCCTCTTTGTTTGTGCAAATGAAGTTTCATTGACCTACCGCCAGGCACATTGGTTTAAACGTTGTTTATGGTCGCTTTCACCACCCTATGAGGGCAGAGTTGAGTAGGTGCCTCAGAGAGCAGACGCCAAGTGGCACCAAAGTCTAAAATACTTTGTCTCAAGCCTTTGACAGGAAAAGTTTGCTGAGTCCTGTTCTGGAGCACAGTGGAGAGGTCTGCGTTAGAGACAGCCATGTGGAGTTCACAGCAGCCAAGAGCATAGATGAAGAGCACCCTAGGAGTTGTCAGTGAGAAAAAAGGGGGTAGGATCAGAGCCCTGAGACAGACACTGCTTCAGGTGCTTTTTGTACTCAGGGTAGCTCCCCTGCCTTTCAATTTTTTTCTTTCTCCCTTTTTTGATAACCTGTTTTTAAGCAGTTTTATTTGTGTGAGTATGTATATGTGTGTGTGTGATGGGTGCCTTGGCACTTGCAAATGTGTTAAGCCAAGAAACTTGCATTAGTCCAGTGACCTGTCTTGTAGGTAATTTATGACCCTAATAATTCAGCAGATTCTATAAGGCAACAAATAATGCTTACCTTTCTATGAAAGCTGTGAACCAGTGAAGTGCTCAGTTGTGCCTGACTCTTTGTGATCCCAAGGACTGTAGCCTACCAGGTTTCTCAGTTCATGGGATTTTCCAGGCAAGAGTACTGGAGTGGGTTGCCATTTCCTTCTGCAGGGGATCTTCCTGACCCAGGGATCAAACCCAGGTCTCCCACATTGCAGGCAGACGCTTTACCGTCTGAGCCACTAGGGAAGCTATGAAAACTGTAAGGAACATAATAGTTTGGGCCTAATTACAGAGAAGAATCTGATCATCTCATGAAATAGAAAGGAAATTTTTCGTTTCCTTGTAACTCTGTCTTGCCTGACTCCTGTGGCTGGCAGGGCTGTGCAGAGGTGCTCATAGCTCCCGCAAGGCCCCTGTTCTCTTAATCTGGTCCCCAAACTACATGGCCACAAGCTGACATGTTGTCTGTGCTTCACCAGGCTATTATTCCCCACCGGATACACAGAAGTGTATCAGACAGAGGGGAGCTATGAGGGCAAGCAGGAAGCTGCTGGAGCCAGGAAGTAGTTCAGGGCATAAAAAGGGAAATGTGTGTGTGAAGTCTGCCAATGTAAAAGCCATTCAATGCCATGAACTCTTATGTACTTCTCAGGAGCTGTGCATGAAACATTTTACATGGAATCACCGCAAACAGTCAATGACTCAAGCCTCAGTTCTTAGCCCACCTTTATTAGATAAACAACACAGATTGTGTTAAGTCCTGGACTCCGAGCAGAGGCTGAGTTGAGGCAGGGAGGAGAGAAAGGGCACAGGTGGCAGTCAGCCTAGCATCCTCCCATCGGTGCAGAAATCCTCTGATTACCTTTTTTTCACACCAGAACGAAGGTAGTCCTTGTACTCCCCAGTGCCAGACATGGTGCATAGTGCCTTCACAGGCAGCCTCTAGTTTAACATCCCTGTGAACACAATTCAGGTATAACGGAGCTGCCAAAATTGTGTATTTCGCCTTGAGGTGTAAGGTGCTCACTTCTGAGAAGCCCCAGGAGTCTTTGGATAAATCTACAGCTGCAGATTGCAGTTCTCCATTAGAGGTGCTGATTCCATCTCCATTTCCACAGAACGACTTTATTTTCAGCCTTTCTCTCCAGTCCTTATGAGGACCCAAAGCTGTCTGTTCACAATATTGAGTGTGGGGTTTTCTTACAAGGCCACACTTCGTCTGGGCATTTGTTTACTCTGGAACCGAGTGGTACCAAACTCTTCGTCACATCTCGCTTTCTCAGGGTGAATGAGCCAGTGTTGAAATGTCCAGTTCCTTTGTGCAGCCTCTCCTCCCTCTGCTGCCCCTCCTTGGCCCTCCCCCAACCCCAGTCTTTCAGTTATTTCTGTATTTTTACGACTCTCCACTAGAGGATAAAGTAGAGGATTAATGAGTGGAATGACAGGCATCAGTATTTAGTGAGGACCTGGGCCCATGAACCCTCCCCAGCCTCCGGGGGTAGGTCCTATAGATTTCTCTATTAAAGAGGAAATAATGGAGAATTAGAGACATTAAGTCATTTCCCTACAGCCAGAAAGTGCTAGAACTGCATGAGAACCACACCTTCTGTGTCAGTGGGCTCTTCACCACCACACCCATCACCAAACTTTATACACCAGAGACTGGAGTCCCAGAGCCACCAAACTGCGGCTTCTAAATTTTGCACTTTTTGCCTCTGGAAAGATAGTTATTTGTCATTCCCCTTCCCTGTGCCCTAGAAACACTGCTAACCAGGATGACAGAACCCTGCCATTGTGCATGGCAAGGGCATCCTCCCAAAGGCTTGCCAGTGAGGCTTTGGGCTGGCAACCCATAGATCTGTGACTGTACCCTTTCTATACAACTTTATAATTCTCTTTATTGAAAGAAGTAAAGTCAAATAAATATTAAAGAAACATCAAAACCAACAAAGCAATTTCTAGGATGTGGCAACTTTCCTTGCTACCATCTAGCAACCAGCGGGACTCCAGACTCTACTTGGGACAGCAATGGTAATGATGGTTCCCAGGTGTTAACCTGTCAACCAGACTGTCCTGCCGCACCTAGATATGCATTTCCTTGGGGGTCTTTCCTTCCTGAAGGGTCTCTTTCTCTTTCCTCTAGTCTCTCCAAGTTGTTCCTTCTGGGCCTTGGAAGAGCTTGTTCTGTCCCACAGTCAGCATCTGGCCCTCTCCCTCCAGCCTCCTAAGTGTCCCACCTTTCTTTTGCTTCACACCCTGTTTGTAGGGGCATGTCTGCTGCAACCAGAGAGACCACACTGGTCCCATCTTTACTTGTTCTCCAACACCACAGTGTAAATTACTTAAAATTAGACCCAATGCTCGGCGCAGTTAGGTAAATTTCTCCCTCATGGGAGAAAGTGACTGCTTTTAAAACTTATTTTAGAATGACGTTTCTTTATAACACCATTATCTCTTCTTCATACTGTTCATGAGGTTCTCAACAGTATGAAGAAGAGATAATGGTGAAAGAAAGTATGAAGAAAGGCAATGCCTGCCAAAGAATGCTCAAACTACCGCACAACTGTACTCATCTCACACGCTAGCAAAGTAATGCGCAAAATTCTCCAAGTCAGACTTCAAAAGTATGTGAACTGTGAATTTTCAGATGTTCAAGCCGGATTTAGAAAAGGCAGAGGAACCAGAGATCAAATTGCCAACATCTGTTGGATCATCAAAAACCAAGAGAGTTCCAGAAAAACATCTTCTTTTGCTTTATTGACTACACCAAAGCCTTTGACTGTGTGGAACACAACAAATTGTAGAAAATTCTGAAAGAGATGGGAATACCAGACCACCTAACCTGCCTCCTGAGAAATCTGTATGCAGGTCAAGAAACAATAGTTAGAACTAGACATGGAACAATATATTGGTTGCAAATCGGGAAAGGAGTACGTCACGGCTGTATATTGTCACCCTGCTTATTTAACTTATATGCAGAGTACATCATGAGAAATACTGGGCTGGAAGAAGCTGGAATCAAGATTGCCGGGAGAAACATCAATAACCTCAGATATGCGGATGACACCACCCTTATGGCAGAAAGTGAAGAAGAACCAAAGAGCCTTTTGATGAAAGTGAAAGAGGAGAGTGAAAAAGTTGGCTTATACTCAACATTCAGAAAACTAAGATCATGGCATCTGGTCCCATCACTTCATGACAAATAGATGCAAAAACAGTGGAAACAGTGAGAGACTTTATTTTGTGGGGCTCCAAAATCACTGCAGATGGTGACTGCAGCCATGAAATTAAAAGATGCTTGCTCCTTGGAAGAAAAGTTATGACCAACCTAGATAGCCTATTAAAAAGCAGAGACATTACTTTGCCAACAAAGTTCCATCTAGGCAAAGCTATGGTTTTTCCAGTGGTTATGTATGGATGTGAGAGTTGGACTGTGAAGAAAGCTGAGCACCAAAGAATTGATGCTTTTAAACTGTGGTGTTGGAGGAGACTCTTGAGAGTCCCTTGGACTGAAAGGAGATCCAACTAGTCAATCCTAAGGGAAATCAGTCCTGAATATTCATTGGGAGGACTGATGCTAAAGCTGGAACTCTAATACTTTGGTCACCTGATGCGAAGAGCTGACTCATTTGAAAAGACTGATGCTGGGAAAGATTGAAAGCGGGAGGAGAAGGGGATGACAGAGGATGAGGTGGTTGGATGGCATCACCGACTTAAGGGACCTGAGTTTGGGTAAACTCTGGAGTTGGTGATGGACAGGGAAGCCTGGCATTCTTCAGTCCATGGGGTCACAAAGAGTTGGACATGACTGAACAACTGAACTGAATTGATCTCTTCTTCAGAGATCTTCAGCAACTCTGGTACAAAGCTTCCTTGGTGAAAATAATGGATGTTTTTTAGAGAGAGGAGATTTCTGGATGATCTGTGCCTTTTCCTTATACCTGCTTTCCTAATATTGCCCTGTGGTGTTGACAGCCTGAGATTTCAAGGTAGGTGATGAGAGAGTAGAGTGGTTCTGATCACGGAGGTGATGATTTGCTGGGCTCTATGTTGCAAATAGTGCAGGGCTAAGGGAGGTTGACCTGGGAAGCACATGCCAGGGGCCTGACACTCATGGATTCACTGATCTATTCCTCATAGACCTCCTGTGAGGGAGGAGGTATGCTAAAAAGTCCCAGTTTTATGGATAAGGAAGCAGAGTACAGAGCAGTGAACTGATTTGCCCAAAGTCACACAGCTCATGAATGTTAGTGATGGGATTTGAACTTAGGCAGTCTGGTTTCAGAGACTGTGCTCATATCCTCCCTTCTGTACTTCTTGACAAAGGGAGAAGGAAGACTTTTCATTGTTCAGTTGCTTAGTTGTGTCAGACTCTGCAACCCCATGGACTGCAGCACGCCAGGCTTTCCTTCATTTTCTCCTGGAGTTTGCTCATATTCATGTCTGTCGAGTCAGTGATGTCATCCAACTGTCTCATCTTCTGCTGCCCTCTTCTCCTAACATTCCCTTTACAGATCTTATGGATTCATTGGAAACATTTGCCAATCTAATTTAAGACATACTGTGTTAAATACCACACAGAAACACAGACTAGGGTGCTCTTAAGTCCTGGATATTTTCATGTGGTGTAAAAAGCTATTTTGGGAACTGCCTTCCATCCCAGAGAATTATCAGCCCCTCAGATAATTGAGGAAAATGAAGTAAAATGAGAAGAAGGGTCCTATCCAAGCCATTTTTCCTTGTAATTCACCACTAATCAGGGTCAAATGGCTTTTCTCACACTGATTCCTAACAGCTCTGCCTCTCTCCCCCAGTGGGTTCCTGCTTTTCCTGCAACCAAACATTCTTCCCTGATTGCTGTTGCTTCTAAATGCATTGTAACAGAGACAGTATCCTTCAGAAGGATAGAAAGCAGTTCTACCTTTAAAAAGATATTGCTAAAAAAACAAGATCCCAAATACCAGGTTCCCATCAAGACAGAATAACCTTCCTCAAGTCTCCTCACACTTCCCTGGCTACAAAATGGGCAAAATCAAACTTGCTTCCTCTTGGTCCTCACCTGGTGGGAGTATTGTGAAGATAAAAGGCAGTAATTGGTATGAAAATGCCCTGAGCTCCATAGATGAAAAGCTCTATATAATCCCAGTATATTATTAAACTGGCTTTATTGGGATTTGGATACAGTTCTGTGGCTCACAGAAGTCAGTCTTTCAGCCAGTAGTAGGGAGTCCCCAAGGCTTTATTCCAGAAAGAGAGTGTTTATGGCAAATATGGTCAGGTTAGCATTATCCATCCAGGTCACAGACAGCCTAGAGTTAGAGAATGGAAAGACTTCTATTTGGGAAGCCCTTTGGCCATACTTGACTGTTTCCTGCAATGGGGAACTCCCTATCTCCTGAAGTCACCACTGGAGACCATTAGAAAGCACTTCCTTGGATTGGTGTTTATTCTGCTTCTCTGCGTGCCTGGACTATGCAGAACACGTCCACGTCTGGCCCTTTAGCTGTTTGAACACATGCATCAGGCTCACCCAGAGACACTGCTAACCCAGCCTCCCTCAGCCTCGTTTTGCCTGATGAGGTTTTGAATCATCTCATTTCGCTCTTTCTCTGTCAGATATGTTTTAGTCCATCCCTAACATAGAGTGTGGCCCCCAGAACCACGTGACACTCCAGAGAGTCTGACCGAAGCAGATGGCTACTTTGTCATCCTGTTTAGCACAGTCTGAGGTCAGAGTTTGCTTAACAATAGCTACTGATGTTACACCAATTACAATCTTTACATCTAATACATTGTATATACCCCTGCTAGGTTGTGTCTCCCCAATATTAGCAATGATTTTTTAAAATTCTTGGCCAAAAGTTACATTTAAATGAAATTTTACTTTTAAATGAAATTTTAGTGAATTTGGTGCTAGCCTATTCAGATTTTTTAAAAATCCCCATTTTACCATCTAACATGTTATCTATCCCTTACAGGTAGTAATCCAAGCTCCTGAGTCTTTATTCCAAAAAGGATAAGGAACATACTTTATGCTTTTTTCAAATATAGTGGCCTTTAATTAGATCTCCTACATGGATAGTTTTGATTAAAACTGCTCTCATTTTTGGTTAAAATATTCATGAAAATATTGCCTAGGGTAAGGCCAAAAAATATTCTTATATCAACTAATTTGTTCCCTTTCTCCGTTTCAATCATCAAATTATTAATCTGCCTAGTTGTACTGGTCCCTGTCCTGTGTTTTGTAACCTTGTCCAAAACGCTTTGCAAACAACCTTCTTGTCTGCTTCATTTGCTCTGATATGCCAGTCTTTCTGGAAAGAAATGATTGGCATCACTGTGACCTGACTTGCTCTTAGTGAGACTGGATTGGCTTTTATGGCACCACCGTTACCAATTTCTTTTCCAGTCCATCCCGTTTTTAATTTCTGGGATCCATTTCCAGCTCCACCACCTATATCTTAGAGAATTTTCCTTCTCTCTCTTTAAAATAATCAAGGCATTTGCCTAATTCCTTGCTCTGGTCCCATTCTCATAGATCGTGTCTCCTTCCAAGGTCTCTGTCATCAAGGCTTCCATCCTATTTGCAATCCAAAGACTGGTCTCCCTGGCAAGGAAGCCAGTGGCAACTGGGAGAGGAATTGTGCCTCTTTTTGACATGCATCAGCATCACACCTTGGATGCCAGGCAGTTGCCTCAGGCCTTCTTTGATCTCCTTGGTTCTGAGCCTCACCAAATTCTTTAAAATGCTACTTTTAGTCTTTAAGTGGCTCTTATTAAGATGCAAATATCTCTTAGAATATCTCTTTGAAGGGTTATAAAGTTAACATCCTGTGCAGTTTCAGGGGCGAGGTAAGGGTGGGTTTTAAAGGAAGTCATCCTTAACTCCTCACTTACGGCTGGGCTAAAACATCAGACCTTCCTCAGACACTTTACCTAGTGCCACTGAATGGAAAACATCCCAAGCCTGGTTCATTTTGGGAGAGCTGCTCCATTTCTGTACTGTTGGATAATATGCAATGATAATCATCATCATCATTAAATGAACTCTAACTCCATGTCAAGCATTCAGTGCTTCAGTGAATTACATCCTTTTCAGTGGGTTACCTCAATGAACTCTTAAAATAAACTTAAGAGGTAGTTGTTATTTCTCCCATTGTATAAATGTAGCAATGGAGGCATTAAGACTTGAGTGGAGTAAGACAATTTGATATATATATCAGAACCAAGGCTCTTAATCACCTTGTTACACAGCCTCATTTCTGTCTATGGGATCTACTGAGTAAGATGGATGAGGAAGCTGAAGCGCAAGGCCAGTGGGATGGGGAAAGCAGAGCACCGAAGAATTGATGCTTTTGACCTGTGATGCTAGAGAAGACTCTTGAGAGTCCCTTGGACTGCAAGGAGATCCAACCAGTTCATCCTAAAGGAAATCAGTCCTGAATATTCGTTGGAAGGACTGATGATGAAGCTGAAACTCCAATACTTTGGCCACCTGATGTGAAGAACTGACTCATTTGAAAAGACCCTGATGCTGGGAAAGATTGAAGGCAGGCAGAGAAGGGGACAACAGAGGATGAGATGGTTGGATGGCATCACTGTCTCAATGGACATGAGTTTGAGCAAGCTCTGAGAATTGGTGATGGACAGGGAAGCCTGGCGTGCTACAGTCCATGGTGTCGCAGAGTCAGACATGACTGAGCAGCTTTACTGAGTGGGAATCGGGAGTGTCCATCTGCAAATAAGAGGTGCAGAGAGGGTAAGGGAGGAATGGTTCAAGGTGTATGAGAAAGGACTGAGATGTGAGGTGGAATATCATTTCTACAGAAGTGAGTTCCTAGACCACCAGTGTCAGCATCACCCAAGAACTTCACAGAAATACAGATTCTCAGGCCCATCCCAGACCTTCTAAATCCCAAAAGCTGGAGATGGGGCTTGATATCTGCTTGCTAATAAGCCTTCCAGAAGTTTCTGATACATGCTGAGAATCACTGCTGTGGACCAGCTTCTGAAGGTGGTGAGGCTTCTGGTTTTCTCACTGGTGGAATAAAAGTTATAAATCAACACCTGTGCTATCTCTTTGATTTTTTTAAGATGATGCTCCACAATGTCTGCTTGGACTGAGAGACTAAGTATCATGTTCCTTCCCTACCTTCTGTCTGGTCTGTAACCTGAGGCCCATTACTTAGCTCACGATTCTTTGCCTGTAAAATGTGGTTAATGAAGCCTATTCCCTATTGGGGTAGCCAGAGAAATGTGTAATTAGCAGTTGCAAGGCACCTGGAGCCCAGAGGCACCTATAAGTACTGTAGGATAATAACCAGTTTATGGCCTTAAATGTTGCCTGCAACTTGATACATTTAACATTTCTTCTCTGAATTGTAAAGCTGAAAGTTAATTTAATAGTTTAGTATTTGCACTTATATTTGTATTCATTCTTTAGCCCCAAATCATGTGTATATGTGTGTGTGCTTCCTTTAACCTTCCAGAGAAAATGAGTAAAAAAGAAAACATTTTAAAAAATCAGGACCTTCTGAAAAATAACCTCTCAAAAGCATGATGCTGGATTGATTGTCAAACAGATTCTTTGATGATTTGGGCTGAAAGGTGAGAAACTGCAGGGGCAGAGATACTAATAGTTGGTGCCAGGGGGATTGCTGGTTCTTTGAGATTCCAAGCTGTGATTATTTAATAACAGTTTATCTTTTGATTTTTATGAACCTTTTCATGTCTGCTCCTCTTTCTAACAATAACCCTCCTTTTCCTATTCAGAATCGCAAAAGTCTGAATAATATTTTCTACATGGTCATTCTTCATTCAACTGAGGCAAACCCTTCCTTTTTTAGGCAAGTCTGCTTGTCTTATGTATACACTCATTTTAGATTAGATTTATAAGTGTACAGCCTAGTTTGTTTTACTCTAGAATAAAGATGTTTTCCCTCGCCTTCATCTTAAGCAAATGAATAACCAAAAAAAGACTCAGATGGAGACGCAACAAAATCATTTCTTTTGAGAGGTTGACCAGGGCAGAATTTACATGGTGGATACAAATGTGAATAGATAAGCAAAGATAATGCATATAAAAGAGGCTTTTATACCAACAGTGTGGTATGGACAAAATGTTTTTAACTGCCAGATAACTGTAGTTTTTATTTTGGATGTTATAACTTTAATATTTGAGCATAATTACTGGGCACAGAAAATACCTTCACCCTTTTATTATCGTATCCTGACATTTTAAATTATACACTCGCTATTCCTGAATTAAAAAAAAAAAAAGAACAGCAGAATAGGGATCATCAGGACCCTAAATCAACTCACTATTTTATAAAACAAGTCTCAAGTAAACAGGCTTGTGTCTCCTTATGCCTTATGCTGGAGGTCAAATGCTCACAATAGCCTAAAATAACAAGTTGAGACGTTTTCAAAATTGGAAATAAGAAAGAAATTCAGCCATCTGCTAATGGAAAGAAAAGTTTTGCAATAAAGCTAACAGCTGCTGTCATTTCTGAAGAAACATCTCTAAATTTTTCAGAAGACAGTAATGGTGCTTACGACAGCTAAAAATAATCCATGGCCCCATTAACTAATTATGAATTACCTGGGAAATCGTGTTTGCACTTAGAAAAGCCGAGCGGAATCCTTTTAGAAGTTGGTCTAACTTTACAACTGTCTGGGGTTATTCATTGCAGACTGGAGTGTTTCCTTTCAAGTCCAAATAAGTCGAAGTAAATTGGACAGCGGATTCCCTGTAAGGGATAACAGGGAGGGAGAGAGACAGTGCCCTCCCTTTCCTTGAAAAGCACTAGCTGAACCCAGGAGTGGCTCCTGCTTCCCACGCGCTTCAGAACTCTCTGCCGAGCTCTTCAGTGAAATGAAATAGTAGCATGTCTGGCAAATGATGAGGCTTGACAGCAAGCAGAAAGGCAGAGTTTAACTCCTCCTCATCTTCCAACGCTGGCATTAAGCCTTCAGATAAGGCAAGAAAAATGGTTCACTGTTGGGACTGCCTGCCCCTCATAATAGAAAATGGCCCGGCCAGAGATATTTTCTCATCTTTCTGATCACCTATCTTCTAGGGGCCTGTCTTTTCTTATCAGGTGTAAATTATTTGTTTGCAACATTTCTGAGATTGCTCTAAGAAGATCAATAGAAATGTGGTGAGGAAAGAGAATATAATTTCACTGCCTTCACTTCTCTGAAAGCCGGGGGTTCTTGCAGTGTGTGTACTTCCTGCCCAGCTTGGTAATAATTAATGTAAAGTGTGTGTGTTTAATCTGCAGAAACTTATCAAGAAATAAGTGCTTTTAATCATTGTTTGGATGATCTCAAAGCATTTTAATATTACAGTGTTTAGTCAGCAAACCTCTGTAATAAAGGAAACATGTTGTTTGATTGAATTAGGTTATGTAAAGCTTCCTCTTATGATTTTTAAAATGAGAGCTGATTCTTTTGAGAAAAAAAAAAGAATGTTTTTCTTGAGGAATCTGGATTGGTTCCTCTCTTTTCTGGCCTCTCAGAACTTTTAGTATCTGAACTACTCATTTCTCATCTCTCAGTGTCTACTTTCATGTACTGTTAATTCTCTTTTTATGTCCTAACCCAGCCAGATTATAAACTCCTTGAAGGTAAGCATTGTCTTTTATCTTTCTTTATTTCTGAAAGTGCCTAAATCAGTAGGTTGTCAGGCAGCTGTAACAAGATTTTCTGTATTTCAGTTCAGTTCAGTCGCTCAGTCATGTCCGACTCTTTGCAACCCGGTGGACTGTAGCACGCCAGGCTTCCCTGTCCATCACCAACTCCCAGAGCTTACTCAAACTCATGTCCATAGAGTTGATGATGCCATCCAACCATCTCATCCTCTGTTGTCCCCTTCTCTGCCTGCCTTCAGTCTTCCCCAGGATCTGTGTCTTTTCCAGTGAGTCAGTTCTTCACATCAGGTGGCCAAAGTATTGGAGTTTCAGCTTCATCATCAGTCCTTCCAATGAATATTCAGGACTGATTTCCTTTAGGATGAACTGGTTGGATCTCCTTGCAGTCCAAGGGACTCTCAAGAGTCTTCTCTAGCATCACAGTTCAAAAGCATCAATTCTTCGGTGCTCAGCTTTCTTTATAGTCCAAGTCTCACATTCATACATGACTACTGGAAAAATCATAGCTCTGAATAGATGGACCTTTGTTGGCAACATAATATCTCTGCTTTTAAATATGCTGTCATAGCTTTTCTTCCAAAGAGCAAGTATCTTTTAACTTCATGGCTACAGTCACCATCTGCAGTGATTTGGGAGCTGAAAAAAATAAAGTCTCTCACTGTTTCCATTGTTTCCCCATCTATTTGCCATGAAGTGATGGGACTAGATGCCATGATCTTAGTTTTCTGAATGTTGAGTTTTAAGCCAATTTTTCACTCTCCTCTTTGGCTTTCATCAAAAGGCTCTTTGGTTCTTCTCCGCTTTCTACCATAAGGGTGGTGTCATCTGCATATCTGAGGTTATTGATGTTTCTCCCGGCAATCTTGATTCCAGCTTGTGCTTCATTCAGCCCAGCATTTCTCATGATGTACTCTGCGTATAAGTTAAATAAGCAGGGTGACAATATACAGCCTTGATGTACTCTTTTCCCAATTTGCAACCAGTCTGTTGTTCCATGTCTAGTTCTAACTGTTGCTTCTTGACCTGCATACAGATTTCTCAAGAGGCAGGTCAGGTGGTCTGGTATTCCCAACTCTGTAAGAATTTTCCACAATTTGATGTGTTCCACACAGTCAAAGGCTTTGGCATAGTCAATAAAGCAGAAGATGTTTTTCTGGAACTCTCTTGCTTTTTTGATGATCCAACTAATGTTGGCAATTTGATCTCTGGTTCCTCTGCCTTTTCTAAATCCAGCTTGAACATCTGGAAGTTCATGGTTCATGGATTGTTGAAGCCTGGCTTGGAGAATTTTGCACATTACTTTGCTAGCATGGGAGATGAGTGCAATTGTGCGGTAGTTTGAGCATTCTTTAGCATTGCCTTTCTTTGGGATTGGAATGAAAACTGACCTTTTCCACTCCTGTGGCCACTGCTGAGTTTTCCAACTTTGCTGGCATATTGAATGCAGCACTTTCACAGCATCATCTTTCAGGATTTGAAATAGCTCAACTGGAATTCCATCACCTCCACTAGCTTTGTTCGTAGTGATGCTTCCTAAGACCCACTTTACTTTGCATTGTCTGACCCATTCTGTCTCTGCCCAGGTCAACAAGCTACAACATGCTGTGCCAGTTCAACAAGGATAGGTAAAACTATAGCCAACCATGGAAAATATCACTCACCCTTAGATGGACACCACTATAAGGACCCACAGGCTTGAGACTAGCAAGAGGGGGAGGCCCAATGCCCCTTGCCATTCCAGTTCAGCAGGAAGTAGCCAGAGAGACCTCGATGCCCCTATTCCCAAAGAATTGGGCCTCCCATCTCTTGAAGGGGGAATGCTAGGTAGTTAGAATAGGAAAAAGTAGTCCAGAATGGTGGTGGCTAAAAGACAAAGAAGGGAAAAGCTCATGAAAATAGATCAAAGGAAGGTCAGAGGATGGAAGTGAGGCCCTCAGGTAAAATAAACAGCCCTCCTGGCTAGCTCAATTTACATAGGGCAGGCTCAGGGGAAGGAGAAAAAACACATACAGTGAGGAGCCACTGCTCAGGCTCCAGGTTGCTCTGTGTCATGCTGGTCAGAAAGACTACTATCAAAAAGTCTAGAAACAATAAATACTGGAGAGGATGCAGAGAAAAGGGAACTCTCTTACACTGTTGGTGAGAATGCAAACTAGTACAGCCACTATGGGGAACAGTGTGGAGATTCCTTAAAAAACTGGAAATAGAACTGCCATACGACCCAGCAATCCTACTGCTGGGCATACACACTGAGGAAACCAGAATTGAAAGAGACACATGTACCCCAGTGTTCATCGCAGCACTGTTTACAATAGCCAGGACATGGAAGCAACCTAAATGTCCATCGGCAGACAAATGGATAAGAAAGCTGTGGTACATATACACAATGGAATATTACTCAGCTATTAAAAAGAATGCATTTGAATCAGTTCTAATGAGGTGGATGAAACTGGAGCCTATTATACAGAGTGAAGAGGTCAGAAAGAAAAACGCCAATACAGTATATTAACGCATATATATGGAATTTAGAAAGATGATAATAAGAAAAACGCCAATACAGTATATTAATGCATATATATGGAATTTAGAAAGATGGTAATGATGACCCTATATGCGAGACAGCAAAAGAGACACAGAGATAAAGAACAAACTTTTGGACTCTGTGGGAGAAGGTGAAGGTGGTATGATTTGAGAGAATAGCATTGAAACCTGTATATTACCATATGTGAAATAGATCACCAGTCCAGGTTTGATGCATGAGACAGGGTGCTCAGGGCTGGTGCACTGGGATGACCCTGAGCGATGGGATGGGGAGGGAAGGGAGAGGGAGCTTCAGGATGGTGGACACATGTACACCCATGGGTGACTCATGTCAATGTATGGCAAAAACCACTACAAAATTATAAAGTAATTAGCCTCCATGAGGAGCCAGAATTGAGCTGGGGTTAGGGGGTGCTTCTTTTCTCACCATGTCTTTTGGGTCGGCCCACCCTCATGCCTTTATTTTCCTTTACTTGCCAAATAAAACTGAGCTGTAACACAGAGCTGTAACACTGGTCTGTCGCTTCAAATTTTTGTTGCAGTGAGACAGAACCGAGGAAATTACAGACTCCCCTGACATATCGCATTTTATGATCTGACCCATTTTTTAAATTAAAATAGTGAAGTGTACCTTATTCTATTTTAATATCACAAGGTCATCTTGAAAGTTAGTGTGTTTGACAGTCTGTCTTCTAAAATGACCCCGGCCTTCCTCAGCACAGTGGTCTGCAATCCTGAGCTCTGGAGGTATAAGATTATTTGGGTGTCACACCTAGTAAGTGTGATTTGAAACAGTGTCACTCCCACTGAATGAACTTAATCACAGTGCATAGAGTCAGACTGATTAATTTCTGTGTGGGTGTAATTGAGAATTGTACTGACTCTAAGAATCTTTCATGACTGGAGAACATCAGAGAGAATGCCTTTCTGGATAAATAAATGGATATTCATTTATTTATCATAATTCATAAAGGGTTAATGAAGTTGGCTTTTCTGAAACCTGTTTATAAAATTTGATTTTGGTCACTGATTGACATTCAAGAGACACACTCATGTTCCTGGATGTTGTTTATGTGTGTGTGCATTTCTGTGTGTATGAAAAACAAAGGAATTGAGTTAGTATCTAGAACATATCATTTAAATTCTTAGAAACCCCATAATTGCAGGTTTTGTGGCATGCGTATCATATGAAGACAAGAAAAATAGCCCACTAAACTTAGAGGCCTTGCTTAGGCTCAGACTACATCACCAAGAGAAAATAGGGACATGTTGGTAATGTTGTTATCATTTTTATTTTTAGAAAAACCCAGAGTGCAGATGAGAGCGTCTTTGCAAGGAGTTTAGAAGTGGTGTGTAGTATAGCACAGGAAGTTCATTATAGATGTGAAATTATGCAGTACGTAGCAAGGGTAAATGTTTATTCATATTCCACATTTAACCCACCAACGTTTAAATGCTGCAGTGAGGTTTCCTGTTTCAGCTTATGGGATTCAAAATCTCCCTAGATTGTAACAAAGGCACAGCTGGGGAAACTCGAAGTATATCCAAGCCCCCTTCTCACCTTTGGACAACGTATTTGATTCCAGTTTATAAAAAGTGAGTCCAAATTCCCTATAAAATTAAATGACCTTCGTCCTCGTCAGGTCTTGTTTAGGGCTCTTTTTGCCTTTCCTTTGGTCTGGGGGGTGTTAAAGGGTCTCTGTTGGGTCCTGGAAGGGGAAGAAGGCACCCTCAGTTGGGGTGTTGAACAGAAGTTAATGAAGGGACTTTTTTTTAAAGAAGCATCAGTGGGCGAAGGGAACCAGAGATTCTGAAGCACCCAGGGCTTGCCAGCGGTGGGTAGCCATGAACACTCCCAGGTCTGAAAGGGAAACAGGAAGAAGCTGTGTTACTACTGGATCCTGGGGAGGGCTAGAGCCACAGGAGAGGAGCCTGGACCGTGGTGGTCATGAGGGTCGTCCACTGAAACACCAGAACAAAGAGAGAACAGGAAGAAATACCTCAGCAACTCTCTGCTCCCTCCTTCCCTTTCCTGCCCAAGGCTCCCATTGGCTGAACCTGATTGGAAGCCTGAGGCAAGGGAGCCTTAGGACTATAGTTCTGCGATATTAATCTCCGTACCACACAGAGACACACAGACACACACACAGACCCACACACTCACTGAGGAGACCCCTGGGAGAAGCAGAGACTACTCCTGTCAGAGAGTCAGTTGTTCCCTTCATACTCAGGATTACCAACACAGTTTTTTTTTCACTGAATTGGCTGTGGGATGGAGATGCAAAGGATGGATGAAATCAGAATTCAGGTGGAGACCTGGCTTCTACGATCTGGAAAAAAAAAAAGAATAGTACAATATGACGTATCTCCATAAAAAGCAGAAAATAAACAGCCCCATGGAGAGGTGGTTCTGAGCACCTGCCCTGGAGTGAAACTGTTCATATGTGACCCCAGCTTGGCCTCTTACCCGTTGGGCTGTCTGGGGCTAGTTTCTCTCTGAGGCTCTTTTTGCACATTTTATTTATTGATTTATTTTAATCTTTGGCTGCACTGGGTCTTCGTTGTTTGAGCTTCTCTAGTTGCATTGTGCAGGCTCTCAGAGTTGTGGTATGTGGGATTCGTTGACCCCCTGGCATGTGGAATCTTAGTTCCCTGACCAGGGATCAAATCCATGTCTCCTGTGTTGGAAGGTGGATTCTTAACTACTGGATGACCAGGGAAGTCTTTTTTTTTTTTTCTTTTTTTTTTGCCCATTTTAAAAGTAAGAATAATGATCATGCCTATCCATGGGTAGGCTGAAGTGAAAAGATAATTGTAAAATTCTTGGCTCAGAACATAGTCAGCAGGAAATACAACTGCTAGCTGCTAACCTGAATCAGAGAGAGGAAGGCTCAGTCTTGGCAGCGGTCCTGTCCCGGAGGATGTCCTTCCGTCTACAGCAGGAGTCAGATGTGGGTAAGGATGAAGCATGAGGTCTTTATGTTTATTAAGAGGGGAGTGTGAGCTGCAGTTGGCTGAGAAACACCCACTCTTTCCTCCCTTTTCAGCGCTGAGTTGAAAACCTTGTTTATCTCTCACATGTTGGTAGTCTATGGGACTTGGAAGTAGGATTCAGAGAAAATGACGAAAGGATGGGTGTTAGGTGGGGTCAAAGCTGGGTGGAGTATGCAGAGCAACAGCAAAACAGGGAGGCCCACCCGGGCTGCGTGAACACATTCTTCGCCAGCCTCCCACACCTTGGGTCCTGGCCCACTCTCTTCTGAGCCCACAGCCTCCGTCACTTCATGTTGGAGCTGCTGTTAAAAGCATTCACAGTCCCTGCTCAGAGAAAATGACCACTCTTGGGAGAAGAGATGGCAGAGTGAGTGAGAGACATACACACAGAGAATAGCAGATCAGGAAGATACTGGGGTCTCTTGAGAAAAGGATCCCCAAAAGAATCTAAAGATGCAGTTGGTCCTTTAAGTTAGCTGGCTTTCCCTTACATTTGTGTAGTTTTAAAAATAAAAACTGGAAGCAAGTTGGATGAACATAAAAATACCGGCAGCCTTGGGAATTCGGGGCAAAATTCTGCTCTAAGAAATTATGGCATGGTTTCATATTCGACCCGGCTCTGTTTCTTCCACTATTATTTTTCTGGCTGATTTCTTCACCCCTGGACTTCTTTCTGGTTTTCCAATTTATGCACCTTATCCCACACCCTCCACTCCTGTTTCCCCATCCCATGAATAAGCCTGTGGTTACAGAGGCAGCATCTTTTGTACCAGTAATCTCTGGATTTTCAGTAGCAATGGATAAGAGTCAGGGATGAGATGAGTGTGTGAGCTGGTGAGAAAAGTCCAGATAATAAAAAATACACTGTGTTATGAGGTTGGCAGCCCTTGACATTTTGAAGATTACCTGGGCTTTGACAACCCGTATATCTGACCACCCTGCCATCAGAAAAGACTAAAATATATTTTAAAAGTCAGATGATAAATAAATTCAATCTTGTAATTACTAATTCACCACACAAGATGAGTGTAGAAAAATTTGGCTGATAGAATTATGGCAATTTGACATCACAAAGCTACAATGGTGAGGGACTAGAAACATTCTTCCTATAATTCTATTTTAAAAGAAATTCTGTTTAGAAAATGACCATCAGATTCCATGCTTGTCGTGTCTGTGTACCTTAGCTGTAAGAATTAGGGTCAAAGGACTAGACTGGGGGGAAAATGTCAAATGCGGAAATACACCTCTGGGTATATACAGGAAGCTCATGTCTTGGAGAAGACAACTGTGTACCCTTATTATTGATACCTTGAGTCATTTACTATGTGTAAGAGATAAGTTATCTAATCAGTGGATACATTTAGAATATTTTTAGTGTAATAGCTTTGAAAATACTGGTGATATAAAATGCATTTAGAAAGCCATCCAGAATTCCATAGACAGTCTCAGTGGTGGTCAAGATCAAGTACGCCTTCTTTCCAGAACCTTCTATTCAGTGCATCAGTGCTCATGGACGTGAAACAGTGGAGTCCTTCCAGCATCCTCTGTCACTCAGAGGGGGATTGGAGGAAAGCCTTTTACAGTGTAACAAATGAACTTGGAAAAGAGAACCAACCCCTAAGCAGCTAAAGGTTGCATATGAAAAACCTACAAACAGCTGCTGCTGAAGGCTCTGCCTCTTGATCCAGCAAATTGTTACTGGTTTGGTATGTGCTCTCTTAGCGCCCAGAGGAACACCCACTTCCTACCAGAGGGTAGGAAACCCTAGACAAGGGAAGCTCCCACCCAGTGCTTGGACTCTGACATTGAGACCAAGGACCTTTTGCTCTTATTTAGACTCTCCAGATCTAATCATTTCTGGCTGCTTTCTTTGCTTTTTCCTTTTCTCATTTTTGAGTTCTGACAGTCAGATCCTGGCCACACTTGTTATTGATTGGTATGTATCAGAGTTTGCATGTCAGGTAGGGCACACTGTACATCCTAGCTTAAGAATACTTCCCATATGCTCCCCTCTTCTTTTTAATCCCATCAGCCAGCTTGTGACTGGCCATGTGGACACTATAGGCAGTGAAGAGGACTTGCCTTGCTTGAACCTGGGGTCCTGAAAAGGCAGTACTGATGGCTGCAATAGACATTCTAAAGAAGGATCTGGGTTTTTCTTCCTCCCCTTTGATAGTGGTCATTCAGTTGATCAATTACACAAACAAGCATTTATTGAGCACCTGGTGTATAACAGAGCTCTTCTCTGGGAGATGCTGAAGAGAATAAGCTGCAGGGGAGCACTGGGGTCTGGGGGGACACTAGGGTGGCTTTCCACTGGATTCACACTGCACTTGCATTTCACCAGAAGCCACAGGGCACCCACTGGGAGTAATCATAGAGGGAGCTCTGCCCTGAGCAGCAAGGGTTAATAGGCCACATGCTTAGAAGAGAAGGTGAGACAGCAGGTCACCCTGAAGGAATTTCTGTGTGACCCTCTCCTTACCCCTTGACAGGATGCAAGCTATCCTTCCATTCATAGGCTGCTGGTCCGTCTTGTATCTGCCTATGCATTCACTATAGGCAGGGAAAGATGGCTTTGTTAGGGCCCAGACTCCGTGGAAACGATGAGCCACCTTTTGTGAGAAAATACTCCTTTGTCAGAAACAGGCAATGAACCAACAAGAAGTCTCCTTCCTTCTCAGAACTCTGCAAGGGAAACCAGTGTCCCCGTCCTCCCTTTCACCCCCACCTTCCTTCTCTTCCCTATAATGCAGAGCCCAGCGAACTCCTCCTCACCCTTCAGTGCCCAGCTCCAATGCAGTCTCCTCTGCGTTGGTTTCCTCCTCTTTCCCACTCACCCCTGCCAGAGGCATGACACTTGCACACACACACCCGCCGTAGACTCCATTCAGATATGTTCCCTCTGGAAGCGGGAACTGCCTGAAGGAAAGAATGTTCTTCCTCTGTGTGCCCAGCACCAACATGAGCTCAAGAACAGAAGGACGGGTAAATATTTATCTGGACAAATGATCTTTTATGACAGCACAGGTGTGTAAATACACTATTTCTCCTTACGCCAGTGCCATTAAACACAGATAAACAGAAGTCACAAGTACAAACATCTTCAGACAGGATAATGTTAAGGAAAGATTTGTTTTAACGTTTGGTTTCTGATTCTGGTCATGGAGGCAGGAACTTTCACATACTGCGATTAGGAAGACAAATGTGCCACTGTGCAAACAGCAAGAGGATATGACTCTGCTGCCAGCACGCGGACGGCTGTCCCAAGTGTGGTGAAGACAGGCGACACTAAAGAACAGCGAGGGCTGGGGGCGCGTGGGGGGAGGTGTCTATTCTTCTTGCTCTGTTATGCAATGTAAATACTTTCTCTTCCAGCAATCGTTGGGCCTGCCTGTTGTTTGTCTTATTCTTAACCCTTTAATTATAGACCTGCCAATGCTGTCATCCACCCTGCCACGGTGACAGGAAGGCTTTCCTTCCTGCCTACATTCATTCGAGCGTGCGGCATCCAAGTGATACAGACACGCGAATGCCGAGTTGAACCCTGGGCTTTAAATGAGCATCTTGCAGACTGTGAAGGGCTGCTCTGACTCTTGTTTCTCCTTCCCGTACCCTCGGTGGCGCTTCCTGTGCTGTTTCTGTTGCTTTGTGGTGTAGTGGGTGAGATGTCTGAAGTGTTGCTGGTGTGCATGCTTGTGATCTTTAGAAAATACTTCTGTTAAGAAGTTATTTTTAAAGCAAGTGATAAGAAACCGCAGAGCACTGAAACCCAGGAGGAGAGCAGCACTGGAGGCTCTAGTTTTCAGGAGGCTGCAAGGATCTGAGCCAACGATAGCCCCGCCAGACAGCCGGGCTGGGCCTCATCTGTCTTTATTGTTTATAGTAATAGGTGAAGTTTAGGTTGGTTGTAGATGAAGACATGATTAATGCAACCTTAGATCAGAGTAAACAGATTTAACCTTATGAAGCAAATGTGTTTAATGCTTGTGATAAAATAATAGGTTAGTCCTCCTAAGATGACCACTGGGTGTACAGAGTATAGTTTTTATGGGGTACAAAGAAGATGGCCAACTTTGGGTAGAGTGTGATCCCCTTGGATCCTCAGCTTCCATTATCTGTAAAATGGGATAGTACTACCCACCTCACAGCACTGTTTGAAGATCCTGTGTGATTATATATATTTGACGTCCCATGATGTACCAGGGCTCAATGGGAGAGGCAGATTTTCAGAGTTGGACAGACCTCCATTTGAATATGTCGTCCTGTTACCTATTAACTCTGTGACTCTGGGCAACCTCACTATTCCTCAGTTTACTCACCTGTACAATGGGACTGATAATCCATATTTTATAAGCTTGTTATGAGTATTAAATAAGACTGTGCCTGAGACACCTAACAACATCACGTAATGAAAGCCTCTCAAAAAGGTCAAAATACTTGTGTCTATATTATGATATGTGCCCCAGATGAGCTTTCGGAAAGGGAGTGTTGCACAGTCAACCTGAAATTACCTTAATTGATGATAGTTTTGCCTTCTTATAGAGGTTACTTAATGGCCGAAGTCTCCCATATCTTCTGACCCGCAGTCCCCAGCTCTCCTCCTCCTCAGACACAACTTTAACCCTGGCAGAATCTTCCAGAGCTATTCTGTGCTCTGCAAACAATGGGCTGGCTGTGCCTCCCTTTTAAAACTTAACATCTTAGAGAGCTTTTCACATCAGCCACCTATTCCTTTAACACCTTCATAGTTTTCATAAACAGGTTTTTTTAAAATCGCTTGAAAAAATAATATAGCCAGTCATTATGTTGTAGAGACCACTTATAGGATGAATGAACAGCCAGCTGTTCTCATGAGTTGTGACCAGTGGCCACATTGTATCACATGGATCTTTGATTTTTTTTCTCAGCAAAGACTAAGGAAGAATATGATGCACTTTAGGAAAAAAATGTCTGAGATGAATCAAAAGTGCCAAAGCTATACATAGAGAGTGGGCTTCCCTGATAGCTCAGTTGGTAAAGAATCCGCCTGCAATGTAAGAGACCCCAGTTCTATTCCTGGGTCAGGAAGATCTACTGGAGAAGGGATAGGTTACCCACTCCAGTATTGTTGGGCTTCCCTTGTGGCTCAGCTGGTAAAGAATCTGCCTGCAATGCAGGAGACCTGGGTTCAATCCCTGTTTTAGGAAGATCCCCTGGAGAAGGGAAAGACTACTCACTCCAGTATCCTGGCCTGGAGAATTCCATAGACTGTATAGTCCATGGGGTCACAAAGAGTCAGACATGACTGAGTGACAAAATAATTCATAGAGAGATTAAATAGAGAGATTACATAAAGTTATCCAATGAAATATGAGTAGAGGAAAGCACTATCTCTTAATTGGTGTATTACTTTATACTTGGTTTTAAGTACATATGTATAACTGAATTAATGAATTAAATAGTAGTAGTAGAATCCCCACAGACAGAGGAATCTGGCGGGCTAATAAGTCCATGAGGGCTTCCCTGATAGCTCAGTTAGTAAAGAATAAGTCCATGGAGTCGGAAAGAGTCAGACACGACTGAGTGACTAAGCATAGCAGACAGTAGATATCTGATAAATTCATTGATATGTCTAAAAGTTTATATATTCAAAACCTTTTTGTAGAGGATCTGCTCATTAAGAAAATGGAGGCCTCCTTCTGCTGGGGGAATCCCCAGTATTTAGCAGTTCTAAACAACAGAAGCCGAGCAAAGTAAAGCAGGCAGAGGCTGAAGTGTCAGCTATGTTACTAAGGGCAGGCTGGAGGGTGGCTGGCTCGGTGGACTTGCACATGATTGAACCCCAGAATTACGTAGGCTTACCTGTAGAAGGCAGCTGTTCACCTCCAGGTGAAGTGCTCCCAGGAGCTGGCACAAAGCCCGGAGACAAATGGCATCCATATTCCCCAGGACACAACATAGGCCCTGATAGAAGCCAGAAGGAGTTCGCTTACTGAGCATGTTTCACATTACAGGAGTGGGAAAGCCTTCCCCACTAACACTGTGTATTTGGGCATACGGCATACACTCACTCAAATTCTCCCCACACATGTGAGGCTATTCAGTTATTCCATGGTGGGTGAAGGGTTCACTTGTTCCGTCATGGGGCGAAGGATGGCTGCACCAGGGCTACTGGCGTCAGCATGCTGCCTTTTCACCTCCAGGCCCCCGTGGACCAGCTCTGTGCAGAGAATACTCAGCAGTGGGGAGACTGCAGCTCTCCAGGACTCAGACAATTTTAGGAATTCTGGAGCCTCCCACCAGGAGATTGGGCATCCAGCCCATTCATTCCCTGTCCATCTGGGTTGGGGTTGGGCAAGCAGGGGAAAATCACCCAGTGAGCTGAGAGTGGAGCTGGGGTGAGAAGCTCCCATCATTAACAAGAGCACAGTTTTCTGCCCTTCCTTGAGCTACCCATCATGAGGAATCTCTAAATTCTCCATGTTCCAGACTGGTTCTCTCCTTCACAGGTGATTGCCTAGCCACTGGCCCTCTGAAAGGCAGATTTCACTGCAGTCCATTCTGTTTCAGCTTGTAAAACCAACAATCACCTGGCAGACGTGGCCAGAGCTGGCGGCTGCTGACATATCCATTCCTGACATCACTTACTACAATTATATTAACCGTGCCAATTGGTGTGAACTGAACCAGTCATGAAGAGTGGCGGTATTAAACCAGAGGGCCCATTTGTTGCCAGACTGGTTGCTAATAAGCTGGGTCTAGGCATGGGCTTAATATTTCCATTGATAGTGAAAGTGAGGAAGAATCACCCATAGAACCTGATACATAGAGCACCCTTGAGGTAGAAGAGCAGAGGTAGACGGTGGGAGAATAGACAGGAAGAAGGGAGAGAGGAAGGGAGGGGAGGAGAGGAGAAAGGAGAGAGAGAAGAGATTCCAGTTAGTGAGATTTCACTCTTTGGGGTCTTTTTAAAATGGCAGAAAAATGGAATAATGTCCTAAGCATTCTTGCTTCTCTAATGCTGCTTTCTACAATGTTCAAACCATGTTACATCACTGAACCAGAAGGGAAATAAGAAAGAACTGAAATGTTCACTTTCGCTTCTGCACTGCTGATTCCTCTATGGGATCAGGGTGATGGGGAGAAAAGTCAATTGGCTCTGAAGCAAAACAGACCAGGATTTGAATTCTTCTCCACAGACTGAGTGACTTTGGGGGAAATTACTTAATTTTTTGAGTCTCAGTTTCCTCATCACTAGGAGATAAAAATACTTACCTTGCAAGACCCCTCTATATGCTTCCTTAAATAGCACTTTGTCTATCATAACACTTTTTTCTAATTTATTGAAATTATTTTTTACAAAATGTTTGTTTGCTTTCATTGCTGGACTGAAGGCACTTTGGAATCAGGGACTGAGTTTGCCTTGCTCATGGGTATCTTTATCGTGCAGTGCAGTGCCTGGCACATAAGTATTTGCTGGAAGGATGGTTTAATTGATGGATGGATAAGGGGATAGAGGAGATGAGTGGATAGACGGTTGAATGTGGACAGATGATTCAAGAAAATCGTGAAGATTAGATTTGATGTATTTAAGCGACCTACTCCCAAATCTAGAATCTACGGGTACTTAAAATTCCTTCCCACTCTCAGTAGAAGACCCCACTTCCTCTAAAGTTCCTCTTTTTGACTCTAAATATAATCTGGGCAAAAATCTTTCTTTTCTTGCCAGTAGCAACATTTCCAGGGCTGTGATTTATGAGATGTTCTCGTGAGAATTTAGTCTGTCACTGCCACTACCACTGTGTATCTGAGGAGACACAAATACCCACAGTAAGCTCAAGACACACTAAGGGAAAAGTGAAAGTGAAAGTCGCTCAGTCGTGTCCAACTCTTTGGGACCCCATGGACTCTGTCCATGGAATTCTCCCAGTTCTCCAGGCCCGAATACTGGAGTAGGTAGCCTTTCCCATCTCCAGGATCTTCCCAATCCAGGGATCGAACCCAGGTCTCCCGCATTGCAGGCAGATTCTTTACCAGCTGAGCCACAAGGGAAGCCCAAGAATATTGGAGTGGGTAGCCGATCCCTTCTCCAGGGGATCTTCCTGACCCTGGAATTGAACTGAGGTCTCTTGCATTGCAGGCAGATCCTTTACAAACTGAGCTATTAGGGAAGCCGCAAGACATACAAGGAAGGTATTATTATAATAGGAGAAGAAAATGGCTTTTCTGAATGGCAAGAGTAGAGAGCTGGCTGAAGGTATCCCTAAGTTGTCTTCTCTAAGGAAGAAGACCTCTCCTTCAGGTCGAGAAGTAACTGAGTAGTGGGAGAGGGAATGGGGGAAGGGCAAGACAGGGGTAGGGGATTAAGAGGTGCAAGCTATTATGTATAAAAATAAGCTATAAGGATATGTCGTACAACACAGGGAATATAGCCAGTTTATAGCTATAGCTATATCTATAAGAACTATAGATGAATTATAACCTTTAAAAATGTACAATTTTATGTTGTATACCTGTAACTTATATAATATTGTGCATCAACTATATTACAGTGAAAATGCTAAGTCCTAACCACAGGACTACCGGGGAATCCCAAGAAAAGATTTTAAAAAGCCATTTTCTACTAAAAAAAGAGAAGTAACTAAGTAAAATAGCCTCTCCTTCCTCTCTGTTTTAACAGCACTTTTCAGCCTAACCTTTCTATATAACATACCAGTTTCTACCTTATGTTTTGGTTGCATACATATGTGCCCAGGAGTCTGAAGCCCAGCAGGCAGTGCTTGTTGAATGAGTGAATGAGCTGATGTCTTCATTTCATCTCCTAATTGATTTCCTGTGATTAGATTCTGTATCCAGCCTTTATAGCTCCATCAGTGCCTAGTGCAATATTTTGTGCCAACTAGTCTGTAAGCTTTAGGTAAATATTTGTTGGATGAGTAAATGAATGCCCAAAAGGGCTTCTGGAGGAAAGCCAGGAAGACATTCCTCTGATGAAAAAAATTTGTAAGGAGGCAGGAGAATGCTGGAAGGGAGGATGTGGAGGGTGAGGATGGTGGGTGGGGAGAGAAGAGAGGCTTCCAGGCTGAATGGAAGTTGTGGGTGTGGAGTTGTCTCTGAAGAAATGGCAGAGGAGGAACGTGTGAATGTTAAAGAAGGAAATGGTCCATGAGGAAAGCAGCTCTGTCATGCTGGGAGGAACTTAAATGTTGGAGAAACTCAGAAAGTAGGGAGAAGGCCCTGGAGGAAAGAGAGACCAGGGACATGGACAAGAGGTAACGACAGTGATGTCGAAATTAGAGCTCCTTTGTCTTGTATCTCTCATCTCTTCTTTTTTCAAATGTTCCACCATGTACTCTTGATATAAAACATAGTTCAACTCTTCTTGCAAAACAAAAACAAAATAGTACATACTGTAAAGCAAGCTGAGCACTGAGAATTGATGCTTTTGAACTGTGGTGTTGGAGAAGACTCTTGAGAGTCCCTGAAATGCAAGGAGATTTGACCAGTCAATCTTAAAGGAAATCAGTCCTGAATATTCATTGGAAGGACTGATGCTGAAGCTGAAACTCCAGTACTTTGGCCACCTGATGCGAAGAACCAACTCATTGGGAAAGATTGAAGGCAGGAGGAGAAGGGGATGACAGAGGATGAGATGGTTGGTTGGCATCACTGACATCAAGGGCATCATGTGGCATCAATGGACATGAGTTTGAGTAGGCGCTGGGAGCTGGTGATGGACAGGGAAGCCTGGTGTGCAGCAGTCCATGGACTCGACTGAGCAGCTAAACTGAACTAAACTGAACAGCTAGACACACACATCACATTTTTCTTCTTATCACTTTAAGTCCCTCTCTCCTACTTCACCAGAAGAGACACCCCCACTAAGGTCACCATAAACAACTCTGTCTGACCACATACACAGAAAGTAACACCAGGACACACTACAAAACAGAAAGAGGTGCCATCTGCTCCGTGTCCAAAGGTTTCTTCTCCCTGTCTTGTGTGAGGGGAGTAACCTTTGTTGAATATGCTGTGTGCCAAATCCCAACATGAGTTCAACATATGTCAGGTCTCAGGAGAGATGGTGAACGTTTCTTTATCTCTCTTGATCACCGTCCCCCTTTACTGGAAAGATATTTTCGCCCCCATGTCACTGCCACACCTCTCAGAAAGAGTTGTTCATACTCACAAGTTCAGTTTTCTCAACCTCCATTCACCCTTCATCTTACTTAACTGTGGCTTCTGCCCACAGTCCACTGCGAGCTCATATAAACTGCTTGCTGCTGAAGCAGCGAGTCCTCCTCAGGCTTATCTCATGTGAACAGCTTCTGGTACATTCGACCACTTCTCCTTTTAAAAATCTCTTTTGTCACCGCATCTCATGCTTTCTCTCTTATCTCTTGGGTCTCTACTTACTCTCTTTTTTTTTTCTGAACCCTTAAATATTGATGTTCCTGGAGATTTCTGTCAAAGGCCTTGTTGTGTCAACTACTTTTGTGACTGCAGTTGCCATCTATATGTTGGGGCTTCCGTTTCCAGATCTCTTGGCCAGATCTCTCTTCTGAACTCCAGGCCCTTAGATAGGCTCACTTGGGTGTCCCATGCACGTCTCTTTCCAACAGGGAAAAGCTATGTGCGTCGCCATCTGCCAAACCTGCTTCTCCTCTAGTCTGCCCTATTTCTGAGAATGGCATCACTATCCATCCAGCTCCTTGTGCCAAAAACCATTCATCTTCTTCCATCAGAAGTCATTCTTCCTCCTCTCCTTCTCTGTTTACATCCACTTTATCACCAAGTCCTGTAGATTTTGTCTCCTCAACATCTTCCAAACCCATTTCGTTCCCTCCATCTCCACCGTCACCATTAGAATTCCAACCATTAATGTCCAGCCTGCTTAGGTTGTGACTCAGCTCCGGATTGGTCTCTACCCTGCTTACCTCTCTCTCTCCCATCTTCTCTTCTTCCAATTTGACTTCACACTGCAGTTGGAGTGACCTTTCTAAAATACAAACTGGGCGCTGCCTCCTGCTTGCTTATATTTCCCCTTCCTTCTAGAACAAGGGCAAGCCCTTAGCATGATTTTAAAAGCCCTTAATTATCTGGTCCCTGCTTGCCTCTTTAATTTCATCCCCAGCCTCTCTGAAACACACACACACACAAACACACACATACACTCTCTGTTTCAGCCAGGAGTCTGAACCACTTCTAGCTCTCAGGGCCATGTTCTGTCTTGCTTCTGGTCTTGACAGGCCACACCTTGGTCTAACAGTCATGATCATTTGTTTACAAGGCACTGCTTGCCATGGGTGCTGTAAGTAAATATCTAGGTGATCACATACCTCTTTGACTAGGCTTCTCTAGGAGTCCTGGACAGAGCTGCTCAAAGCCAGATGTAACTGGCCCAGGCCCCATTCAGGCTTCCGAAGTTTGGGAAGTTCTGCTAGATACTCCTCTTATATACTCTCTTGCTGTTGGGTTGCCTCCTTATTTCTTTGTATCCCTGTTTTGAGTCATGAAACAAATCTGTCTTTCACTTAACTAATGCTTTATTGAGCACCTGCTATATCCTGGGATACCACAGTCAGGGCCATTCTGGTCGGGCCATTCCAGTCATGCTGTTGGTGCCCAGTCAAGGGGAGGAGTGAAGGCAGAACCCAACCTGGACTCCCCTTGCCAGGCCTGTGCTCTGACTCAGGGTTCTGAGGAAGCATCTTCTTCACACACAGATGCTGTCCAGAGGACAAGTCATGCACCTGCCTGAAATGGATGCCTTTTAAAAATTAATCAAAGGTGAGGGTAACCGAGGCATCAGAGAACAAGATACATGAGGTTCTTGCTCTTATAAGTAGCTCTGTCTAGCCTGGCCTATGCTTTTGTCTCCAAATACAAACAAAGAAATACATAAGCACATAATTTAAAAAAATCAGATAATAAAGAGGCTCTGCCAAGAGTTAAAAAAGGCATCCAAAAGACAACTTTGGTTTGAATAGTATAGGAAGATGTCCCTGAGCAGCCAGGACATCTAAACTAAGATCCAAATAAGAATGAAGCCAGCCATGTGAAAATCAGAATAAAGAGAATGTGTAACATCGCTAAGACTGGAACGATCTGGATGGATATTCAAGGATCAAAAGAGAGGCTGAAACAATAAGGTCCTTCTGTATAGCTCAGGGAACTGTTTTCAATATCCTATGGTAAACCTTATTGAAAATGAATATTTTTTTGAAGTATATATATATATATTAAAAGTATACTTTAAAAAAGTATATATAGATATATGAAAGCACAATTGTGTCTGGCTCTTTGGAACCCCATGGACTGTAGCCTACCAGGTTTCTCTGTCCATGGAATTCTACAGGCAAGAATACTGGAGTGGGACTCCAGGGAGTCTTCTGGTCCCAGAGATCAAACCTTGGTCTCCTGCATTGTGGGCAGATTCTTTACCGTCTGAGCCACCAGGTAAGCCCATGTATAACTAAGTCACTTTGCTGTACAGCAGTAACTAACACAGCATTGTAAATCAACTACGCTTCAGTAGAAATGAAAAACAAAGGCTGGAGTAGTGGGCAAGAGAGGAGACAAACAAGATGACCGGGGCAAGGTGGCCAGGGTCCAGATCACGCAGAGCACGAAGCCCTACCTGCCTTGTTCACAGAGGCATACCCAGGGCTTGCCTCACTGTATTTATTCAATAAATACCTGTTGAACAGGAGCGTCTCCTCCTGCCTCTGCAGACGAAGGGGCCCTGAAGCTCTGTGTGGCCCCAGTGCCCTCTAGTGACCACAGACTCCAGCCCAAGGCCCTCAGTGGATGGCTTCATCATCTTCAGAAAATCTCAGCTCAGCCTTGGCCTTGGGGCCCAGCCTGTGGGCCCATCAATAATTTCCAGAATATATCTTATTAACCATTCTCTGCAAGTAGGGCTGAATCAGTTACAAAAATCCCTGAAATGAGAGGAACAGATGCACACCAGGCCCTCGTTCCTTACCACAGGCAGCATTTTTCAAAGCAAATACATGGATGTCTGATTTCTCTGGGGAATGCATGGGGCCTGTGCAGGTGACAAGTGTTAGAACACATTTCTGTATATTCCTCAGCCAGTGTGACAGCAAGGAAGCTCCATAGCAGCCTTGACATCTCAATGTTTGGTGGCAGTTAGGATGCTCTTCAGGTCATCCCACCGCTCAGCCGTGACACCATTGGCTGGAATGGCTTGACAAGACCATAGCCGCAGGCTGCCTGCTTTGGCCCTTCACACACTTCCCAAGACCCAAGCTTGGGCACTGTGTGTGTGTGTGAAGGACATGTTGCAGCGTGTGCAGAAACATAGCATACTCCTCAGGCTGTGCTTGTTTGCTTTCATTTGGATCCCAACCCATTCTGGGCCCATTAAACTAATCACCCACAAATTCTGAACTGTCATCTCATTGTGTAGCTGTCCCATGGCTGATTGAAAAACCTGTTCCCACCCAACTTCCTTGGAAAAAGCCCATGAACTGCAGCCCATTTGCAAATGTGTGCATCCATAAATCAAAAGTGACAGCAGAGACCTGACTCTCTGGGCAAGGGGATGGCAGAGGGAGGGACCCAGTTCTTCCACCCTCTGCTTCCCAAATGATCCCCCTGATGCTATATAGGCAGCTTTGTCTGATGTATTCTGAAGGGTGGGTCATCTCCAACCTCCTTGGTAGATCATTCTTGAAGCCAGTGAACCTTTCACTCCTCTTGTTTTCCAAAGCCCCTGCTTGTGTGTTTCTGTGAGTCTAGTCATCCTCCACTGAGCCAAGCAAAAGAATCTGGCTCTCCTGGATGTTTACAGGTATTTCCTCTTTAGCTGTTACTTACCCAAGTGTCGCACATGGCATTCTCTAATTTTTCTTCATTAACCAGTCCCCAAATTCCTTTACACTTGCTCCTCAAACCAACGTATTTCTGGAGCTGGAAATGCTTGGAAGAATATAACCTCCCAGCTGCAGTCACCAAAATGTGGGGGGGTTAGCAAAAACGTGGGGGGTTAACATGTTTTTGTCTTACTGCTCGGCCATATGTTTTCACAGGTTCATTCCCAGGAGCATTCTGTGCAGGTGTTTGCTTCTCTGCAAACAGAGTTAATTTCATTTGTATATTTTTCTAATTGAGTCTCTTTTTTTGAGATATATGTTTTTATGTGGATCATTTTTAGTCTTTATTGAATTTGTTACACCATTACTTCTGTTTTAGGTTTTGGTTTTTTGGCCTCGACACATATGGGATCTTGGCTCCCCAACCAGGGAGCAAACCTGTACCCCCAGTATTGGAAGACGAAATCTTAACCACTGAACCACCAGGGAAATCCCCCCAATTGAGTCTAAAGGCATCAAAAATTAAAATATATATTGATAACAGCCAGTGTTTGGTGAGGGTGTGGAGCAGTAGGCATTTTGTCACACCTAAGAATTCTAATTGATACACCTTTTTGAAAGCCATTTTCACAATATCTTTGAAAATCAAAAATACACTCTTCAGCCAGAAATTCAACTTTACAGAATCTAAACTATGCCTACAACCTATCATTGCAGCATTGTTTCAAAATATTGACAATAACTCAAATATCCATCAGCTGGAAATGTTTACAGAAGTGAATTATTCTGGTACACAGATATAGTGGAAGACCAAACCACAGCTTTTAAACAGGAAACCATGATCTATATGTACTGACATGGAAAAAAATGCTTAAGAAAGATCATTAAATGCAAAAACTGATTGCATGATACTATATATGATATGCTGCATGCCAGCTGCTTCAGACATGTCCGACTCTTTGTGACCCTATGGACTGTAGCCCACCAGGCTCCTCTGTCCATGGGATTCCCCAGGCAAGAATACTGGAGTGGGTTGCTCTGCTCTTCTCGAGGGGATCATCCCAACCCAGGGAATCAAACTCGTGTCTCTATGTCTCCTGCATTGCAGGTGGATTCTTTACCCACTGAGCTACCTGGTAAGCCCATATATGATATGAGACCATTTCTATAAACCCTATTCTAGCCATTTACAGGACAAAATCTGGAAGGATTCACAGAAGTCTATTTATGGTGCTTTTTTTCAGAGGTTAGGAACTTTCTAAAATACACATTATTTTTAATTGTTGGGGTTTCTGCTTTTCAACATGCTGTGTATTTTAAGAGACATATGAAATTATTTTTTGTCATGCTCTTGATCTAGAAAGATGACTTTTTAATGGCACTCTTTATTGCCCCTGTCATGTTTTGATTCTAGAATTCCTCATCTTTCCCCACAGTTCACAATGGCAGTTCTGTCTTTTCAGGGTTTAGTTACTTCGGCACATAAGGTTTTCTTAAGACTGTTGTTAAGTTTTAACCTGTATCTCCAGGCCCTTTAAACCAACTTTTCTTTCTTTTTGGTTTCATATGTTCTAGTCTTTATAGATTATTTCATTTGTGTGTTGGTCTTACCTATTTTTGTAAGGTTTTGATAGTTTTCTAAGCATCTATATCTTTTTTCTCTTTCCCATCCATCTTTAATGAGCATATTGTCAACTTGCTTAGAATTGCTCATTAACATTTATTTCACAGAATTTTTAAGAGAGCCAAGGGAATGGGGCTTAGCCTTTGAGAAGCCCTGATCACTTTTCTTTTGTCTTCATCCTTAGCTCCTCCTGGATAAATACTGTTCGTGTGGCATGTGTTATTATAGGAATTATTTTTTGTTAGGCCTTTTCACTTGTGCTTAATTTTCAAGGTGGTGATTTATTTAGAGAGCATGTTCAAAAAGAGAAACCACCTAGCAGTTATTTCTCATATGTGTTAATTTTTGTACAAGCAATTTGAATATAAAATTAGGAAATACAGGTGGACAAAAGAAGAGAAAATTAGAAATCCCCTGTGTTAACAGGTTTATAGTCTTATAAACATTTTTATGTATATAATTGATTTGACCACCTGATATGAAGAACCAACTTATTGGAAAAGACCCTGATGCTGGGAAAGATTGAAGGTGGAAGGAGAAGGGAACAACAGAGGATGAGATGGTTTGATGGCATCACCAACACAATGGACATGAGTTTGAGTAGGCTCCAGGAGTTGGTGATGGACAGGGAAGCCTGGCGTGCTACAGTCCATGGGGTCGCAAAGAGTCAGACATGACTGAGTGACTGAACTGAACTGATGTATATAATTACTTATCTTTTTCTTAAAGTGGTATATTTATTATTCTGTGACCTCATTTGTTTAGTATATAACATAGCATGAATATTTTTCTGTGTCATTAAGGAAAGATAATAATGCAAGCAAAGATAGAGTTTATTCATGCCAGACAAACCATCCTGTCTTCACAACATGCTGTATGTTGGATAGTATTATTACTCTCATTCTATAGACTGAAAAACTAAAGGACAGAGAGATGAGATAACTTAAGGTCACACAGCTAGTAAGAAACAGAGTTAGGGTTTTGAACCTTGTCTAGCTCTAGAGACCATGCTGTGGATCACAGACCTCTGACCAGTACCATCACTTCATGGCTATGGCATGTGGTCATTTATTTTACACTCCTTTCTGGGTTATTAGATTCAATGCTGTACCCAAAGCAGCAGGGAACACTTTGTTCATATATTCATGTTTGTACACATGTTCAGTTTCTACCTTAGGCTGAATTCACATGAATAGAATTGCTGAGTACAAAAGGCTACACAGTTTTTAAAGTTAGATACCTATTTGTCAGAGTTTTTAAGCAATTTGTTTTTTAAGCCTCTCTGATGAGATGGCTGGATGGCATCACTGACTCGATGGACATGAGTCTGAGTGAACTCCGGGAATTGGTGATGGACAGGGAGGCCTGGCGTGCTGCGATTCATGAGGTCGCAAAGAGTCGGACACGACTGAGTGACTGAACTGAACTGAACTGAACTGACCTTTTGAAAAACGTATAACTTTTGAAAAATTTAACTGTCCATCTGGGTTCAATGATAGTTTTTTTTCTTAAAACAAGGAAGTTTTTTTGGTTCTGCTTCCTCCCTTCTGCATTATATCTATTTCTCAAAAATGTTTAATAAAATGATACTCTTCCTCAAAACATAATGGCTTTTGTTTTCAGTACTTTCTGTATCTTGCATCTCCTGGACTTAACTATTAGCTCTGTGCTCAGTTGCTTCAGTGATGTCTAACTCTTTGCAACTCAATGGACTGTAGCCTTCCGGGCTCCTCTGTCCATGAGATTCTCCAGGCAAGAATATTGGAGTGGGTTGCCATTTCCATCTCCAGGGGATCGTCCCAACCCAGGGATCGAACCTGGGTCTCCTGCATTGCAGGTGGATTTCTTACTGACTGAGCCTCAAGGGAAGCCCTATTAGATGGGGTGTGTGTATTGATGGAATAATGTCCACAGTTGACTTGATATGAATTTTCTTTTTATTGTTTTTCAGTTTTATTTTATATTGGTGTATAGTTGATTTACAATGTTGTGTTAGTTTCACATGTACAGCAAAGTGATTTAGTTATACAGATACATATATATAAGCTTCACAAGAATTGTAGGATCAAATCTGTTATATAATATACATATATCCATTCTTTTCCAGGTTCTTTTCCCAACTGGTTATTACAGAGTATTGAGTAGAGTTCTCTGTCCTATACAGTCGGTTCTTGCCAGTTATCTATTTTATGTACAGTAGTATGTATATTAATTCATACTATGTATGTTAATTCCAGTATCCTAAGATTTATCCCTTTTCCGTCACCTTTCCCCTTTGATAACCATAAGTTTGTTTTCTAAGTAAGTCTGTGAGTCTGTTTCTGTTTTGTAAATAAGTTCATTTGTATCTTTTTAACAGATTCCACATGTAAGTGATATCATATGATACTTGTCTTTTTCTGTCTGACTCATATGACTGCTTTTCTTTCTATTTTATTTTTTCTTCCGAGATTCACAAGAATTGCAGGATCAAGTCTGTTATATAATTTTTTTTCTTGCTGTCAGTTTATGTAAATTAGGGTGGATTTCCTGGCAAGGATGACAATGTGTCAGAGGCTGGAGGGCAGAGCTCCCTGCTCTAATCCCACCGCTTCCTCTGACTTATTTTATGACCTTGAGAAAGCCACTTCATCATTCTCATTTCGTTTTCCTCGTTTGCCAAATGAGGAAGATGAACTCAATGACCTAGAAAACCTATTTCAGTTTTTTAAAAATATACGGTATCAGGCTATTTAAGAATATGGCAGATTAAAAAAAAAATACTGTGTGAAATTGGGGCAAATGTGATGTTGGTGGGACAGTGTTGAAGGCAGCTAAAGATTTGTTTCAACATATTAAAAATATTTTGTGCCTTGTTGCTTGACGGAAACCTCCTAACAGTGCACTTTAGTGGCTTGTGAAATGAATCTCTAAGACCAAGGTAATTATAGTTGCTCCACTGAAGCGTGACAAATGGCCTCTCACTTTGGATTCTTTTATGAGAAAGAAAAACCTTCCATGACAACAGCACTGGAGCTTAATTACAGCCTCCAGATCTGGGGGCAAGAATACAGATTGTTACTGACTGTAGCCAAGGGAGAGGAGGCATGAGCCTGAGTTTACCTGGGAAGAATCAGGACAGGGTGATGTAACCATGACAACACAACAGCATTAGTGGGGCTTCATGGAGAACTTGCTATTTACCAGGCTCTGTCCCAAGGACTTTATATATATTATCTCATTTAATTGTCACAATAACCACAAGCAATCAGTTATACGGTAGGTACATTTATTTTTTGGTTTAATAAAGATGAGTACTGGAGGCTCTTAAAAGAAGTTGGCTTAAAACTCAACATTCAGAAAATGAAGATAATGGCATCTGGTCCCATAACTTCATGGCAAATAGATGGGGAAACAGTAGAAACAGTGACAGACTTTATTGTTTTGTGCTCTAAAATCACTGCAGATGGTGACTGCAGCCATGAAATTAAAAGACCCTTGCTCCTTGGAAGAAAAGTTATGACCAACCTAGACAGCATATTAAAAAGCAGAGACCAACAAAGGTCCGTCTAGTCAAAGCTATGGTTTTTCTAGTAGTCATGTGTGGATGTGAGAGTTGGAGTATAGAGAAAGCTGAGCACCAAAGAATTGATGCTTTTGAATTGTGGTGTTGGAGAAGACTCTTGAGAGTCACTTGGACTGCAAGGAGATCTAACCAGTCCATCCTAAAGGAAATCAGTCCTGAATATTCATTGGAAGGACTGATGCTGAAGCTGAAACTCAAATACTTTGGCCACCTAATGCAAAGAACTGACTCATTTGAAAAGACCCTGATGCTGGGAAAAATTGAAGCAGGAGGAGAAGGGGACGACAGAGGATGAGATGGTTGGAGGGCATCACTGACTCAATGGACATGAGTCTGAGTAAACTCTGGGATTTGGTGATAGACAGGGAGGCCTGGCATGCTGCAGTCCATGGGGTCGCAAGAAGCCGAGTAACCTGCTTCATGTCATTCAGTCAGTAGTTGTCAGAGAATTCATTCATTTATTTAGCACATGCTTTTTGAATGTCCATTATATGCCATGCAACCTTCTTAAGGTTCAGTGAGGCCTAAGTGAATGAGGCAAAATTCCTGCTTGTGTGGAGTTTAGCTAATACTGGGATGAGGCCAGTAATAACGAGCCAACAAATCAATAAATAATTTCTGATGGTAATAAGTGCTATGCAGGAGACTGGGGGGTGGGAGAAGGCTGTTTTACGTAAGATTGGCAAAGACGACCCCTGGGAGGAGAAATTTCAGTTGAACCCCACATGATAGAGCAAGTCAGCCATGCAAAAGTCTGTTAGAGGAGAATTTTTACTTGGAGGGCCCACAGGAGCAAAGGCCAGGGGCCTTGCCTTGGCTTGGCTTGTTCTGGGAAAAGAGAGAAGACCGGTATGGTTGGACAATATGTGAAAAGCAGGGAAATGCCTGCAGTGGAGTGAAGAGGAGGGCAGGACTGGAGCCCACAGTATAATGTTTGTCTGTATATGTGCTCAGTCACTCAGTCGTGATAGACTCTTTGCGACTCTGTGGACTGTATAGGCTGCCAGGCTCCTCTGTCTCTGGAATTCTCCAGGCAAGAATACTGAAGTAGATTGCCATGCTCTCCTCCAGGGATCTTCCTAACCCAGGGACTGAACCTACATCTCCTGTATCTCTTGCATTGTATGTGGATTCTTAACAGCTGAGCCATCACAGAAACCCATGTTTGTATTTTATTCCAAATGCAGATGAGAGACAATGGAAGATTTTTAAACAAGGCAGCATTATGATATCCAGTCTCTATGGACAGCTTTCTTCACCTCTATGTGATGTTACCAACAAGGAGCAATGCAAAAGGAATAAAGTGTTTATGTGTAGGAAAGCCTAAATGCAACTTTAAAGGATAGGAGCCAATATTTCAGGTGAAAATTCTAGGTTTTTCACAGAGCAAGACTGAAATGAGCAGTAAGCGGCCATTTAATCCAAACTTCTGACTTCAGATAAGAAGCCCTTTAGGAGATCCAAGTTGTGATCTGAATTAAGGGACTACTTATTTTGAGGGGAACTTCCCTCAGCACGTAGAAAGATACACTTTTCGGTTCTGAATATTCTTGACCATTTCTTGGTCTGGAGGTTCTACTTAGAGGTTTTACTTAGAGTAACTCTCATCTAAAATAATAAAGACATCTTTGGGTAGTGACATCTGAGGAATTCCTACTACTATGCAGTCTGGTGTATGTGTATGTGTGTGTTGGTTCTATATCTTTGAAAAAGATTTTTGAAGGTGTCATCAGTGTTTTAACATACAGGACCTGGCTTTTCTGGTGAGGTAGTATTGTATGAATGGTTCTAGAATTTTGTTGTAAATTCAGCAATATGATTTATTTTATTTGAGAGTTCTTTATAAACAAACACCGTATTAATCCATGAAAATTGGTCTGTGTTACATATAGGATGGGCTTCCCAGGTGGCTCAGTGGTAAAGAATCCACCTGCAATGCAGAAGACACGGGTTCAATCCCTGGGTCTACAAGATTCCCTGGAGAAGAAAATGACAACCCACTCCAGTGTTCTTGCCTGAAAAATCCCATGAACAGAAGAGCCAGGAGGGTTACAGTCCATGGGGTCTCAAAAGAGTCAGATATGACTTAGCGACTAAGCAACAACAACATATAGAATGAAATTAATTGTTTGTTTAGGTTAAAAGCTCACTATTACATTGTCCACTTTGGCTAATATTAGGAGTTTCACTTTTTTTTTTTAGCAAACAAAGTTTGCATAACAACATAAACCATTATTAATATACTGTTTTGTGTGTGTGTGTGTATGTCGCTGATTATCCATAGAGAGGTTCCTGACTAGGTAAGCCTAACTATCCAGATGTTTTTGTATGAAACTGTCTTAGGAGGTGTTTAGTTGCCTCTGTGATAGGATGGATCCCAGAGAGTAAGTAATTAATTGTGCAAGAATTTCATTTAAGCTACACAAATGTGATTGAGTAAGATTTGGGGGAATTTCACCACTCCAGTTTATTTTTATGTATAGTAAGCATATCTGTTTCTTAGGAGGAGAAAATTTCTCAAACTGTCTTATTGCATGAGGTCAGAAAGTTTCTATTCCTTTGCATAAAATTTTAGTATGTGACAGCCAAAGAAGGACAAGGGCACATTAGGCTGGGTGAGTGATGCCATACACGTGCAAGATGACAAAAGCGGTTTCCTCATTGAAAACTGCTGAACTAAAAGAACTCTTAAAAGTTCCCCAGCTCAGTATTCTGTGAGTCAGGGAATGGAGTTTTCCCTCTGGCTGTTTAAGCTGGAGTATGTTTTACCAAGACCTTAGCTATGAGCTCAGGAGGACTCTAATAACGCCATCAGAATTATAAAATCAGCTGTCAGCGTTGGGATTGTTGAGCTGACTGAACAAACAGATTTTCTCCCATTGTCTGCTTTCTAGTCTGATGAATAACAGTTTCGTCCTCTCCATTTTGTTGCAACTCTTTCACTCTGACACTTCTGATTGCTGAAAGGTTTTCTGGAGATTTCCTAAGTCACACACTGGAGTAAATTCAAGGACATGATGAGATTCCAATTGAATCATCAGTGTCTCTGCTGTCAGACCTAGTATTTTAGGAGTTCAGTTGGCTGAGTGGTACAACTTCCCAGATTTAATATTACATCCTTGCCACTGTGCATCTTGCCCTCAAGTCTAAATAAATGGGCTAAAGGTCTGATTGGAATCTGTGAGATAAACTATATGTTTATTATGCCAAGTTAAGTAAATACTGTTTGAAAGGATTACTGGAGGCTACAATCAAGTTAATTGCTTTAAAAATCTTTTTTGATTTACTGGGCTCTATGAAAATGGTTAAGCAATTGATTTGGTCATGGTAAGTGACCTGGACAAAGTGGTGTTGGGTCCACAAGGGTCGCCTTTCCCAATTCCCCCCTCTTGCCTGGAACTGCCCCGTAAATGAGCTGAGAGGACCCTTGGGACTGGAAGGCAAGGACTGCTGACACTATTGTTCCCCCAGAGAAGACACATGTTGGCAGTTTGACATTCAAGCTGATGGATTGATTTCTTTCTTTTTATTCTAGATGCTGAAGAGTACCAGCCTCCAATATGGAAATCATACTGTGAGTAGCTAAATGAAAATCTCCTCAGAAGTCTTTAGCAGGCCTGCCTTTTGAACAATTTTTGCTGTTGATTTAGTGCACACACAAACTCCCTCATCACAGCCCTGCAAATCCACATTTCTTTTTCTACTAAGGAGATATATTGGTCAGAGAAAACAGAGCCCTCTCCCCTGGCCAGGACCTATGAGAGCCAGCTGCCATGACTCACTTAGGAATGCTTAGGAAAAAAAAAAAAGATGGATATTCTGACTCTGACTTTCTTCAGGGTGCTCCTTGTCTCCTTTCCTTTCCTCTCCTCTTTCCTTCCATCCTCTCCTTTCTTCCTTTTTTCCCACAGCTGGTCATCAAGGGTAAGTATGTTGACTTCCATGAATTATGTTCTTGACTGTTTATCCTATAGCTTAATATCATGTGACATTTACCACCAAAAAATTAACAGATAGGGAAGAATAATGTTTGGTCACTAAGGGTGACTCCTTAGAAACAGGGTTCATTATCTGATCATCAGTCACCAATCTGACTCCCCTCATGAAGGCAGGCACTTGTCATCACCTCAAGCTCATTTTCTCTTTCCTTAGTATCACCCGCTTAAGTAATTCTCCAGTGAGAAAGGGGAGGGGTATGGTGTGGAGAGACCCCGGGAGAATAGGCTCTTGTTCAAGCTTTGCTTCTAGACAGTAGTGATAAGGATAATTATTTCTGTCATTATTGATGTTGCCCTTGTTTCTTCTGTCCATTGAGACCTGCCATGTACCAGCTACCATGCTAGCTCTGTGCCTGAATTCCCAAATCCCATCTTAGCCCTCAGCAACGGGTACCACTCTTATCCCCATTTCATACACAAAGGAACCAGAGATCAAAGAGGTTCAGTAATTTGGCAAAGGTTTTACAGGAAGCATTAGAGTGGCATTCAGAGTGGAACCCAGAAGCAAACCTGACTCACAGCCTGCAAGTTTTCACTATTTTTTCTTTCTATTTAAAATTGTATACATAAGTACATAAAGAAGTATATACATACACACAGACACACACAGCATATACCCGTGTGTGTGTATGTATCTGTAACAAAAGCAAAACAAAGCTATATAAAAGTCAAACATTAGAGAAATACATAAAGCTGAGAGTAAAAATTTCCCATAAACTACATACCCTCCTCACCCCATATTCCACTCCTCCCTTCCAATCACTGACCACTGTCCATTTTGGAAAGCACATCCCTCCAAGTGTTTATAATACACGTGATGCCTGATATTAAGGCATTTTTGTGGTTGGTCCCTTCTGTGAAAAATGGGTTTATGCTGTACCCAGTGTCCTTCAACTTGCTCATTTCACTTCACAAATACCTTGTTTTGATCTTCCCATGTCAGCATATAGAGAGGCGCCTCATTCTTTATTACATGAGTCTGTTCTTCCATCTGTGAAATAAAGGGGTTGTGCTGGGTCTCTAAGGGCCCTTCCATTCTAATGTTCTGCATTCTGATCTTCTATTTTAAAAGGCAGTGCTAATGACTAAGTAATTGGATGTTTTTGTTTGTTTGTTTCCTAATGGAGTGTGAAGTGCTCTGACAGTAAATCAACAAAATGTCTGTAGTGAGAGGCATTGGGAGGGTTGCATGACTTACTGTTCCTTGCTCACCTTCTTGCACACAGCCTTGCATACGTTAACTACCCAATAAATATTTGTTGAGTGAATGCCACCACAGAGAGCTTTACTGAAGTGAGAAGATAGCACTGGCTCAGAGTCATTTTGCTTTTCCAAGAGACCTTGGGACACCCAGTGTACCTCTTAAAAGCACCTTTATGTTCTAAGGAAGCCCAGAAAAGGTGCTATTTATTATGTGTTCATACTATTAAATTTACCAGAGTGTATTGGTTTTGATTTTTTGGATCTAACCAAGTTTTGTGTGTGTGTGTGTGTGTGTGTGTGTGTGTGTATACTTTGCTCTAGAATCATAAAACTTTAGATATACAGAAGGGACAGTTCAGGCCATTTAATACAAACCTAATGACATATGAAATACATATGAATACAAATCCCTTATGATTATATAGTGGAAGTGAGAAATAGATTTAAGGGACTAGATCTGATAGATAGAGTGCCTGATGAACTATGGATGGAGTTTCGTGACATTGTACAGGAGACAGGGATCAAGCCCATCCCCATGAAAAAGAAATGCAAAAAGCAAAATGGCTCTCTGGGAGGCCTTACAAATAGCTGTGAAAAGAAGAGAAGTGAAAAGCAAAGGAGAAAAGGAAAGATATAAGCATCTGAATGCAGAGTTCCAGAGAATAGCAAGAAATGATAAGAAAGCCTTCCTCAGTGATCAATGCAAAGAAATAGAGGAAAACAACAGAATGGGAAAGACTAGAGATCTCTTCAAGAAAATTAGAGATACCAAGGGAACATTTCATGCAAAGATGGGCTCGATAAAGGACAGAAATGGTATGGACTTAATAGAAGCAGAAGATATTAAGAAGAGGTGGCAAGAATACACAGAACTGTACAAAAAAGATCTTCACAACCAAGATAATCATGATGGTGTGATCACTCACCTAGAGCCAGACATCCTGGAATATGAAGTCAAGTGCGCCTTAGAGAGGATCACTACGAACAAAGCTAGTGGAGGTGATGGAATTCCAGTTGAGCTATTTCAAATTCTGAAAGATGATGCTGTGAAAGTGCTGCACTCAATATGCCAGCAAATTTGGAAAACTCAGCAGTGGCCACAGGACTGGAAAAGGTCAGTTTTCATTCCAATCCCAAAGAAAGGCAATGCCAAAGAATGCTCAAACTACCACACAATTGCACTCATTTCACACGCTAATAAAGTAATGCTCAAAATTCTCCAAGCCAGGCTTCAGCAATACATGAACCGTGAACTTCCAGATGTTCAAGCTGGTTTTAGAAAAGGCAGAGGAACCAGAGATCAAATTGCCAACATCCACTGGATCATCAAAAAAGCAAGAGAGTTTCAGAAAAACATCTATTTCTGCTTTATTGACTATGCCAAAGCCTTTGACTGTGTGGATCACAATAAACTGTGGAAAATTTTATAGAGATGGGAATACCAGACCACCTGACCTGCCTCTTGAGAAACCTGTTTTCAGGTCAGGAAGCAACAGTTAGAACTGGACATGGAACAACAGACTGGTTCCAAATAGGGAAAAGAGTATGTCAAGGCTGTATATTGTCACCCTGCTTATTTAACTTATATGCAGAGTACATCATGAGAAATGCTGGGCTGGAAGAAGCACAAGCTGGAATCAAGATTGCCAGGAGAAATATCAATAACCCCAGATATGCAGATGACACCACCCTTATGGCAGAAAGTGAAGAGGAACTAAAAAGCCTCTTGAGGAAAGTGAAAGAGGAGAGTGAAAAAGTTGGCTTAAAGCTCAACATTCAGAAAATGAAGATCATGGCATCTGGTCCCATCACTTCATGGGAAATAGATGGGGAAACAGTGGAAACAGTGTCAGACTTTATTTTTTTGGGCTCCAAAATCACTGTGGATGGTGACTGCAGCCATGAAATTAAAAGACACTTACTCCTTGGAAGAAAAGTTATGACAAACGTAGATAGCACATTCAAAAGCTGAGACATTACTTTGCCAACAAAGGTCCGTCTAGTCAAGGCTATGGTTTTTCCAGTGGTTATGTATGGATGTGAGAGTTGGACTGTGAAGAAAGCTGAGCACCGAAGAATTGATGCTTTTGAACTGTGTTGTTGGAGAGGACTCCTGAGAGTCCCTTGGACTGCAAGGAGATCCAACCAGTCCATCCTAAAGGAGATCAGCCCTGGGATTTCTTTGGAAGGAATGATGGTAAAGCTGAAACTCCAGTACTTTGGCCACCTCATGCAAAGAGTTGACTCATTGGAAAAGACTCTGATGCTGGGGGGCATTGGGTCAGGAGGAGAAAGGGACAACAGAGGATGAGATGGCTGGACGGCATCACTGACTCGATGGATGTGAGTCTGAGTGAGCTCCGGGAGTTGGTGATGGACAGGGAGGCCTGGCGTGCTGCGATTCATGGGGTTGCAAAGAGTCGGACATGACTGAGCGACTGAAATGAACTGAAATGAACTGAGCTGAATGACATATATGAAGTTCCTCTTTATTATATTCAGCTAATAGTCGTCCGGGCTCTATTTGAGAGTCTCCAGTTATTCAGAACTGCACCCTGCAGTTCTGAAGGGAGGATGCCATCAGCAGGGCCATCCACAACATCAAACACAGGGGTACTACTGAGAATTCTCTTTGATTGTCCTGAATCCACTAATTCCTTGAGTTTCGATGTTGGACTACTTATAAGCTCATCTGACATGCATTGCCAACTGCTGCTACTCCTTCTTATTGTCAAGTTTATTATCTACTCATTTGGTCTTTTAGCAAACATACATTATAAGCATTAGGAGAAGCACTAGGAATCAACAGTAGCTAAAAATGTGGTCTATGCTTTCCTCCAATTTACAGTCTAGAAAGAAAGACAAATGTAAACCAATTAATATGCAAATGGACAGAAGCAACAATATACTACTCCTGTCCCTCCTGGGATTACAGAAGACTTTATAGAAGAGGATAAATTTGCATGTAGGTCTTAAAAGATAAATAAGAAGAAATTGAGGGCCTTCAAAACTTCATGAGGTCCATGTTAATATACAAAAATGCTATTTTCCATATCTGAAAATCCAATAAACCTATCAGAATATGAAATTTGTTTGGCTTTAAATAACCTATTGGTAAACACCAAGTGTTTCTCTTTGGAATAGTCACAAACCATCCTTTGAGAGATTGATTTTAGGTGTTGATTCAAACTCATTAATGTATCATTTATGGAATCTATAATTTTCCATCACACAATTAATTTTTCAACTCCAGTGATTATTTGGTACTTTGAAATTTCTCATACATTTGCTGGATGCTATTCATTTTTGCCATATTATAGGACTTGATTTAAAAATTGATTGTTTACAGTGATTATAGAAGTATATAGGTGTGTCTTTTCTCTCATCCATCATCTATTGTTGGTTTTAATATTGACTTATTTGATACTAGATTCTTATTATGCAGCTTTTGTCCCAATTATAACATTATTCCTAAAGGAAAATGAATCTGCTTCACAACGATCCACATTAAGAAGCTGTTTTTAAGGTTTAATGCTAATTGCAATGCTCTTTCATACAAATAATAGAATATTCCACTTAAACACATTGACTGACATAAGCAAAAAGTTGAGAGGCACTGGCTTTAGGCCTGCCTTGGTCCAGCAACTCAAAGACATTGTTGGAGCCCAGTATGTATGTCTTCCTTTCTTGGTTCTGCTTTCCTAGGGTTAGCTCCATGTTTAGTAGGCTTTTCTCTTATAACCCCCAGAGAGCTGCCACATTCTCATCCAAAAGCAACGAGCAAAGAGATAGTCTACTTCAAACAAAAGTATTAGAATTTGTTGTAGTCTGAGTCCCTTTGCTGTCCACCTGAAACTATCACAACATTGTTAATCATCTGTAATCCAATACAAAATTCAGTTTTTTAAAAAAGAGAGACTGTTGGCACCCAAATTCAGCTTTGGTGTTAGAGGCAATTAAATTTTGTTTGGTAATTGCTTTCCTGGGCATTTAATATGATTACCATTGTCAATGTGCCCAGGAGAGCAGTGCTTTCTATTAATCATAAAGTAACAAATATTACCAAAAAAAAAAAAATGTGTCTCAGCCCTATTTGATGTGAGTCCCCAACCCTGGCTACCTGATTGTGGTCAGAGAGTTGGGGTACACTAACTGCCCTAAACCAATCAGGGCACGTGGCTGGAACTCAAGAGGGTTCACTCCTATGTAATCTCCATGATTGGAAACTTTGGAATATGGTTGGAGTGGAAAAGATGGAAATGGATGCCTAGAAGGCAACCAATGCATGTCTGATTTAAAATCAGCTCTCTCAATATTTTATATAAAGTAGATTGCTCATTCGTTCAACAAATGCATATTAAGTCTTTGCCTTAGACAAGACTCTGTGCTTTGATCTGTGGGGCCACAAGAATGAAAACTCCATCTTGACTCAAAGAACAATGATACTACATGCTTAAGTTCTTGCCTTTTCTGCTCCCCCGTTTTTCTTAGAAGCTAATGCTATTACTTCCATAAGAATAATCTTACCTCAAAGTATCATCTATCTAAATGTAGTCCTTCATAAGCAATACCATACCCCAAAACATTGGCAAAGTCACTGAGAAATATTTGGTTTCAATTAAAAAAAAAAAAGACTATTTTCAAGTATAATTTAAAAATAAAATAAAGCCACATTCTAAATTTTCAGCCAGAACTGTATGAACTGCATGCCCTAAGCAGACGAGTTTAAAAGCCAGCCACCATGGGTATATTCTGAAAGATTTTATTGTTTAGGAGGCCAAGTGCCAATTAGGCAGCAGATGCCATGGCCAGCAGCTCTCCCCAGAGACTCCCCTGGGCAGCAGGTAAGGCAGTCACAGCTTGTGCCTGTTTTTCTAAAGAGAGGTGTAGAACCTCCAAATTCTGGTCCCCAGACCCCCGCATGAGAATTACCTGAGAATAGTTATAATAACTATTCCTCAGGCTGACCCCAGATTTCTGAATCAGAAGAGTGGAGGATCTGCAATTTATCACACCCCACAAGTGCTTCTCACGCACTTAGGCCTGAGACCCCCCGATTCAAGTCTCCATAGCCTCATCCTCAGATTTTTCAGTGTGCCATGGACAAGAGGAGAAAACTGCATCCCAAGCAAGACTGAACATTCGTTAGCAAGACAAAGTCTGCACACAGCAGCCTGGAGGTGGGGTTGAACCAAGAGGCCATCAAAGCCCCTGCCGTTGGTTACTCATACCCGTGAGTTCTTTCCTACAAATACTGCGAAGTCATGGGCCGTGAACAGGGCGGCACTGGCTCAGGGTCACAGCCGAGTGTCCAGGTTTGGCTCCTGGGTCCACATGCCTTCTTAAGGGACTTGAGGCTGTTAGAGCACATTGCTGGAGGGTCTGTTAAGAGCTCCTGGGTCTGAACTGGGCTTCGCATCACCCAGGCCATGGTTTTCACTTGGCATCTAGGGGAAGATTGTGTTACCGGAGGATGAGTCAAGTTTTTTTTTTTTTTAATTATTAATTTTTGGCTGCACTGGGTCTTCATTGCTTCACGAAGTTTTCTCTAGTTGTGGCAAGCGGGGGCTACTCTCTAGTTGCAGTGTGCGGGCTTGTCACTGAGGTGGCTTCTCTTGCTACAGATCACAACCTCTAGAGTTGTGGCACATGGGCTTAGTTGCCCCACGGCATGTGGAATTTTCCTGGACTGAGGATCGAACCTGAGTCCCTTGCACTGGCCAGGCAGATTCTTAACTACAGGACTACCAAGGGAGTCCATGCTTTCTTACCGAAGAAAAACGGTTCTCTCAGTGAACTCTTGATTTCCCCATCTGCTTCAGATTTCTCGGGGAGCAGGGATTCCTCTTCTCTACCCCCAGGTTTCCTAGTGACCATCCCCTCACCCCAGTCAAATAGCCTATTCCAGTGCTCAGGATTCTCTTCTGTGTGTAAGGGCCCAGGGCGGGGAAGAGCCTGGGACTGATTTGAAACATTGCCGTAGAAGCAGATTCCATCTTCTTGCCCCTTAGTGCACAGAATCACCCAAGAAGTGACATTTATTACTGCATTCTGCTTGTGACTTGTGTTTGTTCAACAACAACAAAAATTCAAGAAACTACATTTTCAAGATTACGTGACATGTTTCAGTTACCTTAAATGGGCCTCACGGATGTTTGTTTTGTTACAGCCAGTCTTGAGAAGGAGGGACAGGAACTGATGCTGAGATAGAGTCTAAGGCCTTTTTTTTTTTCCCCCTATGGCTGCCATTGCAATTGGTTGTCATCTAATTATCTTTATAGAGACATAGAATCCAGATGGCTAACAGGCTTTGCCAGTTTCTGTTGCTTACAACAGCACCAAGTAGATCTTGTAGCTCACTGAGAAATGGTGATTGATTTCTGATGTGCACAGCCCAGGGACCAGCAAGGAGAGGTGGCATCTCTGGCTTGAGGAGTTTGCAGGGACCCACCTCAAAGTTACTCCTGGCTGGAGGAGAACAAATGGCTGTTTCCACTTGTAAGACGGAGAGCAACCACACTTCTCTTTACTCAGAGAATCCCTAGAGTGTACAACTATAGGCTGTAGTTTGTTGACACAGGAGAGGAACTGTCCCTTACATTTCCTCTCCTGTAACCTCTATAACTGTTAATAGCATCTCAATCTTTCCATGTTTCCCGGCCCTTTCCTCCATTCCATTTGCAATCAAGCCCTGCCAGTCCTCCTCGGCAATCAACTCCCTTCTCATCCGAATTTCTACCAGTGTTGTCCTGACTTACACTTTCAAGATCTCCTTGACAGACAATGAAAATACTCTTATCTTTTGTTTCCCTGGGCTTCCCACATGGCATTGGGGTAAAGCATCCACCTGCCATTGCAAGAGATGCAAGAGACGTGGGTTCGATCACTGGGTCGGGAAGATCCCCTGGAGTAGGAAATGGCAACCCACTTCATTATCCTAGCCTGGAGAGCCTGGTGGGCTACAGTCCATGGGGTCACAAAGAGGCAGACATGACTGAGCGACTAACACTTTCACTTTCACTTTACATGTGCCAAACATGGTTCAAAGCACTGAGCATCCCACTGTGGACAGAACCAAGTCCCTGTCCCCAAAGAGCTTATACTTTAGTTAAGGGAGACAGCACATGAAGTAAACAAATACAGTGTGTTGATGGTGACGAGTACCATGAAGAAACATGAAATGGTGTAAAAGGGAGCAGAGTGGGATGATGATGTGGAATTTTATTCCAAGCTGAGCAAGTCAGGGAAGGCCTGAATGAAGGAGCAGGGAGGGAGCCATCTAAACATCTTGGGAAAGAGCAATCCAGTTGGATGGAGTAGCAAGTGCAAAGGCCCTGAGGCACAGAAAAATAAAGCAGGGCTTTGGAATCAAAAGGATCCATTTTAGCTTGATGCCCTGGAGCAGATATTTCCCTTCTAGGCACTTATTTCTTCATATAAAATTGAGAATGATATGTTCTTTCTTCTGAGCTCTTGAGAGGATTCAATACAACATTGTTCCTGGCTTGTTACAGACACTTGATATGCTGGTTCCCTTCTCTTCTCCCTTCCCCTCCATTCATCCTCAAAGCCTCCAGGTAATGCTGACTGTAGTATCTGTTTTATAGCCGGTGTTCAAATGTTTGCTGATATGAATTACAAAGGTACGCATAGCTAAAAGTGCTTCTCTCTTATAACAGCTGTACTTCCTTTTCTACCTTCAAGGGAGGCATTAAAAATGGTGTTCACAAAACCATTCCAGCCATGCCCCCCACATATAACTGCTGGCTTCAAACGGCGCTGGTGATGGGAGGATAAGAGGAGATAGGATTCTCTGGACATGGGTTCTATGATTGCTCGTGAGCTCTGTGATTCTAAGAGATGCCCCGTTTGGTTCCCTTTACACTCATTAACAGCAAAACCCTGCTGAAAAGCAGCTAGTTGGTGATGGGGTTGATCTGAGAGGAATAGAGGATTCCATGAAGGCTCTCTCGTGATTTAAGGAGAGTGTGGACTCTACTGGGATTGTCAATAGAGTGTCCAAAACTGTTTCTCTATTTTTGGCCAATTCTTCCTCATGTTTCCTCCTGTACAAGAAGCCTTCTCTGACCTGTCCCTTACACATGGCTACAGTTATTCTTAACTGTCACAGGCACCATCATTAGTATGGGCAACCTAAGATTAGAAATGGGATGAGTTAAAAACATCTGTATGAGAGTTAGATGATTTCTTCTCTGTGAGGAAGCTGAGTGGTCTACCCTTAATTAGGTAAGAAAATAACCATTTTGAGCTGAATGCTTTGGGGAGCCATCGATACAAAATAAGTTCCATCAGTTCTACCTGTTTCCACATGACTATCCCTTTCAATTAAAATTTCTTTTTTATTTTTAGACCAAGAGTAAGCCAGAAATGTTCACTTCTCTTATTACATTTTCTAGAAAGACTTTATACAATTGAATTTTTAACCTTTTGTAGATGTATTTATGATATGATTCATAGATTTACTTAACATTAATTATTCCCTCTTCGATACTCTGAAGATAACATCAAGTAGGTTTGTTTTCAGCTCCCATTTCCATGAAAGTAAAACTTTAAGGTACATGCACGGGGTAGCTTTTCCTCTTAAGAAAAATAACCAAACTAGCTAAGCAGCAGAAAGCCACTCATCATAGTCTAATAAATCACAAATAATAGTCTGATAAATTATATTTCTGTATACAATTACCTGCTTTCCTCCATGCCCAAGCTGGAAAGTCTGTCTTTTGTACAGGATATAAGAGAGTTGTTATTATTTAAGATACTGAAGGGCCCAAGAAAAAGGAATGACAATGGTTGGAAAATAGTTAAGGAGCTAAGAATCCATGGTGATGGGCAGGGCAAAAATGGAACTCATGATAAAAGAAATGACTTGGAGCCTCATTCACTCACAGAATCAATTGTGTCTTTGTCTATAACTAACATTTCAGAGAATGCCACTTGTCTTCTAAGGCCATTCTTTCCCTGGTATTCTCATCAGCATTGAGACGGAGGGATCCTATTATGTGATCTTACTACTTAGGTACTCACAAGTAGAATTTCATCTTTAACATTGTCAAAAGAATTTTAGTCTTATCTAGTCTTCCAGGAAAGCTATAACATGAACAATGCCAGTAACAATTATGAAACTAAATTGTCCTTATGAGAATTTTAAAAAATCAATTTTGCCAGTTTATATTCATTGTGACTCATTTCCATATAAATGATCTGACTTTATTCTGTCTAAAAATGGGTATCTCCTTTGCTTTTTGGTTGAGAAATTTGCAGTTCTTGAAAGGTAGTTAGGTTGAGCTATTTGAAGCCGTGTTGGTATGTGCTGTTTTTTTTTTTTTTTTTAATTATAATTCTCTCTTTTTCTGTTTGGCAGTGTATCAGTTACAGCAAGAGGCCCCTCGTCCCAAGAGGATCATTTGTCCTGGGGAGGTCAGTACTCAGCTATTTCCAATACACCTCATTAAATATGATGAATGGTCAGCACTGTGTTCATATTGGAGAGCCTTCAGATTTACTGAGAGTTGATTTCTATTAATGTTTAAGTGTCATCAGATTTAACATCTAAATAATCTATATTTTGAAATCAAGTGTTATTTGAAAAATACTAACTTGTAATCAGAAGTCTTACATTTTTCACCACTGCAAAGGTAATTAAGCATCTTTTTGTAAACTCCCCAAAATGTGAATTCTGTTTTTTCTTTGCTCCTGCAATTTGATACTTTTATCGCTTTTTTAAAAATCATGAAATGCTTCCAGCAGAGAAAATGCAGAGAATAATAAATATCTGGACACTCTCAACACCCATATTTAGCAAACCTCTATGCTTTGTCATATTAAAAAAAAAAAAAACAACAACCCTGTGAGAAGAGTGACTGGGTTTTTATTCTTGGAGATAAGCTTAAAAATATATTGACTCATAAAAATGCTTTCTAGCCACAGAACTTTCCCTGGCCCGCCTTTACTTGTCAGTTCTCTTTTCATTTGGGATGCCAGCAAGATTGGAAAGGCAAGATGAAGGCTCTGTTTTCTGGTTTTATGCTGACCAGTTGCTTTAATAGCCAGACTAAAATCCTTCAAACAAAGGTCTATGGGTCCTTGCTTGTTTCTGTTAGTATGATTTTGCTTAAATAGAGAGTAGCAAGTTTATGTTAAAGCATCACATCTGCCTGATCGGGGGAAAGACTCTTAATTCCAATAACCTTGAGAGTCATCCTTGACATCAGGACTTTCTGGCAGACTGACTAGATCTGCTTTTGAATCTGTATCAAAGACTTAGGTACACATGTACCCACAACCAGAGCCAACTTACTACTGTTTAATAAACGCTTCTACAGGAAGTCTTACTTCTGTGGAAGGGCACTGAAGTTCATCAAGTAGTCTGAATTTTAATAGAGTGAATACTCTCATCCCAGGAGTATCGCTTGGGAGGAGAAAATATTTGATCTGAAAGGAAAAATTCAGAATGAGATCAGATCTTTATTTGGTGGTATGGTCTTTTCTGTCACTTACCCTGCTGACTGATGTTCCTTGGTTTTTCAATAATATCCAAATAAGAGAAGATTGGGATAAATAACAATTTTTTAATGAGAAGTTTTAATTAGGGTATTTTGGGTGGGCATTAAGAAACAAGTTATTAAAAATTCCTTCAGTCCTACTTTATACTACTACTTTATAGTATACTTTATACTAAGTACTTTATAAAGTATAAAGTATACTTTATACTTAGTATTTTGCCATCAGAAAAAAAATATAACCATGTTTAGGGAGTTAGAGAACTTTAAATGTCTATGAAAAGAATGTTTGTGAACTTAGAACTCAACGGAAGTCTCTTCCTCAGTCTCTCAGTTGCACCGACTCTTTGTGACCTTTTGGACTGTAGCCCACCAGGTTCCTCTGGCCATGGAATTCTCCAGGCAAGAATACTGGAATTGGTTGCTATGCCCTCCTCTAGGAGATCTTCCTGACCCAGGGATTGAACCCTAGTCTTCTGTGTCTCCTGCATTGTAGGCAGGTTCTTTACCCACTGAGCCACTGGGGAAACCCACATCTCTTCCTAGAGTTATTAATAAAAAGTCTACTGGCAAAGTCTGGCACCAGAACTTGTAACTCAAGGAGATAGTAAATGTTCATTTGTTCATTTATTTTATATATGTGTATTGTATATAATATAGAGGGAGCCTACTCTGTTCTGACTTTCATCTAGGTGTTGGGAATACAGCAAAGAACTTGGCTATTGGTATCTTGAGTGTTTTATTAATTGCATGTAATTAAAGGTATATTTAAGGTATTATCTGTGTAGGGGGGTATAAAAGAGAGAAAGAAAGAGAGAATAGAAAGAAAGAAAGAATCCAAGCACTTCTTTGTTTCTCAAAATCTTGGAATCATGTCCATCATCCTGTAAGCCAGATAGAATGTTAGCAGTGGAGATGGGTGGATTCAGATTAGCTTCATGAAGGCTCTTTGCAGAGTTCCGCTGAAACTCTTCAGACATCCAGCGGGCCGAGGGTCCACTGCCTGTTTCTTTAATGTCACACTTGCATCGGAAGGGAGTGCCCCAGAGGCCTTGGCAGAGCAGAGCCGTGTGCCACAAGCCACCGCCATCTGCTGTGACTGAGGGATATGGCTCACGTGCAGCTGTCTTCTTCCTTCTCTCTTGTCTTCTAAACCAAGCTTTTCACCTTTTGACGTTTATCAATCTGATTCATTAATAAGTTATGTCTGTGGATGCTGGAATCTTAGGTAACTTTGCCCCTAGGAATTCCAAATCTCATTTCTGCCAGGAAACCTAACGCAAAATGGATGTTCATCGGCTCTATTTCCTCAGCAGGTGGTGTGGGGCCCATCCAGTCAGGCAGGTGTCGGGCGATAAAGGGCCGAATGTGCTGGAGCGACAGGTGCTGCTGAGATGAGTGCCAGTGTAGCTTCAGGGCCCTTTGTCCTTCCGTGCAAATAATTCCTGCACACATTGCTCAGTCTCCCAGGACTTGGCCTCCTCCTAGTGAAGGCCCTTCTTGGATGCTAGTGAAGCCATTGCTTCTGCTGCAGAGGATGTTTGAGCAGACAGCTCTGTGCCTTGTAGTTCACCTGTGTACTGAGGGGATGTGCCTAATGAAGATAGAAAGCCTTTCAGCTTGAGTGTGTGGCCAGAGAGACTGAAGCTTTATTAACATATTTACATAAAGCCATAAAAGCTGTTTCTTTTGAAAACCCTTCTCCTGTCAGCCACCTTGTCCCTGGCATGTCACCCCAGCCGTGTTGCTCCAACACATACCATCTCTTTTGTTTCTCTGATGACTAATAACCTCCCAGGCTGTGGGCCCCTCTCAGGTCTGGGTCCTCCCACTCAATGCGATAAATTCCACATTGGAGCACCAAGTGAGTCTGCAGTTACCAAGTCTTGGAACACTGTTGTTCAAGGGTACAGACACAGGCCAACCTGACTTGCATGCTTGGTGGCTCTCAATGAATACTGACCACCTAGTGGACGCTGTAGGAGAAGTAGCAGATCAAGGGTATAGACTGATTCAACAGGCAAAATCCAATGAGCTTTGCAAACCCAGGAAGGGGAGCCTGGCTGCACAGTCACTTGAACTTGTCTGCAATCCTTGTTCTACCACTTTCTAGCTACTTGAGTTAGAGCCTAGTACCTACTCTATCTGAGGGATTAAGGTCTACCCCCAGGGCAAACAGCTACTTTACAGGGTGTTACAAGTGGGATCTATGCCTCAAGCATAGAGAAGAGGTGACAAGAATACACAGAAGAACTGTATAAAAAAGATCTTCATGACCCGGATAATCACGATGGTGTGATCACTCATCTAGAGCCAGACATCCTGGAATGTGAAGTCAAGTGGGCCTTAGAAAACATCACTATGAACAAAGCTAGTGGAGGTGATGGAATTCCAGTTGAGCTGTTTCAAATCCTGAAAGATGATGCTGTGAAAGTGCTGCACTCAATATGCCAGCTAATTTGGAAAACTCAGCAGTGGCCACAGGACTGGAAAAGGTCAGTTTTCATCCCAATCCCAAAGAAAGGCAATGCCAAAGAATGCTCAAACTACCGCACAATTGCATTCATCTCACATGCTAGTAAAGTAATGCTCAAAATTCTCCAAGCCAGGCTTCAGCAATACATGAACCGTGAATTTCTTGATGTTCAAGCTAGTTTTAGAAAAGGCAGAGGAACCAGAGATCAAATTGCCAACATCCACTGGATCATGGAAAAAGCAAGAGTTCCAGAAAAACATCTATTTCTGCTTTATTGACTCTGCCAAAGCCTTTGACTGTGTGGATCACAATAAACTGTGGAAAATTCTGAGAGAGATGGGAATACCAGACCACTTGACCTGCTTCTTGAGAAATCTGTATGCAGGTCAGGAAGCAACAGTTAGAACTGGACATGGAACAACAGACTGGTTCCAAATAGGAAAAGGAGTATGTCAAGGCTGTATACTGTCACCCTGCTTATTTAACTTATATGCAGAGTACATCATGAGAAACGCTGGACTGGAAGAAACACAAGCTGGAATCAAGATTGCCAGGAGAAATATCAATAACCTCAGATATGCAGATAACACCACCCTTATGGCAGAAAGTGAAGAGGAACTAAAAAGCCTCTTGAGGAAAGTGAAAGAGGAGAGTGAAAAAATTGGCTTAAAGCTCAACATTCAGAAAACGAAGATCATGGCATCCAGTCCCATCACTTCATAGGAAATAGATGGGGGAACACTGGAAACAGTGTCAGACTTTATTTTTTTGGGCTCCAAAATCACTGCAGATGGTGACTGCAGCCATGAAATTAAAAGATGCTTACTCCTTGGAAGAAAAGTTATGACCAACCTAGATAGTATATTTAAAAGCAGAGACATTACTTTGCCAACTAAGGTCCATCTAGTCAAGGCTATGGGTTTTCCAGTGGTCATGTATGGATGTGAGAATTGGGCTGTGAAAAAGGCTGAGCACCGAAGAATTGATGCTTTTGAACTGTGTTGTTGGAGAAGACTCCTGAGAGTCCCTTGGACTGCAAGGAGATCCAACCAGTCCATTCTGAAGGAGATCAGCCCTGGGATTTCTTTGGAAGGAATGATGGTAAAGCTGAAACTCCAGTACTTTGGCCACCTCATGTGAAGAGTTGACTCATTGGAAAAGACTCCGATGCTGGGAGGGATTGGGGGCAGGAGGAGAAGGGGACTACAGAGGATGAGATGGCTGGATGGCATCACGGACTCGATGGACGTGAGTCTGAGTGAACTCCGGGAGTTGATGATGGACAGGGAGGCCTGGCGTGCTGCGATTCATGGGGTCGCAAAGAGTCGGACACAACTGAGTGACTGAACTCAGAACTCATGCCTCAAGCATCTAGAATGGTGCCTGGCACACTGTGAATACTCAGTGTTGACACATGGCTGATTCAGAAATCTGTGAAGAGCACGTTCTGAGAGTTATTAGGGACATAGTCAGAGCAAGGACAGTATTTGCTGGATGTGAAGGCAAGAAAGGCAGTGATCAAGAACAAAGCAAGGTGCCTGGGCCAGGGATTAAGCCTCAAGGTAAAAAGATACTGAGGATGAGGGACAGAGTACAAGCCGAACGACAGCTGTGGCACCGATTAAGTCGGGTAAGGTTAGTTACTGAAATAACAGTCCGTTGCTTTCTTGAGATTTATTGCAGTAAATTAATATTTATTGAGCAGCCCAGCACCTGGCCTTCTCTACCAGCATTTTCTGAGTGTTCCATACCAAGAGATGCAAAATATCTTCCAGGATGCAAAATTTCACTTTCCCTTTCTGTCAGTTGTCAACCAGTCATCTCCTAAGCATTTATTACCAAACGGGTACCTGGGTAGTCTGCCAGAAATTGTGCAGAATATTGGTTCTCAAATGTGTGTCTCTAGCTGAGACCTCTCCCGTGGGCTCCAAACACCTCGCTCCATCTGCCTACTTGATCTTTTCAGGTAAATGTCCTATAGGTCATCTCTAGTCTAGTGTTCGAAGGAGAACTTTGAACAAGGACAAAGAATGACTTTGAACAAGAACGACTTTGTCCTTGGACCCCACTCCATTAAACAACACCTAACTTTAGAGACCTGGATGCCTGTTTTTCCCCACATTCACCCTTTTTTCATAGCAACCTTCGATTTTGCCTCCAAATATATTTGGCATTTGTCACTGTTCTCTGTTGCCAGGACTACCCTGTGGTTTGGCTCATCGTCATTTCTTACCTGGATTATTTTTAAAATCTATTCATTTGGCTGCACTGGGTCTAAGCTGCAGTATGCAGACTCTTAGTTGTGGCATGTGGGATCTAGTTCCCTGACCAAGGGTCAGACCCCAGCCCACTGCATTGGGAGCACAGGGTCTAAGCCACTGGACCACCAGAGAAATCCCTCCTACCTGGATTATTGCCACTCAGCAGCCTCCAGTTTCATATCCCTGCTTCCACTGTTGGCAGTCTTCCTGATACACAGACACACACACACACACACCATTCTTCAAAGAGGAGCCCAAACCATCACTGTTAGATATAAATCCAATAGCTTTCCTTCTCTCTTAAAAGGAAGACCTCACCCTGCCTATGAGCCCTGGTGTGGCTCCTGCCTTCCTCACAGTCATGTCTGTTCCACGATTCTCTGAGTGCACTGCCTTGCAGCCCATTAGTTCTTGCTCCTATCCATCAAACAGACCACAGTGCCCCTACCATAGGGTCTTTGCATTTGCCCTTTGCCTGAAATTCTTGTCCTTGAGTTTTCTACATGTCCAGATTTCAGATCAAACTTTACCTAATAACTGAAGCCCTTCTTGAACCCCCGAAAAATTAGTACCTACAGATCTTCTCTCTCATATCACCCTGTTTGTTTATAGTTAATACAATCTCTAATACACTTTTGACCATATTTAACTGTTTCCTTGTTGTCTGTACATCTTTCTCAGGAGAATACAAACACCAGGGACATCACTAGTCTTAATCATGGGTACTTCCCTAGTATTGAGCCCAGAGCCAAGCAGCAGTGGGCAGTCACTAAATATATGGTAAAATGATGAAAAAAAGAGACTGCTATCTTAAGGAATTTAGAACTCTCAGACTGTTACTAATAGCATATCAGATTTACTCAATGCTGTTATTAGGGGAGTCAGTTGGACTTTTGGCTGTTGTTAAGGTTCTTACGTAAGCACAGACTAATATTTTTTCCTGGAACATTCTAAATTTCTTTTTGACCTTTCCAAAAGGCCAAAATGTTAAGATTTACTTGTATGGCTAAAGTCAAGTTCCTCAGAATTACATGAAGAATACAAAATATGCAGAGATTCTTTTGTGACTGAAAATGATTTGGTGTCTTGTGTCATTCTTTTTTTGAAATTGCTGTAGTGAATATGGGATTCTAAAAGGCAATTTCAAAAAAGGGAAATAAATTACATACTATCATTTTAAATTGTTCTCCATTTTGTGCAGCTTTACTCCCCCTTTCCCTTACCATAGAATAATCTATTTTGGAAAAAATATTTTAATGCAACAGTGAATTCTAGAACTGAGGTTTCTAGCATTTATGATCAGAACCAGTTTTTTTTTTTTTCTTGATTATCAGAAGTTAAGCCAAATATGGAGGATAGTGATCTATCTTAAATTTTTTAGCAATAATCCCTTATTTTACCTCCTAGTGATTTGTACTCACTTTTTAAATATTACCTTTTGTGCCCCTTCTCCTTTTCTGTGCATTTTCTCTAGTTTTTGGTGTTTGTAAATAGCTACCCATTTAATTTCTTCTACTTTATTTGTAAAAACTGTTGTTTTAAGCCTGCAAAAGCATTTTATTTTATCATAAAACTTTAAAAAATCTGATTCACCATACCTAGATTTCACAGTCTCACAATCTTATAGCTTTAGGTATTTATCTTATCCTGGGCATGTCTGGAAGATCTTAACCAGCCATATTGATTGGCTGTATCATTCTCAACTAACTCTGCTGCTGCTGCTGTTAAGTCGCTTCAGTCGTGTCTGACTCTGTGCAGCCTCATAGACGGCAGCCCACCAGATTCCCCTGTCCTTGAGATTCTCCAGGCAAGGACACTGGAGTGGGTTGCCATTTCCTTCTCCAATGCATGAAAGTGAAAAGTGAAAGTAAAGTTGCTCAGTCATGTCCGACTCTTAGCAACCCCATGGACTGAAGCCTGCCAGGCTCCTCCGTCCATGAGATTTTCCAGGCAAAAGAGTACTGGCGTGAGGTGCCATTGCCTGCTCCGCTCAACTAACTCAGTACATTTCAAATCACAGATTTAAAATAAACTCAGAGAGGTTTTCTAATATTCTGCCATCCTCCCCACTTTCCTCTTCTATTCATTGAAAATAAGTGTTTTTGAGCAAATGTGCATCAGAGGAAACAAGAAAAGTCTACTGATTCAAGACATCAAGATAAGCTATGTCTTTAATGTAATGAGATTGGTTCTATAAGCCACGAACAAAAACCAATCCCATTACCTTTTAATTGGCTTTATGTGTAGTAATCAGAAGGCTATTCCTTCCCTGATCAGAAATATTTCTCTTTTTTTCATCCTAGACTTTCTCCACCAGTCTCTTTTTTCTTCCTTAATATTGACACAGCCTAGAATAAAGGGCTCCTGCCATCATTATTCCTTTCAGACTTTCATCTCACTCCCTAACACAGTCAGTCTTTTTGCTTGATGTGATTTTATCCTGAGCTAGACTTCCTTGGCTTGTAGACCCACTATTGTAAAGGGGGAAAACCTTCTCATAAAACTAATGTTTAAAATTTTTTTAGACATATGAGTTTTATTGTTTTCTAAAGTTAGAACCAAGAGTTTTGCACTTCTTTAAATAAAAACCTTCTTTTTTATTAGCAAGTAATGCTGTCTACCAAAATACATGACCTTCCCTCCAAATTTACTCTCTTTGGAATATTTTGAATTTCTTTTAAAAGGGCATAGACTTTGCACATTTGCACCTAGAAAATATTTATTCATTTCCAAGGTGATGGCGTGAGCAGAGGATAAGGGCTCTTGAGGACAAGCTGCTATAGAATTTAGAGGCTCAGGAGCTCTGAGTTGAGGGGACAGATGACTAAACTGGAGAGGGCTGCCAAGGAACATCCATGTAAGGTGGGTATGAACTGAGGCAAAACTGGAAGGTTTTTTCCCTTAAAACAGAATAAGGAAAATGAAGGAGAGATTGATAATTTATAACATTTCTTAAGAAGTTGTTTTAGTCCTTCAGTCATGTCCAACTCTTTTGCGACCCCATGGACTGTACTGGCCAGGCTTCTCTGTCCATGGGATTTCCCAGGCCAGAATACTGGAGTGGATTGCCATTTCCTTCTCCAGGGGATCTTCCCAACTGAGGGATCAAACCTGCATCTGCATTGCAGGCAGATTCTTCACTGCTGAGCCATCAGGCTAACCCTGAGAAGCTACTGCTAGAGATGAATTACTACACTGTGTGCATGCATGCCAAGTCACTTCATTTGTATCTGACTCTTTACGACCCCATGAACTGTAGCCCACCAGGCTCCTCTGTCCATGGGATTCTCCAGGCAAGGATACTGGAGTGGGTTGCCACGTCCTCCTCCAGGGAGTTTTCCCAACCCAGGGATTAAACGCATATCTCTTATAGCTCCTTCATTGGCAGGCAGATTCGTTTACCACTAGCACCACCTAGGAAGCCCACATTGTGTAGTTAGTGTTTTGTTTTGGTTTTTTATAAAGGAATAACTGACAGCATCATGGATTCTGTCATCTTCACTTCGTCTGTGATAGCTATAACCCAAGATACCATCACTCACAGATGGGGGCAGGAGAGGGGTGGTCCAGACTGTGGGCATGGTGGTTATGAGGTAATGCCCCCATACCAATAGCTATCTGGATGGTATGTCTGCTATGTGACTCAGAGGTCAGGCCCATCAAAATTTCAGGTGTGGCCAGGACTGTCTGGGATAGGTACATAGCAGTGGATGCACAAGTGAGATTTTAAAGACATGCTTCACATTTGACTCATCTGGTTAAACATTAACTGAGAAATAACGCTCATAAAGGCAGTTACACTTTGCCCCGAGCAAGCCATGTTTCCTAGAGTAGTGTGGTCTGGCTAACCAAGCAGTGAGATGTTTGGGAAAAAAGAAAAACACATGGATGGCACCATCTCAGGCCGTGCAGATTTGACTGTGGCGACTATAAAAGATATGGCCTAATTATTTACTGCTGTCCATCTTTCCATAGTAATGAGTGCTAACATATAGAGTGACTTACTGTACACCGAGCGCTGGGTTAAAGAGTTTCACATACGTAATTTCTCATAACAGTGCCATGCGATTGTTATCTGTCTCATTTTACAAGAGGAAATGAGACAAAGAGCACAGGAAGGGCAGAGCCAGTCAGTCTCAGATGGTCCAAATCCAGGACTTGGCTTCTAACCCAGTGGTTCTGAAAGTGCGGTCCCAAGACCAGGAGCAGCAGCAGCATCACCAGGGAACCTGTCAGAAATGCAGATTCTTCTGGCCCACCCCAGACCAAGATCTGGGTCTTAACGAACCCTGCTGGTCATCCTGATGTTCGCTCAAGTGTGAGGACCGCTGCTGGAGCCAGTGCTCTCACCTCCTCTACTTTCTTTTTTGTTTTTAATTGAAGTATAGTTGATTTATAATGTTGTATTAGTTTCTGGTATATAGCAAAGTTATTCCATTTTACAAATATATAATATATATATTCTTTTTCAGAGTCTTTTCCATTATAGGTCATTAAAAGATATTGAGTACAGTTCTTGTGCTATACAGTAAATCCTTGTTGTTCATCTATTTTATACATAGTAGTGTACCTCTGTTAATCCCAAGCTTCTAATTTATTCCTCCCTTGCTTTCCCCTTAGGTAACCACAGTTTTATTTCTATATCTTTTTATGGCTGCTGCTGCTAAGTCGCTTCAGTCGTGTCCGACTCTTAGCGACCCCATAGACGGCAGCCCACCAGGCTCCCCCGTCCCTGGGATTCTCCAGGCAAGAGTACTGGAGTGGGGTGCCATTGCCTTCTCCATTTTTATGGCTAAGTACCTTCCATTTATGTATGTACCATATCTTCTTTATCCGTTCATCTGTCAATAGACATTTAGGTTGTTCCCATGGGTTGACTATTGTAAATAGTACTGCCAGAAATATTGGGGTGTGTGCAGTTTTTCAAATGAATCTCTCTCTCTACTTTCTGTTTCCTGCTGCTTTCCCTGTACCCTGGAGTAGATAGAAGAATCAAGATGCTTTCTCTCCTGGTGATGTTTACTGTTTGCCCAGCACTGGACTAGACTTTTCATGAATTTCAAAGTCAGTGTCAAGTCATCCCATGGCTGCCTTTTCTTTTCTAGATGTACTTCCTCCTTGATGTTATTTTCCATTCGTTAAAAATATTTTGCCTTTGCCTCTCTTCTTTGCTATGTCTAGCTTTCCCATGCCCTCATATGTTGCCGGGGCCAAGTATGAATCTTTGTTAGGGGGATGGTCAGTGCTTAATGTAACCTGGTTTTCTACATCCACCACTCCTTTCCCAAAAAGCTATTCTCCTCAGTCTTATGTTTGTATGACTAATTAACAAAAATTCAGTTCTAGTCAGGTGATTTGTACTTGTGTTCATCCATATTCAGTATACATTCTTACGAACTCCAGTTCTCCTTTGATGTTTTCCTTACCTTGTTCAGTTCAGTTCAGTTGCTCAGTGGTGTCTGACTCTTTGCAACTCCATGACTACTGGAAGAACCATAGCTTTGACTAGACGAACTTTTGTTGACAAAGTAATGTCTCTGTTATTTAATAGGCTGTCATAGCTTTTCTTCCAAGGAGCAAGCATCTTTAATTTCATGGCTGCAGTCACCATCTGAAGTGATTTTGGAGCCCCCAAAAATAAAGTCTCTCACTGTTTTCATTGTTCCCCCATCTATTTCCCATGAAGTAATGGGACCAGATGCCATGATCTTCGTTTTCTGAATGTTGAGCTTTAAGCCAACTTTTTCACTCTCCTCTTTCACTTTCATCAAGAGGCTTTTTAGTTCTTCTTCACTTTCTGCCATAAGGGTGGTGTCATCTGCATATCTGAGGTTATTGATATTTCTCCCGGCAATCTTGATTCCAGCTTGTGCTTCTTCCGGCCCAGCGTTTCTCATGATGTACTCTGCAAAAAAGTTAAATAAGCAGGGTAACAATATACAGCCTTGACATACTCTTTTCCCTATTTGGAACCAGTCTCTTGTTCCATGTCCAGTTCTAACTGTTGTTTCTTGACCTGCATACAGATTTCTCAGGAGGCAGGTCAGGTGGTCTGGTATTCCCATCTCTTTCAGAATTTTCCACAGTTTGTTGTGATCCACACAATCAAAGGCTTTGTTGAAGGCTTACCTAGTAGATGTGTACAAATCCCAGCTAAATTTACTCTTCCTTTCAATGAACCTTTGAATTAATAAAAGTAATAAATCCATTATCATTATATCAGGAGTACTTTGAAATATATTTCTGTTTTCCAAGTGCTAGTCACTTCACTCAGTGAATCAGCTGTGTGCTCATTGAGTAGCTCTCAATTCAGAATTGTAGGCAACTCATTTATCAATGAAAGCCAGTCCAGTGGTGATGCTGTCTGGGCCGTGCCTCCTTGCCTCAGTCTACCACTCCTTTTGTTGTTCCCAGCTTGATTGGCACCATTGACAATCAATCATCTTTGGCTGTGTTCTCTGACAAGCCACAGTCTTGGATTAGCTCTCAGTATGCCATATCTCCCTGTCTTGTTGGCAAGAATAGCAAGCTTTGCTTTTGTGATAGTATCTCTTTCTTCTTCCTGTTTACAGGGCCAGTGTCATCTCCCCATCTACTGTGGGAGGAAATTAAATATCCTTGGCACAGCCCCACAAAGGCTTGTTGGTTACCATCCAGCACCTTGTGTCCTCCTAGGTAGTTACACATCAATTGTTTGATGAATTGTTCTTGTATCTCCCAGGGTATTTCTACTGCGTCTATAATTACACTTTTCTGGTTGTCCCTTTTCTCTGCTGTGATCCTCCAAGTTCCATGACTTCTCAAAGACCGTGTTTAATGATGGTGCAGCAGCACCTTTCAGTTCAAGGATGCAGATCAGGTCCCTTCGGGTTTCTGTATTCTTTGATTGTTTAACAGTATAATTCAACCGTTTGCTGTCTTCCTTCACTTTGATTTTTCAAGTTGGCATCAGTAGACCATGGATTAAAACTTAATGATTCTTTCCTCCCTGTGCAGTAAGAGACAGCGGTACGTGAACACAAATAGATGATTTGACCACCATTCAATAAAAAGGCCCTTTGAGGTACTGGCAAATGCCCTGAGTTTTGAGCTAACTATAAGATGTCCTGAAAATGATTTTTGAGAATGGACTCCAATGTGTGTTAGTCTAGAATAGCCATTGGCAAACAATTGTCTGCCAGCTATTTTTGTAAATAAAGTTTTATTAGAATACAGCAATGCTCACTCCTTTATGTATTAACTATGACTGTTTTTATGCTTCCATGTTGAGTCCTGGAGACAGGTTGTATGGTCCTCAAAGCCGAAAGTAGTTACTATCTTATTCTTGCCAGAAAAAGTTTCCTGACCCCTAGTCTTGTATTAGAAGTAACTTTGAAGAGTTAATACATGCAGAGCACTCAGAACAGTGACATTTATCTGTGGGACGTATTGGTCTTTAATTTCTACCCTTTCCCAAGCACTTGTATAAATGTTAGCCAGAAGAAGAACTTTAGTTCTGTAGTTTAGGATGGATTTGACCCCAAGCCATTATGAGAAACATTTTGACCTTCATGTTTAACACCTGTATATTGGTGAAAGAAGCCCAGGCAGTTACAATTAGAAGTTGTTCTTTCACCTGCTTCCTCACGGCCACTTCTTCCCTGTTAAGAAATGGTAGCCTGTTTAAAAAGGTGACCCAGTGCTCCATAAGCAGGAAATTTAAAAGGTGTGTACAATCTCTTTATTTGGGAACACCATCTGAACATGTAAACTAAGCTCACCTTCTTTAATTTCAGGCCCAAACCATTTGGGGGAAAGAGTGCTGTGTCTGCCACTTACTATGAAATACACCCCCTCACCAAATTTGGATTAGTGGATGGATATAGGGATGAATAAATAGATATACCATAAAGCACATATATATAGTACATATTATAGAATTTAAAATGTGCATATATGGGTGTTGGCTGTTAACTTTTTTCAGCATTTCTGTCTGTATGAAAATTTTCATAATAAAATTTCAGAAAGAAAAACTAAGTTCATTTATGCAAGAAGAGCAATGTCCAGGCAAGCTCTGACCCAGGGAACAAAAACAATCTCTTGTGTATGCAGCCCTGAAAGGCAGGAGTGTGGCTCAATGTCAGAGCTGCTGTAAGCCCCGTAAGCTCAAGACTTTTTAACATGGAATAATTTGTCAGAAGAAGAATTTGAAAGCAAGGACAAACATGAATAAAGCCCTTTCACTCTTATTTATTACCATATTGGGAATTGTTTGGGGGAAATTTCAGAAGTGTTGTTTTTCAGAAGTGCTGAATTAAGTAATTTTTTAAAATAATTGAGAAAAGGCTTTTAGATTTTATGGCATCATCACCATATAGCAAAGTGAATACTGGCCCTGAAAGCAGCAGCTGGGTTTCGACCACGAATCTGGTAGCACTGGGAGCAGATTGACTTATCACTCCAAACCACAGCTTTCTCATCTATAAAAAGGAGGCAAAGATATTCATACATAGTCCACCTTCCTGGTAGGAGAATAGATGCAGAAACATTCTGAAAGCCATGAGGATGTCACCAGACAATGAGTTCTCAATGGAGCCAGTATTAGGCCCAAGGTGGGGGTTTGTTCTTGAGGGAGCACATAAAAATCTTTACTATTTCAGTCTACGAAGCACAGATAAACATATAGAACAGAAGCAGATATACAGTCTATCTGTAGTACTGAAATTTTGCTGGGAAGGAATGATTAGGAAAGAAAAATATGTGTAAAAAAGCTTCAAAGGAAGGTTATAATACAAACAATATTGAGAATATTTTGCCAAATAATCTTTAATTTCTACCATCTCCCAATTATGTTCCCTTTTTCTGCAGGTAGGTTAATTTTATCCATCAGTTTGAGCACATTCAGTTGAATACTTGGATTGAATACTTACATTTGAATTTTTTATTTCTAGGAGGACAGAGTTTAAAAAAATACTTCTGGGAAGAAGAATAAGACTGATGGACATTCTTTGCCTTTTCCAAAGTACATATAGTACCACTTAACCCAAATACCATTAGGCTTTGAAGGAAGGAATTTGCTAACAGGAATGAGGAATTAAATGAGCGTACTCACCCGATCTTTTTTGCCTCCTAGAAATTTATCAGCAGCATTAGTTTTCCCTTGATTTAATTCAGTTCAACTGCATACTTCAAGCTCTTTGAGCCTAAGAGGTATGTGGAGAATTTAAAGAGAGTTCCAAGGAGAATAATGAAGATGAATTAAGGATTGGAAATTAGGGTCTGTTGGGAAAGATTCAAACAACAAGGATTATTTAGTGTGAGGAAGAACAGGCAATCAGGTGGCTTCTAACAGTGGAAACCTGCTCTTTGGGAGAATATTCTCAGGTTCTTATCTGCCCTGAAGACCAAAGGAAAGGGAAGAGTGTATTTGAAGCAAGAGGGGCATGAGATTAGATATCAACATAAAATATCTGTCCACGATGGAATCCTAGACTCTGACTCACCTTTATGGTATTTTTAAAAATAAAGTGTCTGTAGGAAGTTATCAGGAGGAGAAACAAGTAAACCCTTTACATTTTATTTTCTTGTCCTGGTTGGAGGCTGGCCAGCCACCCTGGCCAGTGTGGCCTCCGTGGTATTCGGCTTGATGGGAGGAAAGTTATTATTCCTGGAGCTGTGGCTTCAGGATGGCAGAGTATGAGTACCAAGCCCCAGGTAAGAAAGCAGAGTTAGAGCAATACACCTGATAGCATTGTCCATACAAGCAGGGCTGAAAGTGGGTGTTGGGAGCCCACACATAGAGCCAGGGAATCAGTGTCAGAGAAGAAGCAGCAAGGAAGAGTGGGTCAAAGTGAGCTGCTGGGAGGATGATCTGGGCTAGTTAGAGGAGAGAAATGGCCACGGCTAGCCTTTGGGGACTCCTTGAAGGCTACTGTGAGAGTGGATCAAAATCCATGTAGAAGTCCTACTGCTGCTGCTGCTGCTGCTAAGTCACTTCAGTCGTGTCCAACTCTGTGTGACACCATAGACAGCAGCCCACCAGGCTCCCCCGTCCCTGGGATTCTCCAGGCAAGAACACTGGAGTGGGTTGCCATTTCCTTCTCCAATGCAGGAAAGTGAAAAGTGAAAGTGAAGTCTTTCAGCCGTGTCCGACTCTTAGCGACCCCATGGACTGCAGCCCACCAGGCTCCTCCATCCATGGGATTTTCCAGGCAAGAGTACTGGAGTGGGGTGCCAGTGCCTTCTCCGGTAGTCCTAGGAAGGTGTTAATTTCTTCCATGTTTGGGAACATTGTTGAGAAAGTCATCGTTTCCCATCCTAGGTGTGTATCAGAATTTCCTGTGGAGCTCTGTTAACCTCACAGCCACCTTGGCTCCAGCCCTTGAGACTGGGATTTAATGGAAATATCACTTAGGATTCTGTTGTGAGCAACAGAATCAAAACTGGCTAAATTTAGAGAGAAAAAGTAGGAGGGGTGGTGAAGAAAATGATTGGAAAGATATGGAGAAATTCCCTGAATGGAAAAAAAGAGCTAAACAAGAGGCTTTGGGAAGAATCTGTGAATTAGGACATCTTCAGGGACCCAGGAAATAGGATGGATGCACCTCTGGGCAGTGAAGTGTGTAATTGGGGCCCAAGCTCCAGGATATGATAGCCTGCTTTTATATCCTGCTTCTCTGTATTTGTTTGCCCTTTGGAAATGGGTGTGATGGATTTTACCTATGGGGTAGTCATGAGCATTGAATGGGTTAATATATATGAAGAAAGTGCTTAGAACAATTCTTGGCATATAGTGAGTTCTTAATGCCTATTAGCAAATATTTTTGTTGTAGCTGTTAGGCTCTGCCATTCGTGTGAATCAACTCTAACCATTTCTCTTAATAGTTTCTCCTCAACTTGCAAGGTCCAGGCTCAGAGCATCTGAGCAACTTATGTTGATTCCCACATTCACCTCTTGGCCTGAGAATGTGCAGGAACTTGATTAGCAGAATCACTGACAACAAGTCATGGTTGTTCCTTGGGTTTCATTCTTTACTCTTTGGAGATTCAGAAAACTGGAAGGAGAGCATGTTTTGTCCTATGGTGTCGAAGCATAAAGGACCAAGGTGTGAGCCATCAATACTGCCTGTGTTGCCATGAAGACCCCTTTTGAAATTTCAGTGAGTCCAGAAAGGGAATGTAGGCCATTAGGGCAGAGCTGTCTTTCAAATAATGTATTACTTTGATGGAAGCTGAGCTGTATATAAGATAGGCTGTTTGTTGCTAGGACAACAGAGGTGAGAAGACAGGAGCTCCTTCCCCAAGGAGCTCACATCTAGAGATTGCAAAGGCCAACAATATCAGTCCTAATAAGATCATGGCCCTGACTCAGGCCTTTATAGAGAGGCTAGGAAACCATACCTAAACTGGTGTGAGTTAGTCAGGAAAGATTTTCCCAAGATGGCAGCATCTTACCTCTTATAATTAAGATCAGTGCCAGGTTAAGGCATAGACAGGTTAACGAACAAGTATTAGAATTCCAGGCAGAGGAAACAACCCAACCAAAGAAAGGCCAAAGTCTATGAACAACCAAGGTGCAAAACTACAAGGCATATTCTATATTAGGAACTTAAAGAACTGAGGTATGAGGATGTGGTGGAGCAAAAGTGTGTGTGCAAAGAACTGTTGAGTGAAATAAAATCCACATCCTAAAAGTTGAGAATTATGTTTTATTCAGCAGACACACTGAGAACTTAAGTCCAGGAGACAGCCTCTGAAATAGCTCTAGGGACTGTTGAAAAGAAGGGAGGAGCCAGGATATATAGGAGTTTGGGGGGAAAAAAATGCTGAGAGTTGGAACATCAAAAGATTAAAGAAAACCTAGACATCTCAAGTTAATGAAGCTAGCACTTTACTATGTATGGGAAGATGCAAGAGTCTGGGTTCAGTGCACCCAGACTTTGAGATGCACCTTAACTACTTAGGGCCAGTATCCTGTTTTTTCCATCCTGAATCTCTTCAGATTGTACCACAGTGGGGGTGGCTACAGTGGTTGATGACTTGATGGCCATCAGTTCAGTTCAGTTGCTCAGTCATGTCTGACTCTTTTCAACCCCATGAACCACAGCACGCCAGGCCTCCCTGTTCATCACCAACTCCCAGAGTCCACCCAAACCCATGTCCATTGAGTCAGTGATGCCGTCCAACCATCTCATCCTCTGTTGTCCCCTTCTCCTCCTGCCCTCAATCTTTCCCAGCATCAGGGTCTTTTCAAATGAGTCATCTCTTCGCATCAGGTGGCCAAAGTGTTGGAGTTTTAGCTTCAACATCAGTCCTTCTAATGGACACCAGGACTGATCTCCTTTAGGATGGACTGATTGGATCTCCTTGCAGTCCAAGGGAGTCTCAAGAGTCTTCTCCAATACCACAGTTTGAAAGCATCAATTCTTAAGTGTTCAGCTTTCTTTATAGTCCAACTCTCACATCCATATATGACCACTGGAAAAACCATATCCTTGACTAGACTTGACTAGACGGACCTTTGTTGACAAAGTAATGTCTCTGCTTTTAAATATGCTGTCTAGGTTGGTCATAACTTTCCTTCCAAGGAGAAAGCATCTTTTAATTTCATGGCTGCAGTCACCATCTGCAGTGATTTTGGAGCCCAGAAAAATAAAGTCAGCCACTGTTTCCACTGTTTCCCCATCCATTTGCCATGAAGTGATGTGACTGGATGCCATGATCTTAGTTTTCTGACTGTTGAGCTTTAAGCCAACGTTTTCACTCTCTTCTTTCACTTTCATCAAGAGGCTTCTTAGTTCCCCTTCACTTTCTGCCATAAGGGGGGTGTCATCTGCATATCTGAGGTTATTGATATTTCTCCCAGCAATCTTGATTCCAGCTTGTGCTTCCTCCAGCCCAGAGTAACACTCTTTGTTTACCAATGTGGCAGGTGACATTCTTTGTTCACAGGACATATTCTAGATACACAAGCAAGACCATGTTAGGAAGATTCTGCATACTATTCATTTATTCATTCAATAAATATTTATTGAGCAACTACTGTATACCAGCTTTTTTATAGACTCTAGAACAGCAGTAACTAGCAAAGCACAAAAATCTCTGCCCTTGTGTAGTTTCTATTTGAATGGGAGAGATTGGCAAAAAACACACAAGTAAAATATATAGTATCTCGGGTGATGATAAATGTAGTGGGAAAAAAATGAACCAGAGCAGAGATATGGGTTATGCCAAGGAGAGGAGTTTCCACTTTTAAGTAGAATAGTCTGGGAGACCCCACTGGTTTTGACCATGTGGCAGTGGAGACCAGTGAAGACTTTGCAGTAACGTGATGAGATTTATATCTTCTGCCCCAACTGTGAAAGATAAATTGGAGGATGATTAAAGTATGGGCAAGAAGACCTGTGAAAAGACGATTTCAGCAGTCCAGGTGGATAGATAGTACAGTGAACATGGGGAGAAAGCAGGAGCATTTCGAGAGCAGTTAAAAACCTACACCCAATGAACAGGACTTAATGACTTTGGGGTTGGGAAGGAGGAAGGAGGGGACGTTTTGTTTCCAACTCAGGAGTCAGAGCAAAGTTTCAAAGTAACATGCTGTTAGGTGTGGAGACCCACAGAGTAAAGGATTTAGATAGTTCACATATGCATATCATGATGGCTATTCTTGTTGTTCAGTCACTCTGTTGTGCCTAACTCTTTGTGACCACATGAACGGCAGTATGCCAAGCTTCCCTGTCCTTCACAATCTCCCAGAGCTTGCTCAAACTCATGTCCATTGAGTCATGATGCCATCCAACCATCTCATCCTCTGTCACCCCCTTCTCCTCTTGTCCTTAATCTTTGCCAGCATCAAGGTCTTTTCCAGTGAGTTGGGTCTTCACATCAGGTGGCCAAGGTATTGGAGTTTCAGCTTCAGTATCAGTCCTTCCAATGAATATTCAGGGTTAATTTCCTTTAGGATTGCCTGGTTTGATTTCCTTGTAGTCCAAGGGACTCTCGAGAATCATCTCCAGTGCCACAGTTCAAAAGCATTGATTCTTCAGCACTCAGCCTTCTTTATGGTCCAACTCTTAACATCCATATGTGACTACTGGAAAAAACCATAGCTTTGACTGGATGGACCTTTGTCGGCCAAGTGATGTCTCTGCTTTTTAATACACTGTCTAGGTTTGTCATAACTTTTCTTCCAAGGAGCAAGTGTCTTTTAATTTTATGGCTACAATAACCATCCACAGTGATTTTGGAGCCCAAGAAAATAAAGTCTGCCACTGTTTCCATTTTTTCCCCATCTATTTGCCATGAAGTGATGGGACCGGATGCCATGATCTTCATTTTCTGAATGTTGAGTTTTAAGCCAGCCTTTTCACTTTCCACTTTCACCTTCATCAACAGACTCTTTGGTCCTCTTCACTTTTTGCCATTGGGATGGTGTCATCTGCATATCTGAGATTACTGATATTTCTCCTGGCAATCTTGATTCCACCCTGTGCTTCATCACATGATGTAGTCTTCATGTAAGTTAAATAATCAGGGTGACAATATACAGCTTTGACATACTCCTTTCCCAATTTTGAACCAGTTCGTTGTTCTGTGTCTGGTTCTAACTGTTGCTTCGTGATCTGCATACAAGTTTCTCAGGAGGCAGGATATTCTTGAGTATGTCTTAAATTTTTTTCTTTAGTGTTTTTCATATTTTTTATAACTTTTCCAAGGGTGGAGGGAGGTTGGTTCCCTTATTAATCTTATTGAGTTGTTAGTCTGTTTAGTTTTGCATTTATCTGAGCTATTTCCCTGAGTAGCTAGAAGTATTTCTGTCTTTTCTTAAAAGCTACTCTTATCAGTATTACCAAAAACAAGTATTCCCTCTTACCTTCGTTTTACTCCATTTCGTGTCTTTCAAATATTTGTTGCTTATTTGCATTTTAGTTTAAAAGACTGTTTTAATAACCTTCCTTGGGAATACTCGAGTCCAAAGTTCTTTTAGTTTAAAGTAGCATTATAGATGTTTTGAGTGTGCCTGTGTATTGTAGGATGCTTCCCACGATGCCTGGACTCTACACCTGCAGGACGCCAGTAGCATCCTCCTGCTAGTCCTGACAATCAAAATTGACTCTAGATATGGCCAAATATCCTCTGGGGCATAAAAAAACCTCCCCTCCCAGTTGAGAACCACTGGTCTAAGAAGAATCTTTTACTTTTTATTTGTTCTAATATTACCACTTATTTTAAAAGGTAGCTCAGTGGTAAAGAATCTGTCAATGCAGGAGACATGGCTTCAATCTCTGGGTCAGGAAGGTCCCCTGGATAAGGGAATGGCAACTCACTCCAGTATTCTTGCCTGGGAAATCCCATGGACAGAGGTGCCTGGCAGGCTACAGTTCATGGAGTCTCAAAGAGTTGAACACAACTGAGCAACTGAACACATACACACATATTTTAAAATCATAATCCCTGGGAAACATAGGGAAAGAAAGGAGAGAAGACAGAAAACAAGCCAAATGAATGGGAACTACTTTGACCCTGAGCATCCAACCTGGTATTGTATGCATCTGCGAGTCAGCAGAATGTTTATAGCGAGTTTCTAAGGAGCCTGACTTGTGGTTACTTACATAACTTAGCAAAACCATTGGTAACCTTTTAAGGAGGTTTATTACAGAAAGACTGGCTGGTAGATTATTTTTTATAATACACTCTAATCAAGACAGGAAGTAAAGTACCTCATTAGTGCCCCATAAAAATCCTGGAGAGTTTAAAGTAATTCCATGAGGAAAACTAAAGAAAAGAAAGGGAGATTTCAAGTTCACTCAATTTTCATTCTATACTATGTGATCTGACCACCGAATGTAAATTTCTTTTTTTTTAATTAGTTAATTTTTATTGAAGTTTAGTTGCTTTACAATGCGTTAGTTTCTGCTGTATAGCAAAGTGAATCAGCTGTACGTATACATATATTCCCTCTTTGTCCCCACAGAGCATTGAGTAGAGTTCCCTGTGTTATACAGTAACATTAGTTATCTATTCTCATTAGTTATCTATTTTATACATAGTCATATATATATATATATATATGTCAATCCCAATCTCCCAATTCATTGCGTTCCCTCTTTAACCCTTTGGTGTCCATACATTTGTTCTGTCCGTCTGTGTCTCTATTTCTGCTTTGCAAACAGGTTCATTTGTACCATTTTTCTAGCTTCTACATACATGCATTAATATACGATATTTATTTTTCTCTTTCTGACTTACTTCATTTTGTATGACAGTCTCTAGGTCCTTCCACGTCTCTGCAAATGGCACGGTTTTGTTCCTTTTTATGGCTGAGTAATGTTCCACTGTGTATATGTACCACATCTTCTTTATCCATTCATCTGTCAATGGATGTTTGGGCTGTTTCCATGTCCTGGCTATTGTAAATAGTGCTGCAAGGAACACTGGAGTACAAGTATCTTTTGTAATTTTGGTTTTCTGTGGGTATATGCCTAGGAGTAGGATTGCTAGGTCATATGGTAGTTCTATTTTTACTTTTTTAAGGAACCTCCATACTGTTTTCCTTAGTGGCTGTATAAGCTAACATTCCTACCACCTGTGTAAAGGAGTTCCCTTTCCTCCACACCCTCTCCAGCATTGATTGTTTGTAGGTTTTTTTGATGACGGCCCTTCTGACTGGTACGAGGTGATACCTCATTGCAGTTTTGATTTGCATTTCTCTGAATAATTACTGATGTTGAGCATCTTCTCACAAAGAATATAAAATTTCAGTACCTGCATTTTATTTCTCTCCCTTTCATAGAGATCTTTGATTTCTAGTTAGATGGAAATTACCCAAATTAATTTTTTCCTGAATGAAGTTGCCCCAGTATCACCAGTACAAATCCCCCCATCAAAAACCTTTCTCCCACACTTGATCTAGCAGTCTAGCAGCCCTATGTAGGAGGTTGCTAAATTGGGTTTTTAAATTATTTCTATTAAGCAAAAACTTAACACATACCAGCTGCTGGGGGGTTATAAAAGCTTTGTTGTTTTTTTTTCAATAATTGGAAACCTTGTTTACAGAGGGCTCACAATATTCTTTAAATGCCTTTGTGTTAAATATAAAAGAACTTGTGTTTATCTAGGCAATGATAATCTGACTATAAAGCCAACTCATTTAAGGATTATGCTTCCTGTCTCTCACTATGCAGCTGTCACCCTACTGTTCTTTCAAGCTTTGCAAAATGCTGAAGATTCTTGCTTAAAATTAGAAGAATGAATTGGAAAACAAAACAAGTAGTTTGGAATATACCTAATTCTAAACCCCACGGAAATCTTTGACAGACCCAAAATGTCACTACATCTAGGCAAATTTATTCCAAGTTCTCATTTGTTAACTCATTGACAGAATTCAGTTCATGCCAAAGGAATTTAAGGTGCTCAGTTCTGGCAAAAGAAAAATCAAGAACAACTGAGGTACTTTAGTCTGAAGCTAGACTGTAGAACTTTGCTAGTCAATGAAGGCATCCACGTTGATTGTCAGCTGCTCTGGAGAAGATGGGAAGTACGGTGGTTAAAGGTGTGTGTGCTGAGTCCTAAGCCACTTACTAGATCTGTGACCTCAAGCTAGTTGTTTAGGGACTCTCTGAAAAATAAGTGTGCTCACTTCCCTCACAGGGTTGTTTGGAGGCTTAAATGAGAAAATACATGAAACCCTAAGGACAGCTCCTGGCAAAGAGTTGTTGTTGTTCATTCATTCAGTCGTGTCTGAACTCCAAACAATCCTGGCAAAGAGTAGCCGTTCAATGAGCGTTATCCTGTTACCACAATGTTCCAAGTCCCATTGTTTTTCACATGTATTATCTCATCTAATCTTTGGAACAGCCTTATTAAAATAGTATATTTTTATAACTCTAGTTTTATTGAAAATCAAGAGAAATGAGATGCAAAGAAGTTTAATAACCCACTCAGGGTCACACAGCAATTGAATTGACAGCAGGGCTCTGCGTTCATAATCTCTGTCTCATTCTACACACATTTAATGAGTACAGGCACCCTTTGCTCTCAGAACAATCACTCTCCGAATATTTGCTATAATGACTCACAAAAGCTTTTGGCCAAAATCAGTCTCCCAGTTAAAAACCTGCTATCACAAGTTCTCCTATGTGGGACAAATTCTTAAACCACCATGTGTATATGCTGCTGCTGCTGCTAAGTCACTTCAGTCGTGTCCAACTCTGTGTGACCCCATAGACGGCAGCCCACCAGGCTCCTCCATCCATGGGATTTTCCAGGCAAGAACGCTGGAGTGGGGTGCCACTGCCTTCTCCGCACGTATACATGACTCCCCTTCAAAATGCACATTCTGCATTTCTCACAGGCTCCAAGGTGATACCAATGCTGCTGCTCCACAGGTCATACTTTGAGCAGCAGGGAAGCTAGATGATGGAAGAGGGGCTCCTTCAGACCTCAGAGCCCTCCTGATTGGCCTCCTGTTTAAACATGCACGCTAAGTCGCTTCAGTCGTGTCCAATCCCTGGCAACCCCATGGACTGTAGCCCGCCAGGCTTCTCTGTCCATGGGGGTTCTCCAGATAAGAATCCTGGAATTAGTTGCCATGTGTTCCTCCAGGGAATCTTCCCTACCCAAGGATCGAACCCATGTCTCCTGCGGCATCTGTAGGCAGATTCTTTACCACTGAGCCACGGGGGAAGCCCCCTTGTTTAAACATACTGAACATTATATTCATAACTCTCCCCACTTCTCCCCTGAAGGTTTAGTTCCTCAGTATTTGTTTAGGCCAGGTACCTTGGGGGCACTACCAACTCAGGTCTAATTTAGATAGTATCTTTCAAATCTGCAGTAGTGTCTCATTGTTTACTTTAGAATATGCTCAGTGTAGAAGGGTAGTAAAATTCCTGTTCAATTCAACCATGGACTGCACACAAACATACCTAGTCATTTATGTTATGAAGTGTTAAACAATTTTATAATTAGTGTTTAAATATTCCATATTATGCAGAAATTCTTAAATTGTTATATAATTATTTTAAAGCATTTTAGTAATGTCTGGGACATTGATATTTTTGGATGTTTTACAAATGAATTATTATTTTTTCCATTTAAAACAGTAGGATATAGACTCTTGTTATTTGAAACTCTAGGGACCAACACATTTTTAGAAATGGATTAGATTCAGATAACAAGAGCTGCCTGCATTCACTCTGTGCCAGACATCGGGTGAAATTCTAGGAATACAATGGTGATGAAGACAAAGATAGCTGCTTAAAAAAACTCACAGAATAGTTAGAGAAGAAACAAGCAAGTTAAGATTTAAAATATGGTGGGATGTCAAGTTTTTCAGCAGAGATAGGTAGAAGGCGCTTTAAGAGCATGGAAAATAATGGGCCTGCCTCTTTCTTTGGTATAGGGGAGGCTCTTTCTGGATACCAATAATAGCTAATATCCATTGTATATCTAGGTACTCCAGGCACTGTTGCAAACATGTTGTGTATATTTACTCATTTAATTATTAAAACAACTTAATGAAGCAGATACTTTTGTTACCATCTCCATTTTAAAGATGAGGAAACTAAGGTACAGAGAAGTTAGTAACCTGCTTATGGACACACTGATATGGCCTTAAAGCCAGGCCGTCTGAGTCTAGAGCCTGCCCTTCCAACCATCTTGTGATCCACCTTTATTTTATTAAAATGAAGTTCAGGATCTTAAAGTAAGAACATACCAAAAAATGGTGGATGTGTTAGGGGTGCATTTATAGAACTGTAACTGATTTACTTTGATTGGAGCCTGTGATGGTTATGGGCTGATGAGGCCATGAGGTGGGAAGCTATGACACTTGCATCTTCACATGTAGAAGAACATACTGCATGGATCCTGTGGACAGGGCTGGACAGGACTAAAACCGTCTTCAGTAGTCACAGTAGTGGCACTAATTATGTATGAGATAGGATATACAGTCATGAAATAGTTTACTCTACCATATATTACATGAGTGTTGTCCCTTTCCAATCAGTCATCTTGGGAAGCTGTGCTTTTATTCCCCAGCTTTGCATTGCTCAGAGTGTCCTGGGAATGCTTTTCTAAAGTGCCTTTAGAACAAGTCATAGTGCACATCTTATTACTAGAAAACTGTGCTTCATTTTTGTCTCAAATGGATTTCCTAGTTGGATCACTCACCCTATTTACTAAATTTAGCTCTGAATAACTTTTGCCTGTTTGTTATAATAACATCTACTCTCAACTCCATTCTCAAAAAACTAATGTATGTTTCTATTTACCAGTGATTCTGAAACTTCAGTATATGCCTAATTAAATAGGACTTCATTAAATAGCACATCAAAGCCCCACCTTCAGTATTTCTGATTCAGTTCTTCTTAAAAAGGGATCAGGAATCTGCAATCTTTAACATGCATCCTAAAATTTCTGTTTTGAATGACCAGACCACACTTGGAGAGATGAAGCTGTTAGGATATTTAGGAGAAGGGTAACAGTTCTTAAGGCCAGTTCCAGAAAAGGAATTCCAAATGTGTTCTGATCAACAGTGATGTCAGGGGTAAATACTGCCCTCCTAGGGGGACTATTACCCAGCTGTTGTTGTTCAGTTGGTAAGTCACGTCCAGCTCTTTACGACCCGTGGACTTCAGCACACCAGACTCCTCTCTCCACCACTGTCACCTGGAATTTGTTCAAATTCATGTCCATTGAGTCTGTGATGCTATGCAACCATTCAGCTTCTGCATCCCCTTCTCCTTCTGCCCTCAATCTTTCCAGCATCATCAGATCTTTTCCAAAGAGTTGGCTCTTTACATCAGGTGGCCAAAGTATTTGAGCTTCAGCTTCAACATCAGTCCTTCCAGTGATTATTCAGGGTTGATTTCCTTTAGAATTGACTGGTTTAATCTCCTTGCTGTCTAAGGGACTCTCAAGAGTCTTCTCCAGCACCAGTTCTTTGGCATCCAAAGCATCTTTGGCATTCACCCATCGTTATGGTCCTACTCTCACATCCGTAGATGACTACTGGAAAAACTATAGCTTTGACTAGACAGATTTTTGTCAGCAAGGTGATGTCTCTGCTTTTTCATACACTGTCTAGCTTTGTCATAGCTTCCCTTCCAAGGAGCAAGTGTCTTTTAATTTCATGGCTGCAGTCACCGGCCACAGTGATTTTGGAGCCCAAGAAAAGAAAATCTGTTGCTGCTTCTACTTTTCCCCCTTCTATTTGCCATGAAGATGGGACCGGATGCCATGATCTTAGTTTTTTGAATGTTGAATTTTAAGCTAGCTTTTACATCTCCTGTTTCACCCTCATCAAGACGTTCTTTAGCTCCTCTTCACTTTCTGCCATTAGAGTGGTATCATACATATCTGAGGTTGTTGATATTTCTCCCAGCAATCTTGATTCCAGCTTATGACTCACCCAGAGTGGTGTTTCGCATACTGTACTCTGCACAGTAGTTAAATAAGCAGGGTGACAATATACAGCCTTGTCATAGTCCTTTTCCAGCTGTGAACCAGTCCATTGGTCCAAGCCCAGTTCTAACTGTTGCTTCTTGATCTGCATTATACAGGTTTCCCAGGAGACAGGGAAGGTGGTCTGGTTCTCCCATCTCCTTAAGAATTTTTAAGTTTGCTGTGATCCACAGAGTCAAAGGCTTTAATGTAGGCAATGAAGTAAAAGTATATGTTTTTTTGGAACTCCTTTACTTTCTCCATGATCTAACAAATGTTGGCAATTTGATTGCTGGTTGCTCTGCCTTTTCTGAACCCAGCTTGTACATCTGGAATTTCTCAGTTCATATGCTACTGAAGGCTAGCTTGAAGGATTTTGAGCATAACCTTGCTAGCATGTGAACTGAACACAGTTGTACAGTAGTTTGAACATTCTTTGGCATTGCCCTCTGAGATTGGAATAAAAACTGACCTTTTCCAGTCTTGTAACCACTGCTGAGTTTTCCAAATTTGCTGACATATTGAGCACAGTACTTTAACAGCATCATGAAATTATGAAATAATTTAGGATTGAAACTCAGCTGAAATTCTGTAACCTCCATTAGCTTTGTTCATAGTAATGCTTCCTAAGCCCCAATTGACTTCACACTCCAGGATATCTGGCTCTAGGTGAGTGACCACACTATCATGGTTATCCAGGTCATTAAGACCTTTTTTGTATAGTTCTTCTGTGCATTCTTGCCACCTCATCTTAATATCTTCTGCTTCTGTTAAGTCCTTGCCATCCTGTCCTTTTTCTCACTCATCCTTGCCAGAAATGTTCCCTTGATATCTCCAATTTTCTTGAAGAGATCTCTGGTCTTTCCCATTCTGTTGTTTTCCTCTATCTCTTTGCATTGTTCACTTAAGAAAGGGAGGGAGGTGGGAGGGGGGTACAGGATGGAGGGGACAAGTGTATGCCTATGGGCAATTCATGTTGATGTATGGCAAAACCATCACAATATTGTAAAGTAATTATCTTCCAATTAAAATAAATAAATTAAAAAAAATAAGGCCTTCTCATCTCTCTCAAACTGCCTTCAGTTGGGTATATCTTTCCCTTTCTCCCTTGCCTTTTGCTTCTCTTCTTTCACAGCTATTTGTAAAGCCTCCTCAGATAACCACTTTGACTTCTTGCATTTTTTTTCCCTTTGGGATGGTTTTGGTCACCGCTTCCTGCACAGTGTTACAAACTTCATCCATTTCAGAGTTCTTCAGGCCCTCTGTTTACCAGATATAATCTCTTGAATCTGTTTGTCATTTCCACTGTATAATCATAAGGGATTTGATTTAGGTCATACCTGAACAGCCTAGTGGTTCTCCATACTTTCTTCAATTTAAGCCTGAATTTTGCAAGAAGGAGTTTATGATCTGAGCCATAGTCAGCTCCAGGTCTTTTTTTTTTTTTTTTTTACTGATTGTATAGTGCTTCTCCATCTTTGGCTGCAAAGAACATAATCAGTCTGATTTTGGTATTGACTATCTGGTGATGTCCATGTGTAGAGTCATCTCTTGTGTTGTTGGAACAAGGTGTTTGCTATGACCAGTGTGTTCTCTTGGCAAACTTCTGTTAGTCTTTGCCTTGCTTCATTTTTACTCCAAGGCCAAACTTGGCTATTACTCCAAGTTATCTCTTAACCGCCTACTTTTGCATTCCAGTCCCCTATGATAAAAATGATATCTTTTTTGGTGTGAGTTCTAGAAGAGGTTGCCAGAGAAGGCAATGGCACCCCACTCCAGTACTCTTGCCTGGAAAATCCCATGGACGGAGGAGCCTGGTAGGCTGCAGTCCATGGGGTCGCGAAGAGTCAGACATGACTGAGCAACTTCACTTTCACTTCTCACTTTCATGCATTGGAGAAGGAACTGGCAACCCACTCCAGTGTTCTTGCCTGGAAAATCCCAAGGATGGTGGAGCCTGGTGGGCTGCCATCCATGGGGTCGCACAGAGTCAGACACGACTGAAGCAACTTAGCAACAGCAGCAGAAGAGGTGGTTGTAGGTCTTCACAGAACCAGTCAGATTCAGCTTCTTCAGCATCAGTGGTTGGGGCATAGACTTGGATTACTGTGATGTTGAATGATTTACCTTGGAAATGAACCAAGATCATTCTGTCATTTTACAGATTGCACTCAAGTACTGCATTTCAGACTCTTCTATTGACTATGAGTGCTACTCCTTTTCTTCTAAGGGATTCTTGCCCACAGTAGTAGTTATAATGGTCATCTGAATTAAATTTGCTCATTCGCATGGATTTTGGGTTTCCCTAATAGCTCAGTTGGTAAAGAATCTGCCTGCAATGTAGGAGACCTGGGTTGGATCCCTGGGTTGGGAAGATCCCCTGGAGAAGGGAAAAACTACCCACTCCAGTATTCTGGCCTGGAGAATTTCACTGATGGTATAGTCCATGGGGTCACAAAGAGTCGGACACGACTTAGTGAGTTTCACTTCACATCAATTTTAGTTCACTGATTCCTAAGATATCGATATTCAATTTTGCCATCTCCTGCTTGACTACATCCAATTTACCTTAATTCATGGGCCTAACATTCCAGGTTCCTATGCAATATTGTCCTTTATAGCATCAGACTTTACTTTCACCACCAGACATATTCACAACTTTCTGCATTGGTCCAGCCTCTTCATTCTTTCTGGAGCTATTTGTAATTATCCTCTGCTATTCCCCAGTAGCATATTGGACACCTTCCAACCTGGGGGGCTCATCTTCCAGTGTCATATCTTTTTGCCCTTTCGTACTATTCATGGGGTTCTCATGGCAAGAATACTGGAGGGTTTTGCCATTTCTTCCTCCAGTGGACCGTGTGTTGTCAGAACTCTTCATCATGCTCTATCCATCTTGTGTGGCCCTGTACAGCATGGCTCATAGTTTCTTGAGTTACACAAGCACTTTCGCCAGGATCAGGCTGTGATCCATGAAGGGGAGTCTCCTGTAGATGGTCCTTATTTAGAGAATGATGTTCAGTTATACTTATTTAAAAACAAATCAGCCAGCATTTTGCACAGTCACGCCACATAACCGAAGTCACTTGTGTCTTGGGGAGTACCCATTTTGGGTGTGTGTGTGCTCACTGGTTGCCTTAGTATCCTCCTTTTGCAAAGAGTGGTGCTCCTTTCAGAACCAAGTAGTTCATGAAAGGATCCAGCATTGGAAGATGGAGCAAAATGCCCACAAATTATTACTTTTTCCTAAAAAGGTTGAACTTCTTTCACTTCTGAAAGTGGGTCACTAAACCCCAAGAGCCAGTCACACTCACAGTGACCAGCTTCACAATGTGATGGGCTGTCCAGCTTTAGCCGTTGTCCTGGCAGGCAACTTCCCTTTATGTTGGGATATGTTGTGTTTTTGTCCCTTCCTGAATCCATGTGACTACCTAAATTAGCCCTCCGTTTTTCTCAAGTTGCCTAATTTTAATGACGTATTCTCAGTGAAAAATGGAGGAACTTCAGAGCTGCTTTACTTATTATTTATCAGTTGTCCTCTGTCTCATTCACTGAAGAGAATCTCATATACCTGGAAATTGAAATTCAATGCTATGGCTTCTTTAATAAAACAAACCTGTGTTTCACAGGTACATCATGATCCCGTCAATGTTTAATATGAAGCAGTGCCTGGGGCAGAGTAAGGCTCCTTTAAGGCAGTACTTGGTCACAAGGAAGATGTTACTGTAGTCAGATCCCTTGTCCCTCAGAGCCCTGATGTCAGCTGACTGTGTTTTGTCAGGGTCTGAGGATCCAATATGACCCATCTTAAAAAAATGCCGATATTCTATGATTTTTCTGGCATCATATAACTTAAATTTAGCTCTTGACTGATCAAAAGCTCAGTAAGAGGTGGAGAGAAAGACCATGTTTAGATTCCTGTGAGCAAAAAGTTTAGGAAAAGGAAGAGGTGATTGTTACAGCTTTTTATCCCAGTCATTATTTCTCTCTTTAACACTAATGAGGACAGCTATATTTTCTTTACGAGCTACAGAAGACAACACCAGGAAGAGAGATTGAATCAGATCACTATCAAAGCAGCCTCGACAGTGGGAGCCGTGATTGGATGTCTGTCCACATCCTCTGTCTTCACTCTCTCTTACTTCCACCTTTCCTCTCCCCCATGTGTGGCTTTGCCAGATTAGAAGAAAAAAAAAAAAAGAAAGAAAGAAAAACAGGATGTCCAGATAAATTTGAATTTCAGACAAATGAAGGATAGTATTTTCGTCCACATTTTGTGCGACATTGGGTGCCTATTCCATGACGGTATTCCACGTGGAGTCTCTCCCACACGATTCAGTGCTCTTGTTTTATTTTCTTGCAGTTTTCATATGCAGATTTGTTCTTCAGTTGGATCAAAGGGTCCTTCAGGCAGGATCTTATCTGGTATTTCTCAAGGCACCCTAGATATTGACTTCCCTATTTGGGGGCCTATGTTAGATTTTTCAAAAGTTCCCTTCTACTGCAAGTACAGAACACCCCTGAGCTCCTTATATTTTTCCTCTCATATCTCTGAGGTCATCACTTCATGAACAATGACCAGGCTGAGCACAGAGCTCTGAGCGTAAGTGTGCTGTGTATTTTTATGAGTGGTAGATGAACTGAAAGCCGTTTGCTGTCTTAAGAGGCAATTAAATTAACTAACCTGCATGCCAGGAGTTAGTAGTAAGCTCTATCTGCCATGCTGTCCATCTGGGAAGTTAGGTTAATTCCTCTTCCCTTTTGGAAAGATAAGAGGATTGAGGAAGAGAATGAGGTTGGGAGCTATACCTAGTTTTGTAAACGTGTGTCCTAAGAGTAGCAAAGAACTGAGAAAGCTAATAGAACAATGTAAATGACAAAATGTGCAACTCACATTCAAAAGCTTCCTAGTATGTAGTCATGGTACACATCAGATAACAAGGTGCCTTTTTACATACTTTGTGCTTCGATTAATGCTATTATTTAGATCATCCTTTGTAAAGGACACCTAGCAGGCTTCAAACCTTGAAGATAAAGAGTGATGAATGCCCTCTCTTGGTTCAGTGCTTTTCGGGTGTAAAATGCACAGAAGAGTGAACACATATTTAGAAGTGTCTAGATGATTAGTTTTATGCCAGCTAGGCTTGCCCAAGGCAGGCTTGTCAAGATGGTCCCCTGGCTCCCCCTTTTGAAACTTTTCCTCTAGTGCATAGCTCCCTACTGCCCACTTCAGTTCAGTTCAGTTCATTCGCTCAGTCGTGTCCGACTCTTTGTGACCCCATGGACTACAGCACGCCAGGCCTCCCTGTCCATCACCAACTCTCGGAGTTTACCCAAACTCATGTCCATTGAGTCGGTGATGCCATCCAGCCATCTCATCCTCTGTAGTCTCCTTCTCCTCCCGCTTTCAATCTTTCCCAGCATCAGGGTCTTTTCCAATGAGTCAGCTCTTCACACGAGGTGGCCTGCATCCTTTGGAGGCTAGACGTAAACTGGGAAACTGCCTTCACATACCACCACTCTGCCCCGCTGAGAAAACTGCCCATATGACTATACACAGAAATGACTGTAAATGAAATAGCCGCCCAACTCATATTCTACTTTAGCAAATAAACATGAACTTGCTGTTTATAAGCATCAGTGAAAATCTATAACTTCTTGTAGCTCTATATATCCTCAGTGTCCCTGGAATCAGACTAGAAGAATAAAAGCTGAACATGGGAATTCATGTTAATTTCTCACCAACTCCAACATCTTTAACGTAAGAAAACAAAGTTTGTATGAAAGTAGATTATCACATATATGTGGTAGAAATCCCGTGTGATTACCCCAAGTCTCAAGATATGATTCAAAAACCTTTTCTGGAATATTTATGCTTTTCAGTCAACTCATAAATCTTATCCTCCAAACTTTATACCTCTGATGTCAAATGAATTTTAGCCCATTAGCCGTTTGTTGAAAAAATAATGTTAGGATGTAGATTTTATCTGTAAAGAGACCAAATTAAGCTTATTTTTAATCCTGATGTACACCCCATTTTTATTACAACCATATAATGAAACAATTAGAGAAAGATTGAAATAAATATTTATGTTTTATTCATGCTAGAAGTACTTATTCTGTCCTTCAGGATGAAGCCTTGTAATACTGTTATCAATTCCTTAATATTAAAATAAGTCTCATTTTATTTCCTTTGAAAATTTTTTATTGGATGTTTGAGTTTGGGTGGGAATGAGCCTAATGATTAGAGAAATATGGCAATCCTAAGTCATTTTTACTCAAGAAAGTTGAGTGTGTTGATTAACTCCAGAATGTCTTAGATCTCTGATTTGGGGAATAAAAACTGTAATAAAATTATTTCCAGGACTCTAGCTCTGTTTATTTGAATAGTGGTTTCATCTATCTGATTTGAATTCAAATGCATTATTAATACTTTTCTTCTTTTTTAATATAGGTGGAAAACAGACCAAAATATTATGGAAGAGAGTATGTATTCTGCTATTCATTGTTTTAATAACATAATAAGTAGTCATTTTCATATGTCATTTAAATATTAAATATTAAAAATTTTCCAATATATAGTCTTCATCAAATGTCCATTGTGCAAGAGTTTAATAATAAGGATAAATGCAATCAGATCCTTTTGTATTGAATTTTTCTTATAATATTCAGGTGTTTGGCTTTCACAAATGTGGGAGGGACACTATCTTCTGCTACATTCAGTTCTTCTCACAAAAGCAGCCACTGAGTGCCTGGAAGTATTTGAAACATAAGGCAGCATTTTCCATAGTTGTGGCTCTCTTAGTCTTTCATTTCACTTTCTACCTCGATACCGTATAAACAGCTCGAGTCAAAGATTGTAAACTGAGTCCGAATTCCTGGCTTTCACGCACCTCAGTAAGTGCAGCACTCAGGAAAGTCATCCCATTTCCTTGCAGTCTCATAAAACCAAACTGATGATTTCTCTTGATGTGGATCTATTAGCCAAATTACCTTAATACCATAATTATGATTTTCTCCGTTTTCCTCTTAATTTCATCTCTTGTTTTACTTTCTGAGAAACCTACTGCAAAGCAAATGTGCATTACCATAAAAACAGCCAGCAGGCTGTGGCTGTGGCCTGGTGCACAGCTCACAGCAGGCAGGACTGCCCAGCGCAGAGTCAGGGTAGATACACAGTTCACTCTTCTTCCCACGTCCAACCTGGAGGCATTCAGGGGCAAAGTCTCTTTCAAGTCCACCGACCAAACTAAAACCTCCTTCCTCTATTCCCTTACCCATCAGAGCTTCACACTTGTGATTAATGATGCTATTATTTGTCCCAGTTCAGCAGCTACTTCCTAATTGCCATGGCTGCATTTCTGAACCTTCCTACTGGGCCTTGAAAATTCAGCTAGGGCTTCTGGAGTACCTGCCTGGACCACTGGCCTCCTCTCTTCCACCCCCACATCCCTAACATTCAACCTGGATATAAGATGACTTTTTCTCTCTTCAGTATACTGTTTTGGATTTTGCTCTAGAACAACAACAACAAAAAGAATTAAAAAAGAAAATGAAAACCTAATATATACTTCTAAAATAGAACACTTTTGTACATGAATTCCATAAGGAACTCTATTCATTGTCTTTTCCTGTTTTGCATAAGACTTTTATTGAATAACCTCCTAGTTCTCATCCTCAAACCCCCATCCACATAAACTGTGTAGTGAGAGGAGACCAAATAAACCACAAAGAAGGGACATTTCCTATTAGAGGGAAGTTAGCTTAAAAACTTCAGATTCTGTGTTTCCCTTTCTTTTAAAAAAATAAAAGGTTTTTTAAATTCCATTCAAAATATAAGATATGCTCTATTCAGTAAACATTTGTACATATATTTTCTTAGAATCACAATAAAGTGTGGACAATGGGTGTCATTAGTGAAAAGGGAATTTGTATTTCTCTACTGTTTATATTTTTATTTCCTTTGTGCCTTTTAATTTTCCCACTGTGGATAGGTATTACTTTGGTTTTTAAAAAGTTAAATGATACCTAATTAACTGGGGGAAATTAAAGCACAGGGATCGAACCCAGGTCTCCCGCATTGCAGGCAGATTCTTTACCAGCTGAGCGACAAGGGAAGCCCAAGTATACTGGAGTGAGTAGCCTATCCTTTCTTCAGTGGATCTTCCTGACCCAGGAATTGAACTGGGGTCTCCTGCATAGCAGGCGGACTCTTTGCCAGCTGCGCTACCAGGAAAGCCCGTATAGGAATTGACAATGTGTAAAATACCATAACCCACCATTAAAGAGAAGTATTGTTAACTTTTTTCCCTTCATCTCTTTCTTTCCAGTCTTTGTGCAGGCTTTCTTTTTGAAAAGTTGGGATCATTATATATATATATATATATATATATATATATATATAATATAATATATATTATATATATGTATATATATATAGGACACTTTTAAATCTGTCCCTAAAGGGGATGCTGAGCTGCACGCTGAGTCTTCAGGTGCACAAAATTGTTACTTCTTTCAAACAATTGAATTTATCTTAGTTCTTGACACTTGGCATCTGTTGCCGGCCATCCCTAAAACAAGGGCGTTTAAACGAAGCTGCTTCCAGGTTAGCCGCCTGTTTAGGATGCTCCTCCTCTTGTGGTTTTCGCCCTTCTCCGCCCAGAGAGTGGTCTGGGCCTGGGGTGTCCGGTTTCTCTGCCCTCCTCTGTGTGTGTCTCTTCCTGCTATGGTCATCCCCGCCCGCCCCCCGCCCTGCCCTGTCTGGTTGTATCCTGGACATCCCAGCCTAAACATCTTGCGGCACCAGCTTCTGCCCTTTCTGACTCTGATGTGGGAATCTTTCCAGTGCCCTCTGCTCTTCTACCCTCCCCAAGTCTGTCTGTCTGTCTGTCTGTCTCTCTGTCTCTCTCTTACTGGCCTGGTAACTGCAGGCTGCCCTCAGGTCCCTGCTCAGACCATCTGTCCAGTCTTCTCCAGCTCCAGCTTTTGCTACAAAGAAGGTCTCCAGTCTACGGGCATACCACCCTAAATGCGCCAAGCTCGTCGTCAAAGGAGGCTTCTCCACCTCCCAACTCAGACCCACTGAGCCTGGGCTCTGGCCAGATTTCTCCCAATTTCCCTCCCAAAATAACTGGGGACACTGGTCTCCTTTCGGGCAGTTGTCCTTTCGGGCAGTTGTGGGCAGGAGGATTACTCTTACGTCACACAGTATGTTTATCCTCACCCCAGAAATGCGCTGCTCCAAGACGTCCATGTGTTGGCTCTCAAGATTTAAAACCAAAATTTGAGAAGCCACAGCCCCTCTTTTTCCCCAGCTATCACTGTTCTAGACTTTTGAGAGTTGATTTGAGAACTCAAAGCCAGAACATTGGGACCTCACTCCCATAAGACTAAAGCTTCAGCTTGTAAGATCTAGCAGTACAGAATAGAAGGGAATTAGGACATAAAAATTGTGACACATGAACCTCCCTGGTGGCTCAGTGGTAAAGAATCTGCCTGCAACACAGGAGGCACAGGAGACTCGGGTTTTATCCCTGAGTTGAGAAGATCCCCTGGAAGAGGGCATGGCAACCCATTCCAGTATTCTTGCCTGGAGAATCGCATGGACAGAGGAGCCTGGCAGGCTGTAATCCATAGGGTTGCAAAGAGTTGGACACGACTGAAGCAACTCAGCATGCACCCATTGTGATAGGTATATTTTTTTTCCAAAAAATTATCCTGGTACATGTGTCCTCTAAATAATCTTTGCATTCCTGGGGAAAAACTTGTGTAGCCAATTTTCCCTCCCTCCCTTCTCCCTTCCAGGAAGGTAAAAGAGGATTATTTGTCCAGAAATTTTTTCTCTAATTTATTCTTCCAAATTCTCTACGATTGGGTAATCCTAGAAAGAGTGTTGTTCCCTCTCCCAAGAGCCCAGGGCCCCTCGGTACCGACCTCACCCTGCAACCCAGCTCCCACCTTCCTCTGTAACACAGAATGATCAAATCTCCAAAAATAGGGTTGAGCAGCTGTCATTGTTTGAGGGTGACAGAGAGCTGGCTGGTTGACTGTCCCTAACTGCTGTCCTGTTCTCTTCTCCCCTGGCTCTCTATGCCTTCTCACCATATGCTCTCTAGGGCTCAGACATCCCTTCCAGAGCGGAGTCTCTGGCTAAGCCTGAAATCCTACTGCATTTTCCACATGCATCTGTATTACTTTTTAAATAGCAAGGGAAAAAAATAAACATTATCTTTAAAAAAAGAAAAATAGGTACACTTTCCAAACACATCCCTAAGCAATTGCTCTCAAAATTTAAAGAAGTGGAAGACTGCTCATGACTGCTGGCTATTCTTACCAGCGAATGAGCCTCTTAAATGAACAACACCCCACACCTGAAGTAAGCAGGGTGATAATCAGTATGTGTTCATTTGCAATCAGGATAATACATAGTGAGCGGAGAGCTAAATTGGTAAATGCTCTTTTGTTATTCCCCGTGGTTAAAAGAGGAGTCATAACCTGGCTTTTGGTTCTGACTTTAATTTTCAGCTTGTGAGCAAAGACAATAGCAGAAAGCCAGGTGGACTTGGCCTTCTTCCTTTTCTTTTGCATATTATCTGTTTGGGTGCATGCTGGGAGGTGGGTCCAAGTCCATTTGGAATTATACATTAGTCACTTCCTTCTTCATTAAGGTGAGAAGCTATAAATTCCAAGTGGTCCCACCATGTCTTTTAACCAGCTCTTTGTGGTCCATACTTGGTGTATGGTTTGTTCAGAACAAAGATGCTCTTGTCTCTTCTCAGGTTCCACGGTATCATCTCCCGAGAGAAGGCAGATGAGCTTCTTGGAGGCGTAGAGGGTGCCTACATTCTTCGAGAAAGCCAGCGCCAGCCAGGATGCTACACGTTAGCACTAAGGTGAACCCGATTATCCACAGTTGCAACTGCTTTACAAGGATTTACTTATTTTTCCCTTTTTTTTATTGTGGTAAAATATACATAACATACAGGGCTTTCCTGGTGGCTCAGCTGGTAAAGAATCCACCTGCAATGCAGGAGACCCTGGTTCAATTCCTGTGTTGGGAAGTTCCCCTGGAAAAGGGAGAGGCTACCCACTCCAGTATTCTTGGACTTCCCTGGTGGCTCAGACGGTAAAGAATCCACCCACAATGCGGGAGACCTGGGTTCCATCCCTGAGTTGGGAAGATCCCCAGGAGGAGGGCATGGCAACCCTCTCCAGTATTCTTGCCTGGAGAATCCCTGTGGACCAGAGGAGCCTGGCAGGCTATGGTCCATGGAGTCGCAAAGAGTTGGACACAACTGAATGACTAAGCACAAGCACATACATAACATATAATGTATCATTTTAATTATCTATAAGTGTGCAATTCAGTGGCATTAAGTATATTCCCAGTGTTGTGCAGCCATCTCCACTATCATCTCCCAGAACTTTTTCATCATCCCAAATAAAAACTCCATTAATCAGTTGTTCCCCATTTCCCCCTAATTATTTTTTTTATTTCCATGTCATTTACAAAGTGCCCAGCAGCATATTACAGGTTTACATGTGTCCTGGGTCACAGATGTTATCAGTTGATGGGCTCCAAGACTCTGTTTATGCATGCACAATATTCTTGGGAGAATCATCTGTAAATTTAGTGCTTCTAGAGCTGCTTCTGCCTGAAACATCAAGCGAGTGAATTAAGACATACCTCTGCCTCCTTTTTCTGCACAAATTCTGTGCTCAGTTTTGTCTGATTCTTTGCAACCCCATGGACTGTGGCCCGCCAGGCTCCTCTGTCCATGGGATTTTCCAAACAAGAATACTGGAAAGGGTTGTTATCTCCTCCTCCAGGGGATATCTTCCTGACCCAGGGATCAAACCTGCATCTTTCTGCATTAGCAGGCTTCTTTACCCACTGAGCCATCTGGAAAGCTTGCCTCCCTTCAGTTCAGTTCAGTTCAGTCACTCAGCCGTGTCCAACTCTTTGCAACCCCATGAATCACAGCACGCCAGGCCTCCCTGTCTATCACCAACTCCCAGAGTGCACTCAAACTCATGTCCATCGAGTCAGTGATGCCATCCAGCCATCTCATCCTCTGTCGTCCCCTTCTCCTCCTGCCCCCAATTCCTCCCAGCATCAGGGTCTTTTCCAATGAGTCACTCTTTGCATGAGGTGGCCAAAGTATTGGAGTTTCAGCTTTAGCTTCAGTCCTTCCAAAGAACCCCCAGGACTGATCTCCTTTAGAATGGACTGGTTGGACCTCCTTGCAGTCCAAGGGACTCTCAAGAGTCTTCTCCAGCAACACAGTTCAAAAGCATCAATTCTTTGGTGCTCAGCTTTCTTCACAGTCCAACTCTCACATCCATACATGACCACAGGAAAAACCATAGCCTTGACTAGACGGACCTTAGCTGGCAAAGTAATATCTCTGCTTTTGAATATGCTATCTAGGTTGGTCATAACTTTCCTTCCAAGGAGTAAGTGTCTTTTAATTTCATGGCTGCAGTCACCACCTGCAGTGATTTTGGAGCCCCCCAAAATAAAGTCTGATACTGTTTCCACTGTTTCTCCATCTATTTCCCATGAAGTGATGGGACCAGATGCCATGATCTTCGTTTTCTGAATGTTGAGCTTTAAGCCAACTTTTTCACTCTCCTCTTTCACTTTCATCAAGAGGCTTTTTAGTTCCTCTTCACTTTCTGCCATAAGGGTGGTGTCATCTGCATATGTGAGGTTATTGATATTTCTCCCGGCAATCTTGATTCCAGCTTGTGCAGCCCTTGTCAAAAGTCTTCCCCTCACATTGTGGGTATGTGCCTGAACAAACATGCATTTGGTCCACTGGGTTCTCTCTGGAATCATATTGACCCATAGACCTCCCACTAGCGGTCATAACACTTCGTGCTAGCAAGCCAACAGACCAGAGCTCTCATTAGAACTTTACCATGAAACCACAGCATTTTTTTTTAAATTTTACTTTATTTTACTTTACAATATGTATTGGTTTTGCCATACATTGACATGAATCCGCCACGGGTGTACATGAGTTCCCAATCCTGAACCCCCCTCCCACCTCCTTGCCCATATCATCTCTCTAGGTCATCCCAGTGCACCAGCCCCAAGCATCCTGTATCCTGTATCGAACCTAGACTGGCGATTCGTTTCTTACATGATAGTATACATGTTTCAATCACAGTATTAAAAATCATAGCACCCCAAAGGCATTGCCTTTACTGCACTTTCCTAACCTAACCTGCATCAAATATTTCATATCCTTCGATCCTCCTGACAATCCTGCAAGGTTTGAGGAAAGTTTTCAATTTCAAAATCAGATTGTCTTCCAAAAGTTCATCTGTGAACTCTTTGGAATTAGGAAGCACTGTCTCCGTGGAAAAAAATGGTGTCAATGAAACACTTCCCAGGTCAATCCACAAAGATGTGTTCAACCCACCATCTCGGTTGGGATTGTAGAATGATGCTTTCCCAGCTGCACTTGGAATGTCGTATCTTCAGTGGTGTCATCATGATGAAGCACTTCAAGAATAGCAAGTGCTCTAGGGATGCAAGGTTTTTTCTCAGCTTACCAGCATCCCCTTCAGCAGGAGCTGACAGTCCCAGTGGGAAACCCAGAAGCGGCTGTGAGCTGTAGGACCAAGGCCAAGAGGGGACAATCGGCACTAAAAGGGGAGAATCCTAGTGATTAAGTCTCTGTGATGCTGTCACTGATGCGCAAGCAAATTGTGCTGCACAGCTCCCCTGTTTCCCTTCTGCTGGACCAACTAGGGTGGAAGGCATGGGTGCTCTACTGATGATGGTCAAAGATATAATAATAAAAGGACCCAAGGCCAGTGGTTATAACTTCCCCTGAAGAGATAATTGCCTGGTAGAGGGGAGGGAGTGGCTTCCATTAAGAAATTTTTAACGTATTTGTGAATCAGGCAGTACCCCCTGACTATACAAATGAGGATGACTGTGACCCATGGCCATAGTGATTTTTAAGACCAAATGATGCCATAGGACTGGCTGGGGTTAAACCCACCTTTGCATCTTTTCCAGGGGTATAGCCTCAAGCAGGTACCCCATCTCTTCAAGTCTCAATTCCCTCAGCTGTCAAACAAGAATAATAATTGTACTGTCTTGAAGGGTCTCCATGATAACCTAATGGGAGGAAATCGTGTCAGGCCCTTAGCCCAGTGTCTGGCATTCAGTACAGATCCCAGAAGTATTAGCTGACACTGTCACCCACTGACCTGATTTCTAAAACTCTTGTGATCTCTCCTTCCTCATGGACAGGTTTGGAAACCAGACCTTAAACTACAGGCTCTTCTATGATGGAAAACACTTTGTGGGTGAGAAGAGGTTTGAATCGATTCATGATTTGGTCACAGATGGCTTGATAACACTGTACATAGAAACAAAAGCTTCAGAATACATTTCCAAAATGACAACAAACCCCATCTATGAACACATTGGATATGCCACTCTACTCAGAGAAAAAGTATCCAGAAGGCTAAGCAGGTCTAAAAACGAATCAAGAAAAGCCAGCGTCACAAATGAAGAGCACACAGCCGTCGAAAAGGTAAGCCACGCGTGGGACGAACACAGTCTGTCTGTTTCTAATCTGTGCTGAAAACCCGGATGCTTAATTCAATATGTGATTTGCCAAACTGTTGCAGGAGACCAACCCACTCCCATCCAAAAAACCTTAGACATTTTGTGCTAAAAGAGACCTTGGAAATCTGATTTCAGTTCAACTCCCTCATTTTCCAAATGAGGACAGTGAGGTCAAAAATGTCCGATGATTTGCCAGAACTCATAAGTCAGAGCCAGGACTTCCACTAATAATTGTCTGTGAGTTTATTTGAAGTTTGAAAGAAAAAAAAATCCTTTAAAAAAATTAGTGTTTTATGATGAAAATGGTCACTTGTATTTTTAATTGCCATTTGCGGTGTCACTGGCTCCATCTCCAGTTCAACCCAGCTGGCCAAATACATAGTGTTTGTATTTGCTTCTCTTAGAACTTGATGACCATGTGTGACGCACAGGTCAGTAATCCCTCTTGAAGGTAGTCTTACCTAGATAGTAGATTTTATTGACAGATATGGGGGCATTAGCCGTGATGATGGCTATATCTCTAGGATACTTGGAAAGATATAGTCAGCATCAATGCTAATGCCCCCATCTCTGACTCTATCTCTGGGAGGCTTGTCCTTTGCCCCAGAAGAGCAGTTGTTGGGCCTCGTTGAGGATGAGACGCTCCCAAATGGGTAATGCTCAAGCTGGTGGGACCATGGCAGGATGTGGCGAGGAGGGTCTGATTTTCCTCTCCAGTAAGTTGCTGTTTATGTGAGAGACGCCACCGCAGTTTGCTAGCAGATTTTTTGGATGTGTCCCTTTAGGAACCATCTGCTTTGACTGGTCCTATCTGTTTTCCACTGAAACAAAGCGACAGCCAGCCATGCCAGTCAGCCCCGCTGAGTCTGTGCTGAGCCTAGCTTCTAAGGCGAGCCTGGACTGGGGCAGATAGAAATGAGCAGGGTTGAGCACGGCTCCTTCTTGTGTTTGTTAATCCTTAATTAAACCGGAACAGCCCCCCTCCTCCCCCCTGTTGTCCAGTGTGAGCAAAAGGCAGAGGAACCTCAGGTTGACTGACCGGGCTTCAGCTTTGGCAATGGGGATGCACCAGAAAGCACAGAAAGCACCGAGAGCAGGAGGAGAGCAGAGGATGGCAGGCAGGCCTGCTGGCAGACAGGGCGTGATCCTAATTGATTTGCTAATTGAGCTTTAGAGCCTAGGAGAACCTGCCTCAGAATCATGTCAGTTGAGCAGCTGGCCCATGAAAAAATCATTTGCCATTTTCATTTTATAACTCCAGAGTCTCCAAAGCACCTGTTTATTCTTTGGCGAATAATTGATTTGGGAAATGATAGGGTTCCTGATTGTTTACATTTCAACAGAAGAGAGAGGACTTGAGTCCCAGCTTCCTGGGAGTTTGTTCCTGTCTAAGCAAAAGCCTTTCCTTAGTCTGTTTGCAAAAATCTGTTCAGAAAGTAATTTAGAATAGAAAATCCAGAAGCCGACTTTCCCGGCCATGACAAATCAGAAGATGAATTGTAAAATAAATCTCTGAAGTGGTGTTTATATTTCTGAATTGGAGAGAAATGCCACCCAAAAGGCAATCTGTTACAACTGCAGACAACGCATTAGAACATTTCCAGGAGAAGAAGTGAATAAGAAGTGACTCTGGTGTATTTGGGATGAGAGTTTAGATCCTGGGTATTGGAATTGATATTCGTAGATTTTTGTCGTCCCCCAAGAGAAAAGTTGGGTCACTAGGAACTGATATTTCTAGATGGTAGTCCCATAAGGAAGCTTACATGAAAAATTATGTCCTTTCTTGTAGGGCATTTTGTATTTATTTATTAAAATAAAATTTTAGAGAAAATCAGTCATCAGCTTAACAATTACTTTGAGTGAGCCGCCCAGTACACTTTTACCTTTTTCAGGAAAAGGTAGATAAAGAAAACATTGAAGGAGGAAGTCCAGACTCAGCGAAAGGTTTGATGGATGGGCAATGGTGGCGCCGATTTCTTGGACGTTAATGATGCAGTGGTTGACTTTCCTGGAGGACGCTCCCAGCACTGGGTCTGGTCATTTGCTGGGGGTCACTCATTTTGTTAGTGGATTGTGAAGTAACTTCGTACGACTCCATCTGTTTCTTTCTGACCTTATTGACAAGTGGAATTATTAAAAGTCTCAGTCTTGCCAGAAATCCTATTTCCCTTAAGGGCAGGTCAGTGGACTGTTGCCATGGCGGCAGGGACTCAAAAAGAGGTGGCAGAAACTTGAATGGATTGACTGAGAAATGCCCAGGGCACCTGTCTGCTCCAGTAATGGCATGTCTTGAGGGATTTAATGAGTGAAATGAGTAGGCTTCCTAATATTTCTCAAATCCAGACAGCCCAGCATTTCATCTTCCAGAATACTTAAACTTCATCTGCCCGCTTATTTTATTGATCATTTCCTAATGAATCCAGAGATATGTGTAAATCCGAGAATATTAACAATGTTAATTGGCAAAAAGATATTACCTACCCTATCAGATTTGAGTGGTTTCCAGATTTACCTCCTGTCAAGGTGTTTAGCAGTGAACTTGATTTTAATAACTGGAGATGAGGCAGGGAGAGGGGAGGGTGCAAATGAAAAAACAAAAAAAACACTGTGGTGGTTAGCCAACAGGGATCTGTTTCCTTTCTGATTCTTTAATTGATTTTTAAACATTACTATATGTAAGTGCCACCATTTGGTACATTTAATTAAAATGTTCATGCCCAGCATCATTTCTTTTATGAAATTAATTTCAGCAGTTATTCCATAGATTGCTTGTCTACTGATCTCCAGAACCTGTGCTGTTAGCAATGTAAGAGTAGCAACAAGATTCAACATCAGTTCAGACTTTTGCAGTTGGTAAACAGATTTCACGCATGTGAAATAATTTTCCACTTTATCCTCAGAGCAGCTTTGCCAAGTACATAGGGCAGGAATGATTATCCCCATTTTGTTGAAAAAGTCACAATGGCAAGACAAGGAATCAAACCCAGACTTCCTAACTCCAAGTTCAAAGCTTCTTAAATCTATGGAGCAGCTGGACCTCATTCTGTTATTATTGCCTTAAGCAAAGACCTTTGCTTTTGACCATCCTGTGTCAATTGATGGTAAGAATCTCTTAATATTTACATGTGTTTTTGAAAATACACTGCTATTACTAGCTCTAATAAGTAAATTGTCTTGTAATGATTTTTATTAGTAGTGAAAGTTGCTCAGTCATGTCTACCTCTTTGCGACCCCATGGACTACATAGTCCATGGAATTCTCCAGGCCAGAATTCTGGAGTGGGTAACCTTTCCCTTCTCCAAGGGATCTTCCCAACCCAGGTCTCCCACATTGCAGGTGGATTCTTTACCAGCTGAGCTACAAGGGAAGCCTTGTAAAGGATACCTGACTGAATCAAATATATGTGACAACCATATTTTCAATGAAAAGTGAAAGTGAAATTGTTAGTCACTCAGTCATGTCTGACCCCATGGACTATAACCCACCAGGCTCTACTGTCCATGTAATTCTCTAGGCAAGAATACTGGAATGGGTAGCCATTCCCTTCTCCAGGGCATCTTCCTGACCCAGGGATCGAACCCCAGTCTCCCACATTACAGGCAGATTCATTACCATCTGAGCCATCAGGGAAACCCCAATATTTTCAGTAACACATATGTATTAAGTAAAGCTACTTGCTGAGTTAAATTGTATTTATGCTTTACTGGAGAAAAAATCATTTGTACTCTTGGTGTAATACAAGCACACTAAAGAATATAGTTTACCAGTTAATCATTTCCCTAATTTTTATAATAGCAAATGTCAGAAAATGATCTAAATGCCCATCAGTTGGGGATTACTTAGAATTAATTATGGTACACCCATATACAGGAATATCATGCAACCACAGAAAAGAAAGAGGATGTTCTCATATGGATTAATTTCAAAGTTAATTACTCAGGGTTATCAAATGCAAAAACATATAGTATGCATAGTATGGTTTTATTTATGTAAACCAGAAAAAAATATTTTACATATTTTTTTTCTAGGAAAATTATAAAATACCCCCGAAGGATGATGAGCTAGTATGAGGACTGCCAGTGGGGAGTGGAAAGGGGGTGTCTAAGATATAAGGGTGGGAAGGAGACTCCTGCTACTTTTTGTACTCTTTCAATTTTGAACCATGATAAATCCTATTCAGAAAATTAATTAAGAAAAGAATGCATTATGTCCTAAATTCACATACATTAAAGCAAACCCTGAGTAAAACATCCTCTATACTCATCGTGTTACCCACCCCACCCCCTGTCCCTGGACCCAGACTGTTTTCCCATCCCTTCTCACTGGTCCCCTTCCCCATCCTGTTGCTGCTGCTGCTGTTGCTAAGTCGCCTCAGTCGTGTCCGACTCTGTGCGACCCCATAGATGGCAGCCCACCAGGCTCCGCCATCCCTGGGATTCTCCAGGCAAGAACACTGGAGTGGGTTGCCATTTCCTTCTCCAGTGCATGAAAGTGAAAAGTGAAAGTGAAGTCGCTCAGTCCTGTCCAACTCTTCGCAACCCCATGGACTGCAGCCTACCAGGCTCCTCCACCCATGGGATTCTCCAAGCAAGAGTTCTGGAGTGGGTTGCTATTGCCTTCTCTGCCCCATCCTGTTAGCTGTTGTTTTTTGTTTTTCTCTTTTTTTCTTTCATTTCTCTTTTGGATTGTTAGCAAAGAGGCTGTGGTTAGCAGCCTTTCACTGAAGGTTGAAGATGGTAATTATAGCGTAGGACCTAAATCACGAAATAGAGTGTGGTGTGACTATGCCTGGAAATGGGCTAACTATTGCTTCCTCCTGACCTTGCCCCCTGCCCACCTACAGACCCCTCAGCGGTGCTCCCCTGGGGCTCTTCCCAGCCCCCCCCCCATTTTACATGCCTTTTCACCCCACCCCACCCTCCTTTCTCAAGCTGCCCCAGGCCAGCTCCCAGATTCCTCCCACTATTCTAGGCAGCAAGGAAGGCTCTCTGGTTTCTGCTTGTGTTGTTGTGAAACTAGGAGAGTGGCCTTGTCTGGAGTGAAGGGCTCTGAGCCCTCACCCTGAGAAGCAGCACATCTCAGGACACCAAGATGGTGTATCTCCCTCCGTGTTCTCTCTGCACGGCTCCTGCCGCCCCTGAGCTGAGCCCTGACCCGCTGGGGCATTGTGAGAAACTAGAGCCTGGAGGAGGAGGGTACTGGAGACCGCCTCGTGCATCCCCTTTGTTTTATACAAGAGGGCACTGAGGCACCCAGCTCCTTGGTCTGGGGTATTTCAGAGACATCTAGAGGTCACAGAGGCTTGGATAGAGAAAAAAGAATGCTTTAAAATAACCTGCCCCTTAGATGTTCTCTTAAAGTTAAGATCTTTGAGGAGCACAAGTCATATGTACAGGACTCCCGAGTGAAAGAATGAAAAGTGAAAAATGAATTCAGAAGGCAGTCTTCAATGTGTCACAGCCCGGCAGTAAATACAGGACAGATTCACTGGGGTTTTGAAGAGAAGTTGATTAACAAGAAATCTTTCTCAAGGACTGGCAATGGCGGGAGCTGCTGCAGGGACTGGGGAAAGGCACGGGGGTTCCCGGAGCCTGCTGAGAGGCTCCCACCAGAGGGGGCGGCCACAGAGTGGGGGTGGGGGAGCACAGGAGCGGGGCTCCTGTAGGGGGCGCTCCTATAAAAACAGAGCTCCCACAGGAGGGCGATAGACAGAGACCCCTACAGTCAAGCAAGGGTGTGAGCCTTGGGTGCTGCGCCACTCAAGAGGGAGGGGGCAGTGGAAGAAATACCTCATCTTCTCTCTCCTCTCACCCTGCGATCTCCTGCCTGTATCTCTCACTGGACAAACCCCACTGGAAGCCAGAGGATAAAGGAGCCAGGGATACAGTTAATCAGTTTCCCCACCACAGGCGAAAGCAGGACAGGATTGAATTTGACACAAGGGATGTGGCAGAGAGTAACCAATACAACTGCAAGTGATGAATAGAATAAAATCTGTGCAAGCAGTGTGTTAACCTTGTTCGAATCCCATTAGAATGTTGGTTGACCAGGTTCAGAAACTATGATTGGCATTAATGCAAGATTGCGAGGTAGCGCTTTACGTGGATGGGCTCCACCACTGTGCCCTTATGGAAGACGTCTTGGTCCTGGAGGGTGGAGAGGCTTTGTGACTTTATCAAGGACAGTTGATTCAAGCATGGTGTCACCCATTGCCCTTCCCCAAGCTGAGACGCTGCATCCATATGCCAAAGAAAGAGCCTGCATTGTTCAGGTATAAGGCATCCTGGGCTGGAAAACACGTTCATATGACAGGCTCTGGAAAACCTGTAGAACTGCTCTGCAGGTGGTCCCTTGGAAATATGTAAGTGGCATAACCAGTCTTTTCTCGGGAGAAAGGATAAATGAAGATGAGCATAACTTAGCTAGTAAAAGTGACAGGTGCAGTAATGACTGATCATCCATCTTCCTCCTCGCACACACGGCCTCATAAAATGGAATGGGATATAATGCTGTAAGGATGAATGGATTTGAACTTGATTACATTTGCTCATGAAACCAGGTTTTACCAGAGTGTTATTTTAAATCAGAATCTCCGAACAGTGTGAAACTTAACGCAGTCTGAAAAAGAGCTGATTTGGCTAGGTCAGTGGTTCTCAAACCAGCTTCAAGTTAGAATCACCCTGGGAGCTTTTTTAGAAAAGACCCATGTTACCCTCCTGACTTAACTGAATTAAAGCCTCTACTGGTGAAGCTCAAGCCTATTTTTAAGGTTCTCTAGGTGATTCTAAAGTTCTCAACCCTTGGTTAGATGAAAGGTCAGATGGGGAAGTAAAGGTTATCAGATACTTGGGGAAGAATTTTCTTTTAAGGACACCTGTCCCACTTTCTCTAATGCCTCTTTTTTTTTCTGAGACTCTTTTTTTTTTGTCCTAATTTAGGCACTGGCATTCTTTCTCACCTCTACCTCTGCATAAAAAGTCCTCCATGTAAAAATTCTTAAGAGTAGACTCTGGCAGTTCTGGTTACTCAGTTTGGTTCAAAGGTTTGTGCGTTGTTCCTTTTTCCCTGAGTCCTTTCCCCCGATTATCGGTTAAAATTTGGATGATGGGGAAAGTTAAATGTAGGATGATTAAGAGAATTTAATGAAGAAACAAGGAAAAGTCAGTGTCTCTTCTGTAGGTGCTATGTGTGTGTACTTAGTTGCATCTGACTCTTTGTGACCCCATGGACTGTAGCCCAACAGGCTCCTCTGTCCATTGAATTTTTCAGATGAGAATACTGGAATGGGTTGCCATTTCTCCCCTCAGGGGATCTTACCAAGGGATCTTACCAGGGATTAAACCCAAGTCTCCTGTGTCTTCTGCATTGCAGACAGATTCTTTACCCACTGAGCCATCGGGGAAGTCCTCTTTGGGGCTAGTAGGTGGTTTTCTTAAGACAAAGTTTATAGGACAAGGATTCTTATCTGCCCACTGGGGAGTTTTGAAAAATACCAATGCCTGGGACACACCCCCAGAAAACAGATTTAACTACTTAGGATAAGAGCTGAGCATCTGGAGTTTAGATTCTCTGGGCGATTCTGATATGCAGCTAAAACTGAGAATCTCTGCTGTAGAGGAATAACTAAAATTGAGTTAGGTTGTTTGGTTTACTATCTTTTATCAGAGAGTTACTCTTTTTTTTCTTTTTTTCTTTTTACCATCCCCTCGCTATCAGTGGTCTCAAGAGCTTTACAGGAACAAAAAGAAAAGTTATCCTAATATATTCAGTGTGTGTTAGAATAAGATGGTCCCAACCCTCCTCATTCATCCCCATCCTAAATCTCTCTAGAAAAGAGCTCAATGCAATCCTTGTTGGAATATTGTCTATGCAAACAGTGCCATCTAGTGGCTCAGCAAAGAGTAACATGCTGGCTGCCATCTCAAAAGACCACACTTAAACAGATGTGGAAGTAATGAGCAAGAACAAATTTTTCGCAGTGAATCCACTGAATTGACCCCATTTCCTCAGGTTTTGTGACATAGGTCGGGCTATGCAACGGCTAGGGAGTATCTGTTTTGTGATTCATGCTCATTCTTTGTGTAAGCAGATAGGCAGTTCTGCCAGCCTGGGACACTTAGATGTACAAAAAGCCCCAGGGATCTTATTCACTGAGATTCTGGTCTAGAGATGCTGGAAAAAAATTTTTTAATTTGTTTATTTTTGGCTGCAATGGGTGTTCATTGCTTTGTGCAGTCTTTCTGTAGTTGCAGTGTGCAGGCTTCTCATTGCAGTGACTTCTTCTGTTGCGAGCAGGGTTGCAGTGACTTCTTCTGTTGCGAGCAGGGTTCTAGGTGCACAGGCTTCAGTAGTGGCAGCTCCTGGGCCCTGGAGCATGGGCTCAGCAGTCGTGGCCCATGGGCTTAGTTGCTCCACAGCATGGACCAAGGATCAAACCCGTGTCCCCTGCCTTGGCAAGCAGATTCCTATCTGTTGTGCCACCAGGGAAGTCTAAGGGGCTCAAACCTTTTGACCTCCGGGTCCTTTTGTACTTTTTAAATTACCGAGGACCCCAAAGAGATTTTTGTTTATGTGAGTTATATCTGCTGGTACTTCCTGCTTTAAAAAGTAAAACTGAGAAAAAAAATTAATTCTTTTCAACGTCATGATAGTGAAGTCATTCTGTGTTTGCATAAATAACGTATTTTTGTGATGAATAACCCCATTCCCCCAAAGAGAAAATGAGAATATTGTCCTTGTTTCACAATTTGTAAATCTCTCAAATGTCTGGCGTTTAATAGAAAACATCTTGATTCTCACATCTGCTTCTGTGTTCAACTTGTGATTTATATTGCTTTGTCTGAAGTATAGGAAGAAGCTCTGGCCTCAGACATATATGTCATTGGCAAAAGGAAGAATTTTTTTAACTTTTTATTTTGTATTGGTGTATAGCCAATTAACAATGTTGTCATAGTTCCAGGTGGACTAGAAAGGGACTCAGCCACACATACACATGTATGCATTCTCCCCCAAACTCCCCTCCTGTCCAGGCTGCCACATAACACTGAGCAAGCGTTCCATGTGCTATACACATGGTCCTTGTTGGTTATCCATTTTAAATATAGCAGCATGTACATTTGTTTTTTTTTACCTCTTTTTTTTTTCTACAATAGAACATAACAAGTGTAGTTTCTCAAAGGTTACTTACAATGTCAGTCAGTTGGAACAGGCAATTAATAAACATAGTTTTGACAGAGAGGATCACCCAAACATCAGTGGACCACACTTGGAGAACTGCTGCTCTGGGTAACCACTGGATGGACAAAAACACACGTTTTAAAGAAGTTTCTATTTGTGCGTCTCCAGGGAAGTGTTTAGGAGGAATGATTGTTCCACTTGTGTCCCCTTTGACTATGGGGGTGAAAGCTTCTGTCACCCGGGACTGTTGTCCACCCTGGCAGGGAGACTGCTGAGTTTGCCCTGTTTACAACCTCTGAGTTCTTCCTAGGGGCCTTCCCTGGGGGTGGGCAACAGAACTGATGCCTGGGCCTCTGTCACTTGGAAACAGCTTTCCAGGCAATTCTGATGCATATTCCAACAAGGAACCAGCCGCCTGCTCTTACCCCTTCTCTGTACAGATGAGAAACTGAGGCCCACGTCTCAAGGTTACATGGTGACATCGAGCACTGGTGGGATGAGACGCCACCTTGGGGAATCCCATTATTCTCCTTCCTTGGCCTGGCGCGGGGTGTCACTCTCTTTCTTACTCCTCCAGCACCTCTCCTTCCTCCAGCTGTGCATCCGTCTGGTCAGGACTCACCTGTCTGCCCACCTCTACTCCCACAGTGAGGAGCTGTCATTTTTGCCACCTAGCACTGTGCACTGTCTTTTGGAAAACTGCACCCCAAGCCAACCCCCCACCCCCGCAACTCTAAGTTTAGGTGGGTGGTTCAAGGCTGATCCAAGGGGTCACATTTCCATGGCTTCTGTGGTTGATTCAAGAGTGGGCATGCGATCAACTCACATCCCATAAAACCAATAAACTTGCACTGTGAGTTCCCTGAGGAAGGCCCTTCTACCCTCTTCTGAGCTGGAGTCAACAGGAAGTAGAGTCTGGGTGGCTGAAGCCTTCTAACCATCACTTAGAGCCAGAGAAAGTGGAGCCGGGAAGTGAGGAGAAAGAAACTGAGTCCCAGCCAAGGGAATGTTTCCACTGAGTTTAGGTGTCTGCTGTATTTATAACCAGAAGTACTCTAACTCACACCACCCCCACCCCGGCCCTCCACACACTCATTCTGCACTCGCTGCTTGTTAGTGTTATCGAGAAAGCTCAGACAGTCACACTCAGGGTCCATTTTAATAGAATCATAGTCACTATTCTTTTCCATGATGATGTTAAATCAGAAAAAGGGACAGCTTGTGTTTACTGAAATGGGTAGGAATGTAGCACCTGGATTACCAGGTGGACATGAGAAATAACCCCCAAACCACCTCTACAGTTCACCTCTCCTTCTCTTGGCCCTTGGCTCTGAAGAAGTGGATCTGTAGATTTCTTAATAAAGACATGCACTTAAATAAGGTTATGGCAATCTGTTAAAGAGTCCTAGTGAACTCTGATGAACCAAATTGTTATCTGCTCATGGCTTTACCAGGAAATCTTTTTTAACAGAACGGGAAGAAATGTGGCCCCATCTGTAGCATAGGATCTGGCCAAAGAGAGCCTCTATTGAACAGGAGACCTCCGAGGTTATCAGTAATACAGAGGATATGAATTGGAAACCTGCAGACCCTGAAGAAAGAAAGGTCAAAATTCCAGTCTGGAGTCTTTATGAATTAAAAGCTTAGCTTATAAGAATGTATAGGATTTTTTCTAGACCATGGAGAAAAAGAAGGATTTTTTTCCTGGATAATTTCTACTGACATTAATGGAAGTGAGATTGTCAGAGCTACCTCTTAGGTGATCTGTGTCTGTTGCCTCTGGAACAGGTTGCAGAACTGGCATTCCTCATTCCTCAACAATGAAATGTCTGGCTGGGTTTTATGACAACAGTTTATAAAAGTCCTCATTGGTTTTGTCTCTCTTTACACATAATCACTTTGAAGTTTCCACAAAGTTAATAATTCACTTTGTACCTAGTCCCCATTTATGAAGCTGATGGTGTCTAACCATCAGAAGAATGAAGTTTACAAATACAACTTTTATGGCTCTCATGTGATTCGGTGACTTAAAACAACTATTAAGGATTCAAATGGCTGTCTTATGTAACAGATTCTTCTTTAATACTCAAATTGAGAGTCAGAAATAAGATATAGAAAGACCCCCAACATCCTTTAATAGAGTAGGGCTAGTTATAATTTATCACAGTTTATATAAATCCCATGTAAAACAATTCATGATATAAAATAATTCTAATACGTTTAATCTTGAATGATTGTAGGAAATTTATAGTTACCAAAAAAGAACTTTGAATTTATCAAGCATGGCATAGATTTTAATCCATTATAGAGCTATATGATTTCATTCAGCTTCATAGCAGTCTTTAAGTTTTGAGTTCCTATGCTTTAGCAATAAAAAAGGGAAAAAATATTTATATATATATAAACCCCTCATTGGGGAGGCCCAGGGATGGCGTCTAGGTCATAGCACTGCTGCTGCTGCTAAGTCGCTTCAGTCGTGTCCGACTCTGTGTGACCCCATAGACGGCAGCCCACCAGGCTCCCCCGTCCCTGGGATTCTTCAGGCGAGAACACTGGAGTGGGCTGCCATTTCCTTCTCCAGGACATAGCACTAGTATCTATTAATTAGAACCCGGGTTAGCTAACTTCAAGGCTACTGTCCTGTCTAGTCTACACACTGACAAGGTAAATTATCTTGCTTTGTGTCTAATTTGAAAACTGCTAAACAAAGCGCTATATTGGGAATTGTTTCCCTCTTTAGATACCAGCCCTCCTGTCTCTCTGCAGTGTGATTCTAATCATCAGCTGCTCTGGACTAATTTGTTCTTAGGAAGAAATATGTCTGGCTAAGAGAGTTCCTTAAGAAGACAAGTGTTCATTACAGACAAATATGCCTACCTCTGTGATTTCTGAATGAGAATCTCTCTGTGTCTCTTTAGCCTGACACTCTATGAATTTTAAAATGATTTGGCAATATTGTCAAGCTCAATATGTGGATCTCCCCTAAATCCCAAAGTGACAAGTATGAAATGCATGCTTCAGCAGCAAGCCAGCATCTCACACCTTCCAGCTGTGATGGAATAAATTGGAATGAGAGGAATTGAAGGCATAGTTACCCTCATGAATGTGAGGAAGTACTGCCTGACCTAGTCCCCCCAGCTTTGAAACACTGGCTGAACTGTGAGATTGTAAAATGAGATACATAGAGTTTTTAATTTACTGGATTTTTTTCTTCCTCCAGTAAATTACGTGTAAAAATCAATCAGGTAACAAGAAAAGGAAGAAACACTAGCATTTACTGAGGTTTTATTGAGCTTCTATCATGTACAACGTGCTGGAGAGGGTGCTTTGGGTTTCTGCCCTCATAATGGCTCTGGGGAGGAAGAGCTGGGGTGGTTGAAGTAACTTATTCATGACTACAGGCTTCCTAGGTGGCGCTAGTGGTAAAAACCCACCTGCCAATGCAGATGTAAGAGACCCTGGTCCGATCTCTGGGTTGAGAAGATCCCCTGGAGGAGGGCATGGCAACCCACCCCAGTACTTTTGTCTGGAGAATCCCATGAACAGAGGGGCCTGGTGGGCTACAGTCCATAGCGTCACAAAGAGTCAGTCACAGCTGAAGCGACTTGACACGCACGCATGCCTGTAAGCATGAGTACTCAGCTGGTGTGTGAGCCAGAACCCAACCTTTGGCTCTCTTGATGTGGAAGCCCCTTCAAGAGCTCCCTGCTACCTGAAAGTAAACTCTGGGGTGGTACAGCACCTGTGATGACTTTGTCCCCTTAGCCAGTCAGCCTGCACACATCTCTTTGCCCTCATCCACTTCATCTCCCCAGCCTGATCCGTGAGGTGAGCACATGTGAACCATTAACATGTCCTGAGCACACCAGCTGACGTCATGCCCCTCAGCCTTTACTGAGTTTCTCCACCTTTCTACAGTGCCACCTTACTCAGCCAGCCCCCAACCCTGACCCGGGGAACTCCACCTATCTTTGTGGATCCAGCTCAGGCATTTTCCTACCTACAAAGTCTCTTCCCATACCTCACCCAAGCCTTCCAGGACATGCTTTCCTTTGTCCATCTCACTGTCACTTAGTTATGACTCTGAATACACTTAGTGTGCTGCACTGAAGAGTTTGCTTGTTCATTCATCCTTAATTATCTATAATCAATAACAAATAAATATTCACTGAGAACTTAATCTGTCAAACACTGTTCTTCTCAAGGATGACAAAGCACAATTACAATGCCTAGCTCAGGATCGCAAGTGACATAAGCACAGTAAGTGAGCCCCTGGGTCTTTGCAAAAAAAAAAAAAACTAAGGAAGAGGCTCTTGCTTCTCTGGAGTTGTTTTGTGTGTGTGTATGTGTGGTGGGGGCGGGGTTGGTCAAGACGGACAGGTCATGGTGGAGAGTTCTGATAAAATGTGGTCCACTGGAGAAGGGAATGGCAAACCACTTCAGTATTCTTGCCTTGAGAACCCCATGAACGGTATGAAAAAGCAAAAAGATAGGATACTGAAAGATGAACTCTCCAGGTTGGTAGGTGCCCAATATGCTACTGGAGATCAGTGGAGAAATAACTCCAGAAAGAATGAAGGGATGCAGCCAAAGCAAAAACAGTACCCAGTTGTGGATATGACTGGTGATAGAAGCAAGGTCCAATGCTGTAAAGAGCAATATTGCTTTGGAACCTAGAATGTTAGGTCCATGAATCAAGGCAAATTGGAAGTGGTCAAACAGGAGATGGCAAGAGTGAATGTCGACATTCTAGGAATCAGCGAACTAAAATGGACTGGAATGGGTGAATTTAACTCAGAGGACCATTATATCTACTACTGTGGGCAAGAATCCCTTAGAAGAAATGGAGTAGCAATCATAGTCAACAAAACAGTCTGAAATGCAGTACTTGGATGCAATCTCAAAAACGACAGAATGATCTCTGTGCGTTTCCAAGGCAAGCCATTCAATATCATGGTAAGCCAAGTCTATGCTCCTACCAGTAATGCTGAAGAAGCTGAAACTGAACAGTTCTATGAAGACCTACAAGACCTTCTAGAACTATCACACAAAAAAGATGTCCTTTTCATTATAGGGGACTGGAATGCAAAAATAGGAAGTCAAGAAAACACCTGGAGTAACAGGCAAATCTGGCCTTGGAGTATGGAAGGAAGCAGGGCAAAGACTAATAGAGTTTTGCCAAGAGAATGCAGTGGTCATAGCAAACACCCTCTTCCAACAACACAAGAGAAGACTCTACACATGGACATCACCAGATGGTCAATACCGAAATCAGATTGATTATATTCTTTGCAGCCAAATATGGAGAAGCTCTATACAGTCAGCAAAAACAAGACCAGGAGCTGACTGTGGCTCAGATCATGAACTCCTTATTGCCAAATTCAGACTGAAATTGAGGAAAGCAGGGAAAACCACTAGACCATTCAGATATGACCTAAATCAAATCCCTTATGATTATACAGTGGAAGTGAGAAATAGATGCAAGGGATTAGATCTGATAGACAGAGTGCCTGCTGAACTATGGATGGACGTTTGTGACATTGTACAGGAGACAAGGATCAAGACCATCCCCAGAAAAAGAAATGCAGAAAAGCAAAATGGCTCTCTGAGGAAGCCTTACAAATAGCTGTGAAAAGAAGAGAAGTGAAAGGCAAAGGAGAAAAGGAAAGATATACCTATTTGAATGCAGAGTTCCAAAGAATAGCAAGGAGGGATAAGAAATCCTTCCCCCATGATCAGTGCAAAGAAATAGAGGAAAACAATAGAATGAGAAAGACTAGAGATCTCTTCAAGAAAATTAGAGATACCAAGGGAACATCTCATGCAAAGATGGGGACAATAAAGGACAGATATGGTATGTACCTAACAGAAGCAGAAGATATTAAGAAGAGGTAGCAAGAATACACAGAAGAACTGTACAAAAAAGATCTTCATGACCCAGATAATCATGATGGTGTAATCACTCACCTAGAACCAGACATCTTGAAATGTGAAGTCAAGTGGGCCTTAGAGAGCATCACTACGAACAAAGCTAGTGGAGGTGATGGAATTCCAGCTGAGCTATTTCAAATCCTGAAAGATGATGCTGTGAGAGTGCTGCACTCAATATGCCAGCAAATTTGGAAAACTCAGCAGTGGCCACAGGACTGGAAAAGGTCAGTTTTCATTCCAATCCTAAAGAAAGGCAATGCCAAAGAATGCTCAAAATACCACACAATTGCACTCATCTTTCATGCTAGTAAGGAAATGGCGACCCACTCCAGTACTCTTGCCTAGAAAATTCCATGGATGGAGGAGCCTGGTGAGCTACAGTCCATGGGGTCACAAAGAGTCGGACACAACAACTTCATGCTAGTAAAGTAATGCTCAAAATTCTCTAAGCCAGGCTTCAACAGTACGTGAACCGTGAACTTCTGGATGTTCAAGCAGGTTTTAGAAAAGGCAGAGGAACCAGAGATCAAATTGCCAATATCTATTGGATTATCGAAAAAGCAAGAGAGTTCCAGAAAAACATCTACTTCTGCTTTATCAGCTATGCCAAAGCCTTTGTCTGTGTGGATCACAATAAACTGTGGAAAATTCTGAAAGAGATGGGAATACCAGACCACCTGAGTTGCCTCTTGAGAAATTTGTATGCAGGTTAGGAAGCAACAGTTAGAACTGGACATGGAACAACAGACTGGTTCCAAATAGGAAAAGTAGTACGTCAAGGCTGTATATTGTCACCCTGCTTATTTAACTTATATGCAGAGTACATCATGAGAAACACTGGACTGAATGAAGCACAAGCTGAAATCGAGATTTCTAGGAGAAATATCAATAACCTCAGATATGCAGATGACACCACCCTTATGGGAGAAAGCAAAGAACTAAAAAGCCTCTGGATGAAAGTGAAAGAGGAGAGTGAAAAAGTTGGCTTAAAGCTCAACAGTCAGAAAATGAAGATCATGGCATCTGGTCCCATCATTTCGTGGCAAATAGATGGGGAAACAGTAGAAACAGTGACAGACTTTATTTTGGGGGGCTCCAAAATCACTGCAGATGGTGATTGCAGCCATGAAATTAAGAGATGCTTACTCCTTGGAAGGAAAGTTATGACCAACCTAGATAGCATATTAAAAAGCAGAGACATTGCTTTGCCAGCAAAGGTCCGTCTAGTCAAAGCTATGGTTTTTCCAGTAGTCATGTATGGATGTGAGAGCTGGACTATAAAGAAAGCTGAGTGCCAAAGAATTGATGCTTTTGAACTGTGATATTGGAGAAGACTCTTGAGCCTCCTTTGGACTGCAAGGAGATCCAACCAGTCCATCCTAAAGGAAATCAGTCCTGAATATTCATTGGAAGGACTGATGCTGAAGCTGAAACTCCAATACTTTGGCCACCTGATGCAAAGAGCTGACTCTTTTGAAAAAACCCTGATGCTGGTAAAGATTGAAGGTGGGAGGAGAAGGGGACGACAGAGGATGAGATGGCTAGATGGCATCACCGGCTGAATGGACATGAGTCTGAGTAAACACGGGGAGTTGGTGATGGACAGGGAGGTCTGGTGTGCTGCAGTCCTTGGAGTCGCAAAGAGTCGGACATGCCTGAGTGACTGACCTGACCTAGGGGGACGGGTGCAAGGGCACGCTGTGCAACATATGGGATCTTAGTTCCTCAACCAGAGCTCAAACCCTTGCTCCTTGCATTGGAAGCATGGAGTCTTAACTACTGGACCATCGGAGAAATCCCAAGATTCTTACTCTCTTAAGTGGATCTTTTGAGCAGCTGCAGCCTTGGTTTATGAGCTGATATACTTCCCTTTCTTTTTGTTCTAGTGCTGGTTTGGTAGAATTTCTGTTTTATACAGTCAAAAGAGTTTTAATGGAATCACAAGGCAAGAGGCCCATGCCTGGTAGAAAAGAATCTTCCAGAAAAGGGAGATGTGTGGGCAGAACCTGGTAACAGGGTTGTAAACAGCAGGCTCGCAGGAGACAAGAGGGTCAGGAAGGGGAGAGGAAGCTGATGAGATGGGTGAGCTGGAGAAGGGCCATGGAGCTCCCAGAGATACAAGGTTTAGAAAGATGAGTTGATGCCAGCACAGAAGGCAGACTGGACAGAGGGAGACGAGGGCAGTGTAGGAGGCAGACACAGTAACACTTGCAGCCACATTTTCAGTTTCAGAAGCCATGTTGTTGTTTAGTCGCTATGTCATGTCCAGCTGTTTGCAACCTCACTCAACTGTAGCCTGCCAGGCTCCTCTGTCCATGAGATTTCCCAGGTAAGAATACTGGAGTGGATTGCCATTTCCTTCTCCAGGGGATCTTCCTGACCCAGGGATCAAACTCGCGTCTCCTGTATCTCCTGCATTGCCATTGGGTCCTTTACAGCTGAGCCACCTGGAAAGCCCTCCCAGGAGCCAATAGCTGTTGGCAAACTTGTTAAAGTTCACCTTTTCCATGTTTTAAGTGATGGCACTATTACTAAAGCTAGTTATCATCCTACTCTTCCCAGTTACAGAAAGTGCAGTTTTGGTGAGTGATTTTTCACAAGGTTTTCAATGTTGGGATGCAAGGGGAAGACTAGAAGCCCGGTGCTGCCCTTCTGTGCAGGAACTGGCTCCCACTCAGCTGCATCAGCCCAGAGGGCTAATCTGTTCAGGACGTGACCTTCTCTTCCCCAAAGCCCTCTCTCAAGGTCCTTTAAACAGACACTCAGAATAAGTGCCTGTTAAATTAATGTGTTTGTATTCTTCCCTCATCCCCTTCCACACCAATAAAGAAAGCAATCCAATGTATGTCTTTCTTAAAAAAGCTGTGGCCTTGAAAAATAATCAATGTTGAATTTGGTGAGAAAATAAAAATACTCATTAACCTGGACTTCACAAATCCTAACCTCTAACATCTACAAAAAATATACCTGCTAATTAAATAGTTTAGAGGATATTAAAATGTAAATGCATATTATTTAAGAGAGCAAAGGTTTTCTTCCAATTTGATGAGTGTGTAACAGCTCAGAATGGGATAGTAAGAGGTCAGCAATGTTTTGGTTGCTAATCGCATTTTCTCTAGTCCAGTGTTTCTCAAATTTTAGCATACGTGAGAATAGTCTAGAGTGTTTGTTTACACAGATTTTCAGGCCCCCTCCATCACTGATGATGCAGTACGTATGGGCTGAGGTCTGGCTTCCCAGAAAATGCAGAAACTGCTGATCCAGGGACCACACTTTGAAACCACAGATCTAGTCAGTAGAGTGTGTGTATGAGTGCTAAACTGCTTCAGTTGTGTCTGACTCTGCGACCCTGTGGACTGTAGCCCACCAGGCTCCTCTGTCCATGGAATTCTCCAGGCAAGAATACTGGAGAAGGTTGTCATGCCCTCCTCCAGGGGATCTTCCCGACCTAGGGATTGAACCCATGTCTCTTTCATCTCCTGCATTGGCAGGTGGGTTCTTTACCACTAGTACCACCTGGGAAGCCCAGTCAGTAGAGTAGGACTGTTATTAATTGTATAAGCTTACTCTAGAACTGGGAAAAATTATATTTGATAAGTAATATATACAATCATTATATATTACATAAAGAACAAATATTCTTGATTGTATCTATTATTTATCAACCATTGTTTTCCATAGTTTCAGAATTAAAAATAAATACAATTATTATATATTATTATATAATATATATTACATTAATATAATAATATAATTAATAATATATTAATATATAATAGCACTTCAGTTCAGTTCAGTTCAGTCACTCAGTCGTGTCCGACTCTTTGCGACGCCATGAATTGCAGCACCCCAGGCCTCCCTGTCCATAACCATCTCCTGGAGTTCACTCAGACTCACGTCCATCGAGTCTGTGATGCCATCCAGCCATCTCATCCTCTGTCGTCCCCTTCTCCTCCTGCCCCCAATCCTTCCCAGCATCAGAGTCTTTTCCAATGAGTCATCTCTTCGCATGAGGTGGCCAAAGTACTGGAGCTTCAGCTTTAGCATCATTCCTTCCAAAGAAATCCCAGGGTTGATCTCCTTCAGAATGGACTGGTTGGATCTCCTTGCAGTCCAAGGGACTCTCAAGAGTCTTCTCCAACACCACAGTTCCAAAGCATCAATTCTTCGGCGCTCAGCCTTCTTCACAGTCCAACTCTCACATCCATACATGACCACAGGAAAAACCATAGCCTTGACTAGACGGACCTTAGTCGGCAAAGTAATAGCACTGTATTATTATATATTATTTATATATAATATACAAATATTATATGAAGAGTATATTAAGAATATAGACTACAATATATGAAGAGTATATTTCTACATTATGTATCACATATATATTTCTACATTATATATACACACATATAATTATATCTATCATTAATAAACTATTAATATTTTCCCCTAGTTCCAGAGTTGCCTTATATAATATATAACTATCATGTATATTATGTTATTATGTTATACATCCTAGTATATACAATATATATTATGTATAAGGTAACATTATATATTATCTGTTAATATATTTATATTGTAGATATAATGTAATTATTGAATATTATAATATGTACTGTGTGTATAATTGGGCTTCCCAGGTGGTGCAGTGGTAGAGTCTGCCTGCCAATGCAGGCGATGCAGGGGGTGCGGGTTTGATCCCTGGGTCAGGAAACTCCCCTGGAGGAGGAAATGGCAACCCACCCCAGTATTCTTGCCTGGAACATTCCACGGACAAAGGAGCCTGGCATGTTAGTCCATGGGGTCCAAAAGAGTTGGACACAGCTGAGTGGCTGAACACACACATGTGTATAATTATATGTGTGTGTGTGTGTGTGTATATATATATATATATATATATATATATATATATATATAATTCCCAGCATTTGTATACCTACTTTCCTAGAATATAAGCAAACTGCATTTTAGGTGTTCGCTGAATAGTCAGTGCCTTATTTCCCACAAAGCTGATTCTCAACAGAGGCAAGGACTGTCGAGCTCTCCTTGGGGCTCTCCCGAGCCCTCTTTCCTGCCTTGTCCCGCACCCCATATGTCTCACCTGCACCTTTTTTAGAGCCCGGCTGTGTGCTGCTGCGAGTTGTTACAGGCTGGTCTCCCCAGCTAGTTAGGAGCCACTCATGGTCCAGGTCAATGTCTTACTCCATTTTGTGCTATCACAGGACTGACAGCCAAGGGACTTGTTCTTAAAAGATGATCAATGTTTGCTGAGAGGTGAAAGGAAGCAAAGAAGGATGGAAGGAAGGAATTTTCCAAGTTGGCCATTTGTCTGTGAAACATCCTTACTGTAACTTGCAAAACTAGAGAAGATCCACTAGGTAGAAAACCTAGGAATTATTTAGGTTAAACCATATGAAACCGTTGATATTTGATAGTTTTAACTACAAGAAAGGCAGTTTCATGTGGCTCACACTAATATCTATTTAGTAAGAGTGCTTTTGAACCATGGTAAATATAAGACAGTAAGATGCTGGTGGACTGAAGACCTGAATTCTGAAGAGCCACACAGGATAATATCAGAGTAATGATATAGTTTTGGCACTAGGTGGCAGTTTTTTTTTTTTTAATTTTCTAAGTGATAACTATTACTCCATTTGTGTATGTGTGTATGTGTGAATGTAAAAACAATATTCAGGGACAGACACTTTGAGGGTTTGCTGGTTACTCGTTAGCTTGATAGTTTGAAATAAGCATCCCTGTTCTCTAGCCAGCCCCGTGTTCTGAACCTACCACCAGATAACACTCAATATAGGAAAGCAGATGGGTCCTGTATCTTTCTTGTACTTTCAGCAAAGGTCAGCTGGGTTCCTTTCTGTTGCACAGGAATCCTTCTGCCACAGCCAAGTCTGTACCGCTGAGCTGTTCAGGAGACCCTCTGTCTATTCAAGGGCAGACCCCCTGCCTTCCGGCTTTGAGGCTATTTTACTGCCTCTGAGACAGGTCACCAGAGAGAAGAAGGCTCTGGAAGGACATGAAAATCAAAGTAGAGCTGGTAATCGGTTTTGTGCAGAGGAAGTTGAGGCCGTCGGTTTCAAATAACTGGGCTTCACGTCGTCGTGCTCCTGCCACCCTAACCACACAGAACAGAAGTAACTTTGGGGACACGAGAAGCTCCTAAGGACCATGACTTCTGCAGCTTTGTTTCCTCCAAAGTGGAGAGTGGTCCAGTGACTTACTTTGGCAGAGAGGGGTGTATTGTTAGCATGTATGCAAGCACCTACGGAGGCAGGCACTTGCCTGTGCAAGTGAAACACTTGGAAGGTGCTGGAGAAGGTCACTGAGGGGGTCTGATTCTTGGCCCCTGGTTTGTATGAGAGCAGTCCTGGTCCTTACCATGGGCGTGTTAAAAAGAACACAGATCCTTGAAAATCAGCCAGCATTCTGATCTTTCTTTCAGGGGGATGACCTAAGGACTTGAAGAAAGTCAACAGCTTTTACAATTAAAACACTGTCAGAAAGGCAGAACACAGACCTTGCAGTCAAATGTTCAGTGACTATTAACATGATGACTACTGAACAGGGATGAATATTTATTCCACATATGAACATAAAATTCCTCACTGTGACAGAAAAATGTGTAGAGTTCTCCTTTGAAATATCTATACTCAATTTAAAAAATTTTTAATTGGAGGATAATTGCTTTACAATGTTGTATTGGTTTCTAACATACAATAACGTGAATCAGCCAGTAAAGAATCTCAGATGGTAAAGAATCTAAATAAATAAATACACACACACACACACACACATATATATATCCCCTCCTTATTGAGCCTCTCTCCCCACTGCATTCCCATCCCAGGCCTCTAGGTCATCACAGAGCTCCAGGCTGGGCTCTGTGTTATTTAGCAGCTTCCCCACTAACTATCTCTTTTACACATGGTAGTTAAATTTTAAGTCAGCAAATATTAAAGGTCAAAGTTCATATACTATCTGTAGTAGTTTCCCAAGTGAGGGATTTTTAAGTGTTTTTCTCTTTGAGGGATATGTTTTGTTAGTTTTATTTTAAGCATGATTTTAACCCTGGCTGTTATCGATCCATTTTTAAAAGAATGATGGAGGTGCAGTTGAGAGCAGGGGCTGGGGAACCACACTGCCCTTTGGTCAGCTCTGGGGCCTGGGGCACATCATTTATCATCTTTCAGCCTGAGAGTCTTCTTAAGTAACCCAGTGTTGGTGAAGTATATTGTGGGACAGCAGCTGCCACCTGCCAGGTGAGCCATGAATTCCAGCCACTGGTATACTGCTGGTTTAGAAAGCAGTTCCAGAAACTTAGTAAAATATGCAGTTTTACTTTGAAGTGAAAGTTGCTCAGTCATGTCTGACTCTTTGTGATCCCATGGACTATACAGTCCATGGAATTCTCCAGGCCAGAATACTGGAATGGGTAGCCTTTCCCTTCTCCAGAGGATCTTCCCAACCCAGGGATTGAACTGGAGTCCTTCAGTGAGTGATATTTCCTATGTGGTTCAGATCAAATTTTAAAGTCATTTCCATGTCTAATAGCCTGTCTCTCTGGCTGTTGCTATAATATGACTGTCTCTTCATTTCTAGAGGATAGCCTCAGCTGATTTTCCTCCAGTAATTAAAAAAAAATACCAAGAGGGACATAAAGTTACTGATGTTTTCTTTCTTTTTTTATATGTATTTATTTATTTGGCTTTGCCAGTTCTTAGTTAAAGCTTGAGGAACATTCAGTTTTTGTTGTGGCATGGAAAATCTCTAGTTGCAGCATGTGGGATCAGGAATCAAACCTGGGCCCCCCTGCATTGAGAGCATAGTGTCTTAGCCACTGGACCACTAGAGAAGTCCTCTGATGTTTTCAAAAAGGAATGTTTATTTAGAAAAACCAAACACATAGTAAATTGCTTGCTTTATACACATAAATCCCCTGAGAATCACGTATGTTTCTATGAGATGTTGAGGCTATTATTACCTGTGGTCAAGTTTTGTTTGTATTTTACAAAGACAAACAGGTTTCTTTTGTGCAGTACTTCTCAGTAGGGGCATATAAGAATCTCCATAGGGGTGAGTGGTTCCCACTGTATTTGTGCATCGAACCCTTTCAGTGCTGAGCATCCCTTCAGATTGATGTTCTGAGAACACACTTGGAAAAAGTCGGACCAGAGGAAATTAAAAATAGAGGGAAAGTTTCCTTGTTCAAGGATCTGCTTTGTAACTTACACTGTTACGGTTCTTTTAATATACTTTTATATTTATATGATTTTTATATATTTTATATGTTTGCCTTGTTAATTCCACTTCCTCCTTCAGTCTGCTCCAGGCCATGTTCTTGACTGTTCCTGTCCATATGAGGCCCTAGCATAAACATAATGGAAAAGACCTTGGGATTGAAATAAGAGCTCCAGAGGAACGCCTATGTTCTCTGAATCACAGGACTTCACAGGACTCACAGTGGAGAGAAGAGAGCAGTGATACTGGCATTTATTTCATGCTTATTAGACAGTCATTTCAGGGATGGTCCCACTGTACAGAGTTATCTCACTTGGTAACTGATTGGTGCTTGATGCCTCAGTGGGTAAAGACTCTGCCCGCAGTGCGGGAGATACAGGAGATGTGCGTTCAATCCTTGGGTTGAGAAGATCCCCTGGAGGAGGGCATGACAACCCTCTCCAGCATTCTTGCCTGGAGAATCCGATGGACAGAGGAGCCTGGTGGGCTACAGTCCAAAGGGTTGCAAAGAGTCAGACATGACTGACCATGTTACTTAGCTTAGCTTATAATGTACCACCCACTTCCCCAACCCTGAGTAGGCTACTGACAGAAGCCCTCTGCTGAAGAAAGGGGCTTTTGCCCAAAGCCACAACTTCCTTGTTAGAGGCAGTCCATATCCAATGGCCAGTTAACACAGAGACATAAAATCTCAGCTCATTGCCCCAGTTCAGGACAACTGTCAGGACCAGCCGTGCTTCAGAACTCCCTGGGTTGGCTGAGGCCTTTGTCAAGATTGCATCATAGCAGCAACATCTCCCCTGCCCCAGTCCTGCTTCCTTTGCTCCTCCTTAGGCATTGATTCTGAGAGTGCCCCCTAATAAACTTCCTGCACCTTATGGTCACCTTGGAGTCTGCTTCTCATGGAACTTGACCCACGATAATCTTACAGGGAGAGTGAAATCTCAGGCTGCAGACTAGAGGTGGATAGTAACCACTCTATCTTCTTTTTAACTTCCGTCTCAAGCTTCCATGCTGCCTAATAGTGGTATCTTAGTCTTTGTCAGTTCAGGGATTCCCCTGACCTCTTCTTCTGACTTACATCCTTTTTGTGGGACTTCAGGAGTTACTGCCTCTCTGACTTACATCCTTTTCGTGGGACTTCAGGAGTTACTGCCTCTCTGACTTACATCCTTTTCGTGGGACTTCAGGAGTTACTGCCTCTCCGTGCCAGCATCCGTGAGACACTGTGTTCTATCCACTCCCTGGTTTCTGGTCCATACCCCATTTGCAGCTACCTGCTTCTTGGCTCAACCCCCACGTCTCTCCCTTCTGGCCCCTTCTCAGTGCCACATCCTTGTGTCTGCTGCATGGGAGAGGCCATTCTCTTACCTTTCATTCATGCTCAGCTACTTTGAGATACCCTGAAACTGCTGAATCTTCTATTACAGACATACTTTCCTTACCTCAAAAATAAAAAGTGCCATGTTGTTAACATTCCATTCCTTAGCACTAAAGGTTCTGTTCAAAGCAAACCATTTAGAGTTGTGCAGAATGTCCTGAAGAAGCAATTATTTTTTGGTGTCCTTGGGTGTAAAAAGGCCATCACATATGTTCTCTTTCTGCAGGAATAGATTTTAATTTAGCTCCATGCAGTTGCCCATGTTCTGTTAGCATATATCTATTGAGCATCTTCCATTTGCTGGATGTTCTTTGAGACTCTGAGAAAACAGTAGTAAACAAACACAGGGAAGGCCTCCAGTCTCAGAGGGTTTAGAATCTGCCTCCCTGGACTTTCTTGGCAGGCATTTGGTCCCCACTAAGCCAAGACTTCTTCAGCAGTGATTTCAACATTGAGGGTGACCAGTGAGATGGCATTTGTCCCTGTGTCCTGTGTCATGGTTATGTGGGATCTCACACTCTGTGGCCCCCTCCCAAGGGGACGTCAGTGATCCTTCTGCTCAGTTGATTGTCACAACCAATGTCTTTGTAAGGAGTCAGCGGCTTACATAGAATATCTCCACAAATTGGCAGTACACAGGCCACATCTGGCTGACAGACGCGTTTTGACTGGTTTCCACATTGTTTTTAAAAGTTCTAACTTTGGAGATTTTATAAACAAACTCACATTTCCATTTTCTTTTTTAAAAAATCAGAATATCTAGTAGTTTGAGGTTTACAGGCTCACCAGGCTTCTCTATCCATGGGATTCTCCAGGCAAGAATAATTGAAGAGGTTGCCATTTCTTCTTCCAAGGGATCTTTCCTACCCAGGGTCAAACCTGCATCTCCTGCGCTGGCAGGTGAATTCTCTACTACTTGAGCCACCTGGGAAACCCCTCATGTAGCAATAAACCTAGAAAGTTAGTAGCCACCCCCACTCCCATGGGGCAGATGCTTTGCAGTTTATTACAGTTAGGTCACCCAGCCAACTTCTCTCGTCTGCTTTCCCTCCCTGGCCTCTGGAGGCCTATTCCTGCAGGATTTCATCTTCACATTAACCAAGACTAACCAAGCTGTATCCTGGGCCTTATTGTACTGTCCCCACATAGTATAGTATTTACCTGACTGTGCTTTGGCATAACGTTTTCTACCCCATGGTGACTCAAATGGTAAAGAATCTGCTTGCAGTATAGGAGACCCTGGTTCAATCTCTGGGTTGGGAATATCCCCTGGAGAAGGGAATGGCAACCCACTCCAGTATTCTTGCCTAGAGGATTCCATGGACAGTGGAACCAGGTGGACTATAGTCCATGGGGTCGCAAAGAGTCAACTGAGCAACTAACACTTTCACTTGTTTCCACCTTTACTAAGCAGTTGTATAAAAAACAGTCATAGGACACTCAGTATTACTTGTGAGGAGGTACGCCACATCACACACTATAACAACATCTATGGCCGTCACTGGTGCTCTCCATGAGATACTGGTTGTTCATGTCTTTTCTGGGCAATACTAGAATGCACAACTTGGTCCCCATGTGGTCGGGTGGATAGGAAATAATGTATAGGATTTAATCTGTGATGCAAATACATTATTTCCAGGCGCTGGCATGATCTGCCAGTGCAAAATCCTCCAGACATTTTCCTCCAGCAGTGACAACCAGGATGCACTCAAGATGGTATCTGTTGTCAGCCTGTGTCCCAGAAAGAAGAGGCATGGAGCAGAGTCCCCAGCCAAACAACAGAGACTGTGTAGCGTGAGTGAGAAATAGATCTTTGTTCACCCAAGTAACTGAGATTTGAGGATTTTTTTTTTTTAACTGCAACAGACCCTAGCTTATATTGAGTGATACAGCCCATAAAAGAGATTTCTCTTAGAGAACTAGAAATAATCTTCTTCTCAGAAACTAGTTTCCCTTATCTTAAGGACTGTAAGAATCTTCTTTAGCATCTCGGAGTCTCAAAATCATCTCTTACCGAAGTATAGGACCTTGTGGTATTTGGTGGATATTCTAAATTTTCCCCTAACTCAATATTTTTTTAATGTCTTATCTTATTTTAAAGAGGCTTTTTAAAAAAGAAAGAGCAAGATATAAAATTAAACAAATAATTATATCCATAGAAAAGAAAGAAAGTGAAAGAAAGAGAAGTGAAGTCGCTCAGTCGTGTCCAATTCTTGGCGACCCCATGGATGGTAGCCTACCAGGATCCTCTGTCCATGGGATTTTTCCAGGCAAGAGTACTGGAGTGGGTTGCTGAAGTTACTTTCAAATATATGTATGTGTCTGTTGGAAAAAAAATTTTTTTAATCCCTTAAAAAATATAAAACCTGAGAATTTGCTACACATATTTTACAGGGTCTGTGGTGAGTGTGGTATTTAATTCCAGGGCTTTCTAAGATATAAAAGTAGATTGTGAGAGAGGTTAGTAGAGTACATGAAACATGTCACCTTAAAAAATTTCTTAGTGTTTCTGTAACTTATAATTCAAACAATTATGAATTACTAGTTTTAAAGTTCCCAGTGGTAGATTGAAAATATTTATGAGGAAATATGTGGTTTGGGTTTCTTTTATTTATTTTTGTTTAGTGTGTAGGAAAACTTACTGGTCCTTAGGGTTATTTGTCACAGGAATGGGAACAAAAAATAGCAGAGACAATCTTGCTTAAGCAAGTACCCTGGGACAGACATATGTCTCTTGAGTTACCCTCTCTGTTAGTTTTGTACTGCTGTGTAACAAATTGCCATATATTTAGCAGCTTAAAAGAACACTGATCAACTCACTCACAATTCCGTAAATCAGACATCCAGGTGGATTCAGTCAAGTCCCTGCTCAGAGTGTTGCAAGGCCCAAAACAGTGTGGGCAGATCGAGGCCCTGGGGAAAAATTCACTAAGCATTCAAGCTGTTGGCTGAATTCAGATCCCTGAGGCTGTAGGTTTGAATTCTCATTTCCCTGCTGGCTGTCAGGTAGGGTCTGGTCTTGGCTCCTCAAGGCTATCATTACTTCTTACATGGTCCCTTCATCTTCACATCCAGCAGTTCAACACCCAGCCCTTCTCATACTTCAGATCTTCCAGACTTCCCTCCTGCTGCCAGCCAGAGAAAATTTCTACTTTTAAAAGGCTCAGGATCATCCACCCAGATAATTTTCCCATCTTAAGATCAATTGATTAGTAGCCGTAATTACAGCTGCAAAATCCCTTTTACCACATAACATAATCATGTGACTCACTGACGTGTAAAGAAACAGGTACGTAACACCAAGTGGTGAGGTCATGGGGCCACCTAGAATTCTGCCTACCAGCCCTCAAACCCCAACATTGTACCACTAATCTCCCAGAACCCTCAGGAACTCCTTTCCACCTATTTATTTCCACCAACCCTCATCTTTTCTGGAGAATCCAAAGCTGGTTGCTACTCATGTATCTGTTTCAAGCAAGCAAGTCATTAGTGCAAGTACATATTTCTTATTTATGTCTGCTTTGCTTGTCTGGAGTATAAGGTATAGGGTGGTGCTGAAAGATATGTAGGAAAGATGAGTAGGCAGTATGATGAAGTGACTGGGAGCAAGAACTCCAGAACTAGACTTGTTTATTCACTGCACGACTTTGACTATTTCATTTCACCTCTGTGTGCCTCAGTTTCTTCATCTCTAAAATGGAGACTATAAAAGCAACTGCTTCATAGGATTGTTAAAAGATTGAATGAGTTAGTATGTATACAGTACTTAAACAGTGCCTGGTATATAGAGTTGCCACTACATAAGTTAATGTTTTAATTAGAATAATGGCAGCTGCTAAAACACAGAAATCCCCAAATCTTAGTGGCTTAATGCAATCAAAGGTCATTTCTCATTTGCATCAGTTTAATGGGGGTGTTTTTGGTGGATAGCCTTCCATGAGGTCGTTCAGGAACCAAGACTCCCTATATCCTGTTGTTCCATCTTCCTCTAAATCACTGGATCTCAGAGTATAATCCAAGGACCCTAAAGTCCCTGAGACCCTTTCAGACTAATTCCACAAGGCCCCCTTTTCTGGCTTTTCATCTGGAAAGGTTTGGAATTTTTTTTTTCATATTCTTCAACCAACACAACATAACAGGTAGAATAAAAAAGCATATGTGAAGGCTTCCCTGGTGGTCCAGTGGTTAATAATATGCCTTGCAATGCAAGGGACACTGGTTCGAGAAGATCCCACATGCCTTGGAGCAACTAAACCCATGTTCCACAACTACTGAGCCTGAGCTCTAGAGCCCATGAGCCATAACCACTGAACCTGCGTATTACAAATACTGAAGCCCACACACCTGGAACCTGTGCTCTGCAACAAGAAGAGCCACAGCAATGAGACGCCCATGTACTGCAACTAGAGAATAGCCCCACTCACCACAATTGGAGAAAGACCATGTGAAGCAACAGAAGCCCACTGTAGCCAACAAATAATAATAATCAGCACATATAAGAATCCAACTGTCTTCTAAGTTAAACATTAGAGTTTCAAAAAGTGTGAAGTAATGCCACTTTTGCCACTAGATACTTTTTGTTTGGGCCAATAGGGTTGATTTTTATAAAAGCATTATTTTATTAATAATTAGGGATTATGGTGTTTTTAATATTTATATTTATATTTATATTTTTTTAACAAATAGGATTCTAAAATATTCTTGGTAAGTCCTAATAGATGTAACCCATAGAAACAAAAACATTTTGCGGTCCTAAAAAATGTTAGGAGTGTCAAGGGGTTCTGAAAACCAAAAGTGGAGGATCCAGTGATACAGATGCTGGGAGATTCTTCCAATCCTCTGACTGAGCAAACCTAGAGGATGGTGACAGGAGGTTTTTATGGTCCTGGAAGCGGCACGTGACCTCTGCTTACACTTCGCTAGCTGAAACTCAGGCACATGGCTGCACCAAACCAGAGGGAGCCTAGAGAGCATTGCAAGGTTTTGTACAAGAGACAGTAGAAAAGGGTTTAATCACCATCACACAGTCTTTACTGTATTTGACCATTGTCAAGGGTTGTTTGGTTTGGTTTTTGGTTTGTTTGTTTGTTTTACCCTACATATGTATCACACATATCTTGTTTAGTATTTTCCAAGAGCAATAATATTTGGCTAAACATACTCAGACAACTTCAAAAAAATTTGGGGATTGTAACATGAGCCTACTTTTTGCTCTAGTAGTTTAGAAGTTGGCAAAGACTTATCTGAAATAGCAAAGCATTTAGCCAAAGAAGTAAAAGAAAAGATATCAGTCTTTTTTAAACCCAACCAGGTGATTAAATAGTAAGAGTGAAATGTTCTATAAACATTTCTGATCCCCTTTAAAACCAACAGTGAGGGATACCTAGAGCTAGATTGAGAGGTTCTTTGTTTTGTTGTGGGTTTGATTTGGTTTTTGCTTTGATATCTTATACCACTCACAAAATCTGCTTTGTAAATTGAGAAATTGATAACCTCTGGCCACCTACAACATGAGTTAGCCTTCTTACACTTTGGGGAACAAAGCCTGAGTTACAGAGAAAGAGAGGGAGACCCCTAGCTCAGGGTTCAGTTGCCTGGAGTTTGTGATTAAGTTCTAGAATACTAAAACTTTGAGAGCAAGAGTTGGGTGGGTACTAGTATTTGTTGTTGTTTAGTCACTAAGTTGTGTCTGACTCTTTGTGACCCCATGGTCTGTAGCCCACCAGGCTCCTCTGTCCATGGGATTTCCCAGGCAAGAATACTGGAGTTGGTTGCCATTTCCTTCTCCAAGGGATCTTCCTGACCCAGGGATGGAACTCGCATCTCCTGCTTGGCAGGTGGATTCTTTACCACTGAGCCACTTGGGAAGCCCCGGGTGCTAGTATAGGCTTACACAAAATTGTAAGGTGGAAATTTGATTTTTAAATTTGCTGGGATTAGAGTAAATTTAGATGTTTATATTACCTATTTGGGTGAAAATGTGTATGTAACAGTATGCTTTTGTGCTATATGTGAATTTTATCATATGGTAGAGACTCTTGTATAACTTGCATGTTGTATAATAATTCGTAGCTGCATCTTTGCTTTCATATGTTCTTTGTGCTCTAGCTTATTGGAGGTATAAGACCTTGCTAAGGAACATCAGCACACCGTTCCTAGGAAAAAGTCAGTCTACTTATGAGTCTTCCCTTTGTGAAATCACTTCTGTTGTATTTAAAAGAGAGGCAAGCTTTGCCGAGGATATAAAGTTTAGTATTTTCTTAGTGTTTAAAGGTCACAGTTCTTTGTAAATAACAGAGTCTGGCTAACAGATTTTAATCTTCAGGGCATTTTTTTGTTTCCTTAACAGAGGCCAGTGTAGGTGGTTTGAGGACAGTTTAGGGCAGGTGGTTTCTTCATGTCCCCGGGCTCTTTTATTCCCCCTCTGCCAACCCCCACCCCCCCACCCCATGTATGGCCTTCCCTCTCTGTTTGGTCAGCCAGTACACAGCAAGGTCATTGTTCCATCACAGGCATCGCATGACAATGTTTAAGCCACAGGCAGCAAGGGAGGTGGAAAACACAAGGTCTGCTCCATTCTTCCCTTCACAGGAGAAGATTCTCCCCAGCAGACTTTTCATCATCTCACACCGACAAGCACGGGACCCAGGCCTTACCCTAGGCCAGTCAATGACAAAAGGGAATAGGGAGCTGTAACTGGCTTGGACCAGTCTTGACCAATTCTCTCTGGATCTGGGTATACTGCTGCCCAAACCAAATCAGGGTCGGGTTGGCAAATGAGAATAAGGGAAAAGTAGCTGTGCGCAAAGAATGAAGACCATTTGCCCCAGAGGATAACCAGTATAAGTGCTCCTTGTGTGTGAAACAAACACATCTCAGAGAGGATGAGCAGAGTACAGCTGCCCAGTTAAAATGCCTGCAAGGGGACTTCCTGGTGGTCCAGTGGTTAAGACTCTGAGCTCCCAATGTAGGGGGCATGGGTTCAATCCCTGGTCAGGCTAAGATCCCATATGCCATGCTGCATGACCAAAATAAATAAAATGCCTGCAGTTAGGGACGTTTTCTCCTGCTACTGGAATAAAAATTCTGTCATGCCCCCTGACTTGTCTAGTCACTTGCAGCTAGTAGAAAATTCTACCATCACTTTCAATCTCAAAGCACAATCTGGTTTTTTGTTTGTCTTTTATTTTTTTTTTAATGTTTATTTATTTATTTGGGCTTCCCTCATGGCTCAGTGATAAAGAATCCGCCTGCCAATTCGGGAGACACTGGAGACACGAGTTCAATCTCTGGGTCAGGAAAATCCCCTGGAGGAGGAAATGCCTACCCACTCCAGTATTCTTGCCTGGGAAATCCCATGGACAAAAGAGCCTGGTGGGCTCCAGTCCCACCAGGTCACAACAAGTCAGACACAATTAAGCGACTAAACATGCACACATTTATTTATTTACTTGGCTGTGCCAGATTTCAGTTGCAGCATGCAGATTCTTTAATTTTCACCTGCAGTGGCCTGTGGGATCTAGTTCTCTGACCAGGGATCCAACTCAGGCCCCCTGCATTGGGACCTCGAAGTCTTAGCCACTGGACCTCCAGGGAAGTCCTGACAATCTGGTTTTCTTTCTTTCTTTTTAAAATCATACTTATATATTTTTGTTTATTGATTGGAAGCATATACTTGAATTTGTGTGTTAATCAAGTTTCTATTTTGAAATATCCCAATCAATTCATTTCCAGACCTTTTTTAATCCATTTGTTTAAGTCTCCAATCTGGTTTTAATAATTAGAATTCCCAATCTTGAATCATACTAGAAAGTCCAAGTGTCTCTCCCCCAGCCCTGGCTGACAGAGAGGATGCCTGCTGCACTGGAAGGACTGTGATCAGCTTGTTTCTTCCCCGACACTTGTTCCCCAGCTCACTGCCCACAGCATGATGCAGATATAGGGGAGAGCTCTTACTTGACCGGTATTATCATAGGAAGGCTTCACAATCAATGGGCCTGGTAAGCACATTTGTGGGTTATGGAAATTGCCCATCTAGACCCTTCTGAATGCAGTTCTTATGAGGTGGGTATTACATAGGTGACCGTATAACTGATCTTCCAAACTAGACAGTGAAAGTGAGAGTGTAAGGGGGTGAGGATGGAGGAGTATTCATTTAACCAGACCAATTGTCATGAACTGGAACCATCGATAGTCTGGAACCATCGATGGTCTGGAGCCATCAGGGAGAGAAGCCAAAGGTCCACCTTGGCAATGCACCTGTGCCTACAGTGGCCTCCTGCCCCACGGCCCCTGCTTTCCCAGCTTCCCCTTTCACCAAGAACTCTCCTTTCAAGTTTGTTTAACGTTCCAGATTATCCTGATGGCCTGAATTGGAAAGATTTCCTCTCCGCTCTGTGACCCACTTCTGGTCCTCAGGTAGCATTTACTTATGGTTGCCCAGAGTTGGATAGAAATGTTATTTCTTCCAAGATGCAGCCCACCAGTCTCACCCTGCAGGCCCACAGCCCATCAGATCCATCTTGAGATTGTTCTGGTTGCCTCAGCATCAGTCAGATATACCTCGATTGCTGCCAGAGTCATGGGTTTGGGACTTACAGCTGAGTGAACCCAAAGAGTCTCCTCTTGAATCCTTTCCCAGTGTTGAAGAACCTCCCATTTTCTTATCCTGCTCTGTGTTGGGAAGGAAGGGCGTCTTAGAGTTGAGAACTGGTTTTCACTGGTTCCTCTGTGGCAACCCACTCCAGTATTCTTGCCTGGAGAATCCCCTGGACGGAGGAGCCTGGTGGGCTACACAGTCCACAGGGTCACAAAGAGTCGGACACAACTGAGCGACTTCACTTTCACTTCACTTTGACTCTCTGTCTTAATTCTGTATTTACTCCTAAGGACAAACATTCAGCAATAACCTCTTGACCCAGAAGCATGAATGATGTGTTTTTCTGTAACATGCGATATTCCTAAAGGCCACTGGAGTTCTATAGCACTGCAGACTCCCTCAGTGAATGGCCCCGGGCTAACTGGTATTCTAGTCAACTGCTGCTTGCTCCTCTTCCCCCTGTCAGCTGTGACCTCTAACCACCACATCTCTCTCCCTGTAAATTCATTGTCTCTAGTTTTCTGGCCGGAGAAAACCAGAAAGAAATGAAGTTTTTCAAGGTTAGCCAACTGAAAGATCCCGACTCAGAAATCTACATGTTACTCACCCACTACACCAGAGGTATAGGTGATCTCACTGCTCAGAACTGCCACCTCTCGTTTTTCCTTTGTGCTCTGGGTACATGAAACTCTTGGAACTCTAGCCACCAGTGAGCTGAGGCATAGTTACAGCTTGAGGCCTTACCCAAAGTGCAACTGGGGCAGCAAGAATTTCCCTGAAGTCCCTGTGTACACACACATGCATTGATGAATTCATTCTGCTCTTGTATTGGGGAGCCAACCAGAGGAAGAGAGAGGGCTATCTGTGTGACTGTGGGTGTGGGAGTGTGGGTGTGTGTCTGTACTGGAAGGAACCAACACTGTTAGTAAATACATATGGAAATAGAATAGATTGAACTGTACCTGTCAATTAAACAGCCTGACATTTAACTAACATTTTTAAAGTGAAGATCAGAAGACCGAAAAATGTAAAATCATTTTAAAATAGTCCCTGGAATATTTTGGATTAGCTATGCATCATGGGTTGTTGTTGTTGTTTAGTTGCTAAGTTATATCTGACTCTTTTGCAACCCCATGAGTTATTGTCTGCCAGGCTCCTTTGCCCATGGGATTTCCCAGACAAGGATACTGGAGTCAGTTGTCCTTCCCTTCTCCAGGGGATCTTCCTGACCCAGGGATCAAACCCACGTCTCCTGCATTGGCAAGCAGATTCTTTACCACTGAGCCATACGGAAAGCCTATGTGCATCATGGGTAATCCTCATTTATTTCCTGTTATTGTTTTGTTCATGGAGTATTTTCAACAGCTATCCCTGGTCTTTTGGAATGTAATTATGTTTTTCTCTTGAGCTATAATTTGGCTGCTTCAGCCAGAAGGAAAAAAGGTTTGTGTGGAATCAGAGCTGACAGTGGAGAGTCTGCAGCTCTGACATGCTCGCCTGTCATGACTCACAGCTCTGTGATTCCTGGTGCAGAAAAAGTCATTCCAGAACACGGTAGCCAAAGAGAAGTGCAGTTCTTGCACAAAACTTTCCCATCAGAGGAACCAACTCTTACTGGCAGAAGTGGCTTTTTTTAGTACTATTTCTTCTATTCAAGGTTTATGCCAGAAAATATTTGTTCTGCACCTTGAGTGCTGACTGCACGTGCTGTAACACTGTGGGCATAGATTTCTTGTTTTCAGGTACACTTTGAGTGGCAAAAAGTGATGCGCACACAAAGAAGTAAAATTCAGGGTATGGTTGACTTATGCTCTATGTGATTATCATGTTTAGAAGCCTAAGAGGAACCTTTAGGGTAGCAAGGAAAGACCTGCGGGGGAAATGAGATTGAAAGACATGTGGAACTGGGATAATGAGACTGAAGGGAATTGGCAGGAATCAAAGTCATGGAGGTAGGAAGTTCCAGGTTATTTTCCTCAGTTGACTATATAAATGATCATCTGTACTAGGGGGAATATTAGATGTGCACCTAGACTTTTTAAAGTTAAATGAGACATACTGAGTAAACCCAGCATTAGGGTCACCTGATTAAGGAGCCTTACAGTTCTCTTCTAATCTCAACAACAAAAAGATAAACTGGGTAACATGTCCTCCTGTGCAATGAGCATTGATTTATCACTGAGAATCTTCCTTCTTCTCTGCTTTTTTTCTTTTTTCAAATCTGGTATTTGTTTTCTTGACAAAATGAAACGTGTATTAAGATAAATTAAGTGGTTAAGAATGTTATACCTGACCAGAAAAGTCTATGCAGTTTCACCTTCCTTTTTAAACATCTTCATTCTTGGTCCTGCGTCATCACACCAGCCAGCTGTGTGTTACTCATGTTTCTGGTCATCTAGGTGACTTCTCTACATCCCAGTGGGTTACTGACTATAACCCACATTTTCTGCCCTGGGAAATGCAAAAGCCTGTATTGGTTTCCCAGGACGACCATAACAAAACACTTGAGTGGTTTCAAAAAATAGAGGTTTATTTTCTCAGTTCTGGAGGCTAGAAGTCCAAAGTCAAAGTGTGTGTGAGGCTGTGCTCTCTCTGAAGCCTATAGGGAAGGTTCTTTCCTTGCTTCTTCCTAGCTTCCGCTGGTTGCCAGCAACTCTTAGTGGAACGTTAAGGCTTATAAGACACATCACTCCAACCTGTGCCACCACCTTCATACACGGCTCTCTCCCAATGTATCTCTTCGCTCAAATTTCCCTCTTCTTCTGCTAAGGACACCAGTCATTGGGTTAAGGGCCCACCCTAATCCAGTGTGACCTTCTCTTAACTTGATTACATTTGCAAAGATCCAAAAAAGGTCGCTAACACAGGTTAAAGGGGTGAACATATCTTTTTTTTGGTGGGGAACACAGTTCAATCCACAGTAGACCTAAAGACACAATACTTGCCCTCGGGAAACTTACCATTTACACTATTCGGAAAAGATACAAACAGACCATCCATAATGAGAGAAAAACAAGAGTAATCAGTAAGTATATCCTATCCAGTCAATTTTTTTAAAGGGCCAAATGAGGGAAAGCAAAAATCAGTTCTCGAGGGAAAGAGAGTGACATTCAGTGTGTGGTCCAGGGACTAACAGCATCCTCATTGCGTGGAAACAGGTTAGAAATGCAGATAGTCTGGTCCCAGCCCAGACCTATAGAATTAGGTACTCTGGGGTCAGGCCCAGCAGTCAGTATCTGAAGCCTGGTGACTGTCCTGCAGGCAGAGGATAAGAACCACTCATCCAGAAATTCAGAAATGTAACCTTCCTCAAAGCTGGAATGGATAAGACTTTGTGCAGCATCTCAAGACTATGGTTTTTCCAGTGGTCATGTAAGGATGTGAGAGTTGGACTATAAAGAAAGCTGAGCACCAGAGAATTGATGCTTTTGAACTGTGGTGTTGGAGAAGACTCTTGAGAGTCCCTTGGACTGCAAGGAGATCCAACCAGTCCATCCTAAAGGAGATCAGTCCTGGGTGTTCATTGGAAGGACTGATGCTGATGCTGAAACTCCAATACTTTGGCCACCTGATGCGACGAGCTGACTCATTTGAAAAGACCTTGATGCTGGGAAAGATTGAGGGTAGGAGGAGTAGGGAATGACAGAGAATGAAATGGTTGGATGGCATCACCGACTCAATGGACATGAGTTTGGGTGAACTCTGGGAGTTGATGATGGACAGGGAGGCTGGCGTGCTGTGATTCATGGGGTCACAAAGAGTCAGACACAACTGAGCAACTGAACTGAACTGAAGGAAATCATTAAGCTGAGACAAAATACATGCACATTTCTCCATATCCTAACCTACCGGAAGAGCCTGCCACACTTTTTTTTTTTTTTTTTTTTTTTCATGCTTTGGATCATAGCGAGGGGTGAAAACTGGATTGGTTAATTCTAGAATAGAGTTAGTTAGCCCAGCCTATTCACTAAGGTGCAGGATGAAGTGGTCCTCTCACTAGGTTCTGCTCGCCCTAAAGTTGTGACATCTGTACTGCAAGGTCAAAGGCAGCGTGCGTGCCAAGCCTTGGGCTGGAGAATGCTGAATACTGGAGCTGTGACCCTCTAGCCTTCATATTCCCACCAGTTCTGGGAATTTCCCAAAGGGGAAGATTTGAATTCAGTGGGCCTGTGCTGAGGTCCAAGATTCTACCTCTCTAACCAGCAACTAAAACTACTGGGTCCCGGGATGCCCCTTCCCTGACTCTGCCTTTAAACAGTATGGCTAGACAGCATGTTAAGGACCTCATTATTTATCCACACTTTTAAAATGGGTAAGTTAGCTTTTATACCACTATACTTATATTTGAATACTCTGTTTGAAAACTAAATATTTGGACATTATGTTTAACATTGAACATGTTTAAACATTGATGAAAAAAAGCTATCATTTTTTAAACCATCCACGAGCATTTGTGAAGGTAGAGTTTTACTTCAGAGTTCCATTGTAGCTATATGCCAAATGAGAGAGGCCCCAGTGTCCCCTACTTGGCTCTCTGAAGAGCAGCCTGTTGCTGGGGTGAATTAAGGCAGCCTTACCTTCTGACATTTAGTGGTGTTTGGTCTCATGCACACAGAAGTGTTGTGCCTGCTGACTCACCATGTGAAACAGCAGGAGGAAGTATCTAAATTCTCCATAAATTATGAGGAACAACATTTGTCCCCAGAGTTGTTTAGTCAACTATATCTGTACAACCCAAGTTCCTAAGACTTCTGATTCTTTCTTTAATGCACAGGGGGAGAGTATTTGAGTAAACAATTTTATTTCAAGTGGATATGCAGTGAAATCGGTTCCTATGTGTATGTGTTAGTCGCTTAGTCATATCCAACTCTTTGTGACCCCATGCACTGTAGCCCACCAGGCTCCTCTGTCCATGGGATTCTCCAGCAAGAATATTGGGGTGGATTGCCATTTCCTTCTCCAGGGGATCTTCCTGGCCCAGGGATTGAACCCGGGTCTACTGTATTACAGGCAGATTCTTTACCATCTGAGGTATAGGGAAGTTCCTATGTATGGGGCTCCCAATACATTTGAAGTGAATTCCCAGGGTTTCAAACACTTCTTAAAGTATAGTTGCTATATAATATTATAGTTACAGTCATACAACATAGTGATTCACAATCTTTAAAGATTATACTCCATTTATAGTTATCATAAAATATTGGCTATATTCCCCATGTTGTAGGGTTTTAAATTTTTATATCCCAATTGCAACTTTTTTTAAGTAGAAAGTTCTTTACAATCTGAGCCACAAGGGAAACCCTAAAGATAAAAAAAAGGATAGCATGCCTGAACAGGGACTTGAACCTTAGACCTTCAGATTAAAAGTCTGATGCTCTACCAACTGAACTCCTGTCCCCTGCTCTATTTCTTCCGAACATTTGCATATAAAGAAATATATACTTGTCCTATTTTTTAAATTAATTTAAATTTAAAAATAATTTTTTAATTTTCTTACCATATAATTTAAATATTACATTTTCATTGTATAAAATTAGAAAACATACATTTAAAAATCATTTGTTGTATATCCCTAACCTGGCCTTGCAGAGACATGTATGGTTTTTAGCTACCCAACACTTAAGCCATTTAAAACGATAATAGACCTCAGTGGCATCTTCCTGCTAAGGAGTTTAGCATAATCTCTCTGGGTAGATAAACCTTTGTTTAGGAAAATATCTTGACAGGTCATTTATGAAATGAAAAGCTCTCAGGAAGGGCTTGGAAAAGAAAAAGGAAAAATGGAAAGCTACCTTTTTCTTTAAATGTTTCAAATTTATATGTATGTAAAATTTACTAGTATACATAAAATTGTTTTGGATCATTATATATATATATATGGAGAGAGAGAGAGCACAAGCTCCTGGATTGTTAAGGAGGTGAGATCAGAGCAAGAAGCTAGAGCTTTGTGAGGCCAATGAGAATGGTTCAGGAACTTCAAAGAACACAGACTTTTGATAAACAATTTTGAATGGTTTGCTAGGTGTTCCTTTAAAAACACTGTTCTTCCCCATCCCTTACCCTGGATCTTTAGTAAAATCTGCTACACACATAGTTTCAGAGTGGAACATGGGGAAATAAAGGAAATGTGGTGATGGATAATATAGGACAACAATGGGCAGAAAAGGGATAATCCGTGCAGATATAAAACAAATTGTAATTTTAGCAAAAACAGAATCAGATCCTGAGTGATAGAGAGACACACCCCACAACACCCCCTCTTCCCTGCTGCCCAGAAATATTCAAAGGGCCACTGAATCTCCTGCTGGTTGCAGTAAATACCATTCAGATTCAAGAGGTTAACTCCGCTTTACTTCAGTGCTAACAGTCAAGTAACCCTAACACTCATTACCTGACAACTCAAGTCTGCTTTTTCTCTCATAACTATTTATTATGAACATTTTTCTAGATTACCAAGTAATTCTTAGTAAAATCATTTCTAACGACTGCATAGCAATCCATTGAATGGATGCACTGTAATTAATTTAACCACCCACTCTGGTTAGATGTTTCAGTTCTTTTTTTCTTCCATTTTAGAAACAACTCTGCAATGAAAATTCTTGTAGCTAAATCTGTGCAAATGGGTTTAACTGTTTCTTGAAGTTAAATTTCAGGTGCCTACTTTACATTTTTGCACACAGATAGAAATGTATAGCCTATATAAGTTTACTTTCTTCGCACTTTGTTTCTAATGACATTTATATTTTTGACTGTGCTGGATCTTCATTGCTGCGTGAGCTTTCCTCTAGTTGCAGAAAGCGGGGGCTCCTCTCCAGCAGCAGTGCTTCTCACTGTGGTGGCTTCTCTTGTTGCCAAGCACGGGCTTCAAAGGGCTTGGTCTTCAGTAGTTGTGGCGCGCGGATTCAGCAGCTGCGGCTCCCAGGCTCTAGAGCACAGGCTCAGTAGTTGTGGTGTAAGGGCCCCGGTGCTCTGCAGAGTGTGGGAATCCTCCCTGATCAGGGATTGAACCCGTGTCTCCTGCATTGGCAGGCAGATTCTTTACCACTGAGCCACCAGGAAAGCCCCTGAACAGTGTTTTGTAAACCTCTTTCCTCAATTATTATCCCATCAAGATCATATTTTTGTTTTGTTTTGCTTTGAGGAAATATCTTTACACTTTGCATCTTGCTTTGGGATCTAAGTTTTGCATCTAAAACAGAAGTTTTAGATGACCGTTACTGGTTGATTGAACAACCTTTATGGGGAGTAATAATAGAAACTGGCATTGTAGAAATTGTGCACAACTATTCAAAATGTCTATTGAGGGACTTACAGCCCAATGGTTAAGACTCCCTGAATCTAACGCATGGGGTGTAGGTTCTGTCTCTGGTTGAGGAACTAAGACCCCACATGCCACATGGCATGGCCAAAAAAGAAAAATCTATTGATTTGTTGCCCTCACCTCTTGGAAAGGAACAGATAGAGAGTTTCACTATAATTGCAGTTCTGTTAATCCACTGACTGGCCTTGTTACCAGAGACACCTATTTTCCTGAAAGCAGACAACTAATGAATGTGACGTTTGCCTCATTCATCTATTATTGGGCATGAAAAGGACTAATATCTCTGAAGAACATGTTACTAAGCATATTTGGGAGTTTACCTGTATTGGATTTCAGTGTGTGAAGAAAGAGACTTTCTTGGTTGTGCAGAAACTGAATAACAAGGAAGTCTTGTATAGTGAGATTGTCACCATGAATACTGAGGGATCAATCCCTTCATTGCAGGCAGATTCTTTCCTGTCTGAGCACCAGGGAATTCCATGAATATCTACACATGTGTAATGGCCATTGGAATAGCACACTGGACATCAGACAGCAAAGGACAGTGTCTGGAAACAAATGAGGGGAGCACTGTGATTGCCCCAGCTTGCTACCTTAGCAAGTGCCCGGGCAGTGGTGTCAGGAGAGAAGTTCAGGCAGAAGGTCCAGGGGGACCAAAGCAGCTCGAGTTCACAGGACTGAGTGAGGAGGTGGGAGAACTGCACAAAAGGAGGCACCCGGAGATCTGGGTTCCTGATGTGGGCCTCTGACGTCATCAGCAGATCTCAGTGCAGCAGAGTCAGCAGTAGCAGGGCATGGGTGTGAGGAAACTAGCCAAAGCCAGGAAGGAGCCAGGCACAGGGTTAAAGGAAACATTGCAGATGCCCATACTGGGCCAAGAACAGTGGCTTTTTCCACCAGCCAGGCTTGAAAATCTCATAATTCATGAGGCATTGAGTTGAGTCCTCAGGGCATTGCTGCCTCAGGAGTGGGGCAAAATTAGCTCTAGACTGAGCCCCATGCCAGATCTGTCTAGCAAATCCTAAAAGCAAGGCACAGGAGGATTAAACTGGTTTCAGGCAACTTAACAGTGTGCAAGAACAAAGCTGAAGAACATTTATAGGAATACTAAAAGACCCAGCACCCAACAAGGGAAAAATCAGAGTATCTTTCATCCAGTGAAAAATCACAGATATGGGAAGAAACAAAAAACACAACCTATAATGAGGAGACATATCAATTCAGAACTAACAGAGATGTTAAATGAGCAGACAGTGTCATTGAAATGGGCACTGTAACTGTATTCAGACTGTATTCCATATATTCAAAGAGTTCATGATATGTATATAAAAGATCCAAATCAAACTTTTAGACATGAATACTACCATACTTGAAATGAAAAATACACTAGATGGTATTATCAGCAGACTAGAAATGACAGAAGGAAAAACAGAAAAATTGAAGACAGAAATATAAGCTATCCAAAGAAGAATTTTTTTAATGAAAAAAGTTTCAGTGAGCTATGGGACAATTTCAGCTGGTCTGATATAGTTGGAGTTCCCAAAGAGCTGAAAAAGAAAGAAGGGACAGAAAAAAATCTTTGAAGAAATAATGGCCAGAAATTTTCCAAATTTGATGAAAACTGTAAACTCAGGGATCCAAGAATCTCAACAAACACCAAGCAAGCACCAAAATCTACGCCAAGATATAGCATAATCGAATGGATCAAAATCAGTGACAAGAAGGAAGGTCTGTCAAGCAACATGAAGAAACTTTCTGGGGTGATGGATACAAATACATTCATTTTCTTAAATGTGGTGGTAGTTCTCCAGCTGTGCAATTATGTTTGATATGTGATGTCAGTGATAAGTGAAAATATTTCAAGTTGTATGCTTTGAATCTGTGCAATCTGTTATATGTCAATTATATTACAAAAAAGCTGATCAATTTTAAAAAGCAAACAAATAATAATTCAACTATGGCTTCAAATGAGAATGATGTATATGTGAATATAGAATTATATACATAATTATATTAAAATTTCTTGTTAACTTGTATTATCAAATTTCTTGTTAACTTGTAAAAATACAAAGCAGTGTCCTTAGAGGTTCTGGTTCACTTAGCCTGGGATGGGCCCCAAGATCCATATATTTTAAAACCTGGCAGACAGTTCTTATTGGCAAGCTTTTTTGAGAATCATTGCCAGCAGGAAATTTCAGAAACTTCCCCCATTAACCTGATCTAGAGGCTAATGACCTTTATTCTGAATAAGTAGCTGTATGTTTCAGGGATGTGGCCACTTGACACAGGATGGTAACATCTGAGTTCTGGGTTTCCTGTGTCTGCTCTTTTCCCTTATAGGCGTACAGTCAGGAAAACTTTAAGGATGGATTTCTGACACCTTTTTCCTTATCTTTTCAACTTTCTAGATTTTTTTTCCCCTCTTTGAACATTAACAGCTTCTGATATTCCCAGGACTTTGTGATAATCATGCTCAAATTGGGTCCTTTGGTTTTTAGCTCTAAGAAGTGACTTCTTAGAAGTACATTGTTGGTGTTGCAGGTCCAGAGATGGTTTAGAGAACTTAGAGAACGTCTAAACTCTCCTTGAAGAGGCGCATGGCAGCTTATCCTCATTCTTTCATTAGTTTCTACCTTAGCATTTATGCGTCCTACTATGTCACTGGGGTAGACAGTCTACCCCAGGCTTTTAGATATGGTCCAGTCTCCCTAATATGTGCTGTAAAATTCTACATGAGCTAAGCCTGCCTGCCTCACTTCCTTACCTTCTTATTTCTAGCCACACTTCTATGATGGATCACCCTCTAACTCACTTTCAACTCCTTGAAAATTCCATTCCCTTTGCCTGGAATACTCTCCTGGACTCACTCCACTGCGTGGCTATCTCCTTCTCATCCTTCAGAGAAGGCTCTGTGCTCCTAGAGCACATTACCTCCCCATCTTAGCAATTAATTATAAAATTATATACACATATTAATAACTATGCAGCATACAGTTTTATTTTATTATATAAGTAATATATAATTTATATAGTATAGCATATAACTATATTATGTGAATATAGAATTACATACATAATTATATTAAAATTTCTTGTTAACTTGTATTATCATTAACTTGACTGTAAACTCCTTGAGGACAGAAGCCAGTCCTAGCTTCCATCACAGGGCCTAGACTGGTGAGCTCTAAATCAGAAATGTGAGGATTGGTAAAGGGCAGGGTGGCATCATTTACTTACAGTACATTTGTGATTTGCGAATCACCAGTTTAGGTCTAGGAAGTTACCACTGAAACTCAGCCATTGGAGCTTCATACTATAAGAGAGACTTGATAACTATGCAAAGTTAAGTTTTTTCTGTCCACTCAAGCTGAGCAGAATAAACTCAGAGGGGATAAATGAAATGATTTCCCATTTTTTCACACACAGAGAGAAGCAGACAACTGGAGAATCATAGGAAAAATGGACGTCTCTAAAAAAATTAAGTTTTATTAGGATTATATAAACCCATTGAGTGTCAGAAAAATAGTCTATGTGTCAGGAAGCTCAATTTGGAGAGATAACAGAAAGTAAATTTGAAGTTGTACTTAAATCATCAGAAATAGTTAAACTTCTTATGGTGAGGAATAACTTAGAATCTGTCCTTTGTCCCTGGAACAGGAATAAATCAACTTTATTTTGTAAATAAAGCTTTATAGGAACACAGCCATTCCCACTTGTTGAGGAATAGACTTTTATTTCAGTGTTGACTAAAGCTATTGTCCTCCAATGGCAGAGTTGAGTAGTCCCAACAAGACAGAGACATTTGGCTTGTAAATCCTAAAATATTTACTTTTGACACCTAACAGTGGCTGGCCCTCTGCCTGGGAATGAGTGATGCTGCTTACATTCATTCCAAGTCATTGATGGAGCTCTACTTTTGCATTGAGCGCATGCCTGGCACATAGTTAATGCAAATAAATGTTGGCTGTGATTGGTAGTGTGGTGGCTGGGCACCGAGGAACAAACACTGGGCTATAGGCAAAGCTGCGGACCCTCTGCACAAGGCAGGAACACAGATGTTCATGGCCTGTGGAACAGTTTGTGCAACAGCAAAGAAAAAAAGACTACAGGTGGGTGGTAACCCGGTGTTTACACTGCTCTAAAGAAAACCACTCTTGGGGAATATTTGTATCACTTCCTTTTCTCTGCTTCCAGAAAAAAAGGATGGAGGGCCAAACTCAGTTTGTGGTTAGTCAGTATTTCATGAAGTGGCTTCTCGGATCTTCCCCAGTGGACGTGGTAGAGGTTTCAGAAGTCCAGGGTGTGTATTTTACTTTCACCTGATGGATATCTTTAAGGCAAATAGGCAGGTTCGTTTCATCTATTTGCAGGGCACACACAACATCATTCTCCTCACGAAGCTCCAAGTAACCCAAGAGGGAACGCTGCAGGAGGCGGGGAGTGAGTGGGTCCTTAGGATGTTGTGGTGGGTGGAGTAATGACACCAAAGATAGCAGGTTAATCCCTGGAGATGGCAAACTTTTTTTGAAAAGGGATCTTTGAAGGTGTGCCTAAATTAAGGCTTTCGATGAAGAGCTTATCCTGGATTATTCAAATGCGTCTTCTTATAAAGCCACAAATGTCTTTTTAAGAAAGAGGCAGACAGGCACACAGACAGGCACAGAGCAAAACTCAGTGTCAATATGGAGCACCGAGAGATTTGAAGATGATGAAGTGATGTAGCCAGAAGCCAAAGAACACCAGCAGACACCAGAAACTGGGAAAGGCAAGGAAGAGATTCTCTCCTGGAGCCTCCAGAAGGAGCATAGCCCTTGAGTTTGGCCCAGAGAAACCGATTCCTGACTTCTGGCCTCCAGAACTGTGAGAGAATAAATGTGCATTGTTTTAAGCCACCAAGTTTGCAGACATTTATTACAGAGCCATAGAAAACTGATTTGATGAATACTGCGTGCATTGCATTTTTACTTTGAATACAGTGATAAACTAGAAAGAGACAGAGAAGCAAAAGGCCCCTCCACTTTTTCTCTATCCTTACAAGTAGGGACAGATATTATATAGTACTCATTACTGAACTGGGGACTATAGAGGTTGAAAGGAGAATTAGGAGACTTGGAAAGGAAAACTCACTGAAGCTTTAGGTAACTGGGAAAAGATACATGGCTCAGCCATATGCGCTGTCTGCTTTATTTTTCTCCATAGGACATCAGTTCAGTTCAGTTCAGTTGCTCAGTCGTCTCCGACTCTTTGCGACCCCATGAATTGTAGCACGCCAGGCCTCCCTGTCCATCACTATCTCCCAGAGTTCACTCAGACTCACGTCCATCGAGTCAGTGATGCATCCAGCCATCTCATCTTCTGTCGTCCCCTTCTCCTCCTGCCCCCAATCCCTCCCAGCATCAGAGTTTTTTCCAATGAGTCAACTCTTTGCATGAGGTGGCCAAAGTATTGGAGTTTCAGCTTCAGCATCATTCCTTCCAAAGAACACCCAGGGCTGATCTCCTTTAGAATGGATTGTTGGATCTCCTTGCAGTCCAAGGGACTCTCAAGAGTCTTCTCCAACACCACAGTTCAAAAGCATCAATTCTTTGGTGCCAGCTTTCTTCACAGTCCAACTCTCACATCCATACATGACCACAGGAAAAACCATAGCTTTGACTAGACGGACCTTTGTTGACAAAGTAATGTCTCTGCTTTTGAATATGCTATCTAGGTTGGTCATAACTTTCCTTCCAAGGAGTGAATGTCTTTTAATTTCATGGCTGCAGACACCATCTGCAGTGATTTTGGAGCCCCCCAAAATAAAGTCTGACACTGTTTCCACTGTTTCCCCATCTATTTCCCATGAAGTGATGGGACCAGATGCCATGATCTTTGTTTTCTGAATGTTGAGCTTTAAGCCAACTTTTTCACTCTCCTCTTTCACTTTCATCAAGAGGCTTTTTAGTTCCTCTTCACTTTCTGCCATAAGGGTGATGTCATCTGCATATCTGAGGTTATTGATATTTCTCCTGGCAATCTTGATTCTAGCTTGTGCTTCTTCCAGCCCAGCATTTCTCATGATGTACTCTGCATATAAGTTAAATAAGCAGGGTGACAGTATACAGCCTTGACGTACTCCTTTTCCTATTTGGAACCAGTCTGTTGTTCCGTGTCCAGTTCTAACTGTTGCTTCCTTACCTGCATACAGGTCTCTCAAGAGGTAGGTCAGGTGGTCTGGTATTCCCATCTCTTTCAGAATTTTCCACAGTTTATTGTGATCCACACAGTCAAAGGCTTTGGCATAGTCAATAAAGCAGAAGTAGATGTTTTTCTGGAACTCTCTTGCTTTTTCCATGATCCAGCGGATGTTGGCAATTTGATCTCTGGTTCCTCTGCCTTTTCTAAAACCAGCTTGAACATCTGGAAGTTCACAGTTCACGTATTGCTGAAGCCTGGCTTGGAGAATTTTGAGCATTACTTTACTAGCGTGTGAGATGAGTGCAATTGTGCGGAAGTTTGAGCATTCTTTGGCATTGCCCTTCTTTGGGATTAGAATGAAAACTGAACTTTTCCAGTCCTGGGGCCACTGCTGAGTTTTCCAAAGTTGCTGGCCTATTGAGTGCAGCACTTTCACAGCATCATCTTTCAGGATTTGAAATAGCTCAAGTGGAATTCCATCACCTCCACTAGCTTTGTTTGTAGTGATGCTTTCTAAGGCCCACTTGACATACCATCTATTAAATATATTTGCTTATTTGTTTAATGTCAATCTCTCCTTACATGAGGACATCATCTCTGACATAAAGTCAGAGACTGTTATATATTATGTTCATTGTGTCTCTGGTGCTGAGAGCAGAAACTGGAACAGAATAGATCCTCAGTAAATAGTTACTCAACACATGAATGAAATCAAGGCAGGTAAGATTCAGGATTAACTGTAAGCTCGAAATTGTACTGGGACCCAAATTAATGCCCTGATTAAAGAGGGATATGTAGACAGATGTCTTTTTGAGGATCATTTGCTATCAGTCCGAGGTGAGATAAGTGCAGTAATACAGAAGCCTCCAGAAGTACTTCTTAGTGCTTTTTAAAAATATCACTGATGGAGAAAATAATATAGATGATAAAAAACTCCTGTAAATTTGATGATGTTTTTCAATGAATTTGTGTTTTTATTAATGACAACATATTTACTTACTTTTATGTTTCTAAGCATAGTTGATTTACATTATTGTGCTAGTTTCAGAATGTATATATATATATTTTTTTAAATTCTTCATTATAGTTTATTATTATACAAGATATAGTTGAATATAGCTCCCTGTTGTTTTTGTTGTTGTTGTTTAGTGACTAAATTGTGTCCGACTCTTTGTAACCCCATGAACTGTAGCCCTTTAGACTCCTCTGTCCATGGGATTTCCCAAGCAAGAAAACTGGAGAGGGTTGCCATTTTCTTTTCCAGGGGATCTTCCAGAACCAGGGATCAAACGCGCATTTCCTGCGTGACAGGCAGATTCTTTTACCACTGAGCCATCAGGGAAGCCCAGGCTGTACAGGAAATCCTTGTTCTTTATCTATTTTATATATAGTAGTATATATCTGTTAATCCCATACTCCCAATTGATCCTTCCCTCCTGCCCCTTTGGTAACTATAAGTTTGAATTTTCTATGTCTGTGAGTCTGTTTCTGTATTGTAAATAAGTTCCTTTGTACTATTTTTTAAGATTCCACATATAAGTGATATCATATGATATTTATCCTTCTCTGTATACCTTACTTCACTTAGTTTGATAATCTGTAGTTCCATCCATGTTGATGCAAATGGCATTATTTCATTCTTTTTCATGGTTCATCATATTCCATTGTATATATGTAACACAACTGCCTTATCCATCCATCTGTGGATGGGCACTTAGGTAGCTTCCATGTCTTGTCTGTTGTAAATAGTGCTACTGTGAACATTGAGGTTCATGTATCTTTTTGAATTAGAGTTTTCATGTTTTCTGGATATAGGTCCAAGAGTGGAATTGCTGAATCATATGGTAACTCTGTTTATGTTTTTTTTAAAGAAACTCCATACTGTTTACCATACTGACTGCACCAACATTTCTCTCATTTTAAGATGATCATAGATATAAGAGACAGATAACTGGGGTGGGGGGGAAGGATTGCTATATTTTTTCCAAATTAGGATAATCCTCCAACTACATAGAGTAAACATGAACCAGTAGGACTCCATAGGCTAAAGTTTCAAAGTTATAAACCAACCCAAATAAGGAAACCAGAGTGTGAAGCCATTCTGTGGTAATGACCTAATCAGCACCCGAGACAGACCCAAATCCAGGATTCTGACTTCTGAATCCCATCCCAGAGCTATTTCAGTGGCCATTGACGAGACATCTCCATGGACTTCCTAAAGGTTCTCTCCTAGGTAACTTCTGCTGCTGCTGCTGCTGCTAAGTCGCTTCAGTCGTGTCCGACTCTGTGCGACCCCATAGACGGCAGCCCACCAGGCTCCCCCATTCCTGGGATTCTCCAGGCAAGAACACTGGAGTGGGTTGCCATTTCCTTCTCCAGTGCATGAAAGCGAAAAGTGAAAGTGAAGTCGCTCAGTCGTGTCCAACTCTTCGAGACCCCATGGACTGCAGCCTACCAGGCTCCTCCGTCCATGGGATTTTCCAGGCAAGAGTACTGGAGTGGGGTACCACTGCCTTCTCCAAAGGTAACTTCTAGTGTGCTTATAAACCTGAACCTGGCTAAAGGAAGAGGCCATGAGGGCCACACCTCCGACAGAGGACAGAGGACCATTAGGACACACCTGGGTGCAAGACCAGCTTCATGGGCATGAAGCCTCATGGAGCCTGGTGCTTAGAAAGCCCTTGCTTGATCTAATATTCTTCCTTCATTTGAGATTCTTAATAATTTTTGAAAAAGAAGCACACATTTTCATTTTGCGCTGGGCCGTGTGAATGATGTGGCCAGTCCTGTCCAGGCAGGACAACTTGGATTTAAATGTATTTTATTCCTGGCTTGTTTCTAATTGCCTTCTGGGGATACAGCATTCATTACTCAGGATTTGACAGACCATTCGATCTGGGATGAGGAGACTTGGTATACCAAGTTTGAGATGTGGGCACAGAATGTGAGGAAGTGCTTACTGTTAGGGTTGTGCAGACACAGGGTCAGCACCTGTGAGTGCGTGCCCCTTATACCTTGCACCTCACTCGTCTCACCCAAGCCCCACTCTGCACTGCATCTGCAGCATACCTGTACTGTGCTGCCCCGCATCTACCGTACACTGTACCCTCCTGCTTCCTTTATCTTTAGAGTGAGTGCCTCTACGGTCACTGAAGTTTTATCAGCCAGATCAGGTGGCATGCAGAAACCTACACTATTGACTTTTTCTTAGATTTTTTTTTTTTCTGAAAGTCTTCTTTATTTCTTCAGCCTTTGTTGAGGGAGAAATATATTTCCTCTTTCTCTGCAAGACTGGCCATGCTGGCAGGTGAATGCTCTATTGTGTAAATGTAATTTGATATAAAGCTGAATTGTCAATAACATGGAACATTTTATAGGAAGGGTGAAAGAGTCAGTGGTCACATTCCTTGTATCACCGGAGAGTGAGAGAGGCATGATGGGAAGACAGATAACCTTGGTTTTCATCCATCCTGAGACCCCTACTTCCTTGCCGCATGGCCCGGGGCAAGGCTTTGTGCCCTCTTAGCCTCTGTTTTCTCACCTGTAAAATAGGGATAATAAAGTATCTGTCTCCCATGATTATTATGATGGGATGATGAATTGATATGTCTGAACATGCCTTGCAGATTATAAAATGCTAGCTGGTTGTTGACACTATTACTCAGCTTTTGGAGGGCAGTGGTTTTGCAGGATGGGTCCATTCTGAGTTGCCATCTGCACCCCTCAAAGTTAAGGGTGAATTTCACAACATCAAACAGTATGAGCTAGGCCTTGGAGTTGCTTTCTTGAAGGAAAAAAGAAACTTCCAAAGCCAGAGTCAGCCAGATAAGATGGAAAAGTCCTGTTGGGGCTACACGCTCTTCTACATGGATTTATGTTCCAAGGAAGAAGCCACCCCCACCCCCGTTTATCTCCCTTTTCATGGGGCAAGTGTGAGAGCAGTTTTGTTGGTAGGGAGATAATGAAGCTACTCTGGCCGCAGACAGTCTGGATTTGGGTGCCAGCTGTTTGCAGGAATTATCAAGCTCTCAGCACCTGGGGACCTTGGAACCCAAGTAACATTACCCTGGAGGGAGGACACGGCTTGTCCTAGGAGAAAGGAAGCTTGGACACAGCCTCTGTGGCTGAAAGGGGGAGTTAGGATCCCACCACCATGGCTCCTTAATCAGATCACCTAGGTTGAGCACCTCCCAGCATTTTCAGACATTCCTGCTGTCTCAGGAGCACCAAGGACATCATGCTAAAACCCCAGTGTTAAACTAGGTCATGTCAGGGTGTTTTGGTGGTTGCTTAAGAATTGATAGAGAGATTGAGGTTCACCTGTCCTAACTCCAGATGCATCTGTTACTGAAGATTCTGTACAATTTTAAAAGATTCACTTGGACTTTATAAGTCTAAAGTGCAGTTATAGTTGATTCCTTTAACCAGCCTTGTTCTTGCTTCTGTGTGATTGATGTTGAGAGCTTACCCACCCACATGCTCCCCTGGCTCGTCCTTTCCTCCCCAGCCTGAAATCCCCCCTCTATAAATACCACAGCAAGTACAGAACCCAGGAATGGGGACAGGGTTGGGGGAACCGCAGTAGACAATCAAAACACAGGATCAGTTTCACACACATGCTCAGGAAAGCTTCGTAGCAGAGCAGTTAGCTTTATCAGAGAGAGTGTCATGGACACTTCAAAAAAGAGATAACATTTGAACTGCATCATAAAGGCTAAGTGGGCTTTCCAGGTGGTGCTAGTGGTAAAGAACCCACCTGGCAATGCAGGAGAAGTTAGAGACACAGTTTCAATCCCTGGGTCAGGAAGATCCCCTGGAAGAGCGCATGGCAACCTGCTCCAGGATTCTTGCCTGGAGAATCCCACGGACAGAAGAGCCTGGTTGGCTACAGTCCATAGGTTCGCAAAGGATATTGGACGACAAAGAAAGAAGAGAAAGGAATGGAAAGTAGAGAAAACAGAGAGCAAAGGTGTTGTACTTCAGATGAGCTGATATCTGTGAAGTGTTTAGAACAGTATGTGGTACGTAGTATTTGTGCTTAGTCGCTCAGTTGTGTCTGACTCTTTGCAACCCCATGGACTGTAACTCACCAGGCTCCTCTGTCCATGGGGACTCTCCAGGCAAGAATATTGGAATGGGTTGCCATCCCCTCCTCCAGGGGGTCTTCCCAACCCAGGTCTCCTGCATTGCAGGCAGATTCTTTACCCTCTGAGCCTCCAGGGAAGCCCATAGGAGGTACGCATTAAATAGTAATCGGACTAGCAGTTGCAGTTACATGTTCAATAGAATTCAGATACTCAGTGTGGCTCAAGTACAGAAAGGAAAGTTTTGGAAATGAAACGGGAGAGGTAATTTGAAATCTTTTTTTGTGTAGCTCCTTGAACAGTATGCTAAAGGAGATATTTTTATTTGTAGCACATTTTAGCAAACTAATCTATTTGCTTTGTCATTCATTGATAATTTTAGGTGTGTCAGTGGGGACGGTCTGGGTTATTATTGTTCAGTCTCCCAGTCGTAGCTGACTCTTCACAACCCCATGAACTGGTTGTATAAACAAACAACCCCCACATGTCTGTGACTTAAGGCATCAAACATTTATTTCTTACCCACATTACATGCCCATCACAGTATTTGCCCAGTGCTGTCCTTTTCTCTGACCTGCTGCTTCAAGCTTCTGCCCAAAAGTGATACCTATCACTATTTCCATTTCATTGGCCAAAGCAGTCACAAGGCCATGCCTAACTTCAAAGGGACCAGGGCAGTCCTACCACATGGTGATGGATACCTAACTATGTATATTTATTAATACTCATAGAACTCTATGCTTAAAATGAGGGGATTTTACCATATGTAAATTATATCCCAACAATTCTGATTTTAAAAAACACTTCAGTGCATTTTTTTAAACAGCCAGCTTTTAAAAGCTATGAAAATCATGATTCAGACAGCCACTTAAAATATTATTTGATCCCTAAAGAGTAATTTTATGGATCCTTTTTAAAAATCATAACTTATGGTATGCTGATAAATGTCTAGCAACCAGAAATGTTTTCTCTCTGGGAGAGGGAGGGAATCCTGGTATTTGCCTATTTCCATGGTATAAATATCCCTACAATGGCTGATTTCAAGCTACCGATAAGACATCACTGAATTGAGCTCGGAGGAGACACACACATATTAAGCCAATCCCAGCATACCACTAAAAATATTAAAATATGTTATAATTTCACAGTACAATAAGCAGCAAGATAATGACTGTCTTCCTAATGTCCCAGGATTGTCTTGTACGAATTCCCAATTTGCTAGTAATGCAAAATTAGTAATAGTAATAATAATGCCAGCCAGATACTGCAGTTATGAAAAAATAATAGGGCAGCATCACACATGTGAAGCCAGGTGGCGTCTTGGAGGCTATCTAGTCACGTGACAGTTGAAGACGCTCAGAAATGTAAAAGCTGTGCCCGAAGTCACCCAGCCAACTGGTGGCAGAACCAGAACCGAAGCCCGGGTTTCCTAACTTCCTGTTTAATGGCTATGTGTGGTTTTCCCCACCACTGCAGGAACTGTGCGATTCCAGTCTTTGAATGTGTACCATTGTTCCTAGTCTACATCCATCTTACAAGTATGGTTCTTAAAAGGTCAAAACATTCAGTTCAACCATGCCTGTGGTGAACAAGTGGCAGGGACCAGGGGGTAGGGAGGGGTGTCAGGTGTTACTTGGTAGCTATTTGATCCAAACAATGCATTTTACCCTGGCAGAGCAGAGAATAACCTGGCACCTTATCTGAAGGCTGTGGTTCATCCCCAGCCCCAACTGGAACCACTTTGCATGGGCTCCCTATCCTTGTGCTGCCCACTTCCCAGCTCACTCCACCTTAAAGACATCAATTCAGTTCAGTTCAGTTCAGTCGCTCACTCATGTCTGACTCTTTGCAACCCCATGAATCGCAGCACGCCAGGCCTCCCTGTCCATCACCAACTCCTGGAGTTCACTCAGACTCACGTCCATCGAGTCAGTGATGCCATCCAGCCATCTCATCCTCTGTCGTCCCCTTCTCCTCCTGCCTCCAATCCCTCCCAGCATCAGAGTCTTTTCCAATGAGTCAACTCTTTGCATGAGGTGGCCAAAGTACTGGAGTTTCAGCTTCAGCATCATTCCTTCCAAAGAACACCCAGGGCTGATCTCCTTCAGAATGGACTGGTTGGATCTCCTTGCAGTCCAAGGGACTCTCAAGAGTCTTCTCCAACAACACAGTTCAAAAGCATCAATTCTTTGGCGCTCAGCTTTCTTCACAGTCCAACTCTCACATCTGTACATGACCACTGGAAAAACCATAGCCTTGACTAGACAGACCTTTGTTGGCAAAGTAATGTCTCTGCTTTTCAATATGCTGTCTAGGTTGGTCATAACTTTCCTTCCAAGGAGTAAGCGTCTTTTAATTTCATGGCTGCAGTCACCATCTGCAGTGATTTTGGAGCCCCCCAAAATAAAGTCTGACACTGTTTCCACTCTTTCCCCATCTATTTCCCATGAAGTGATGGGACCAGATGCCATGATCTTCATTTTCTGAATGTTGAGCTTTAAGCCAACTTTTTCACTCTCCTCTTTCACTTTCATCAAGAAGCTTTTTAGTTCCTCTTCACTTTCTGCCACACATCAATGGCAGCCATGTATTTAGAACCAGACCACCAAGCAGTTTCCCATCTCAACCAAACTTTGAGGTAGCTGAGAAGAGTCTTTGAGGAGAATGAGTCCATTCTACAAGTCTCAAGGTAGAGTCAAAACCAATCATAATAGTAACTCTGCATAATCATGACTAATTGGGGACCAGGCTAGACTTGTTCCCAAACATATCTCAAGCTTGTGTGATTCTCTTGGTTCATATACTTCAAATGCCTTTTTCTTCTTTTTCAATCTAACAAATTCTTGCTTTACCTTCAGGGTCCATTTCAATGTCATTTCTTGTTTAATGACTTTTCTGACCTTAATCTAAGCTTCAATACTTCCCCAGCCTACCTAGCAATAGATTTATATTGCTTCTACTCTGTTCCTGGAACATTTTGTGTCTACTTTACTATGGCTCATACCACAGTGTTTTGTGATTATTTGTTCAGCTGTCTGTCTCCTCAGCCAGACTGAATATTTGCCCCTCAAAGTCAAGACCCATGTCTTACTTTTAGTTTTCTGAACCCACTATAGTGCCTGGCCTAACCCATGGTTGATACCAAAGAGAGAGAGTGAGGCGAGAGGAATAGAGGGAGAGAGGAAGGAGCATTCTGGACCATTCTGGACTGAAGGCAAGCTCAGAGAAAAGTGAAGTCTTTTAATGGCCCGAGTTACCAGATGACTGTGTACGCCTCAGGGCAACAAGTCTCTGCCATACTGCTCAGGAGAGTCACCAAAGCATAGTTGTTTAAAAGGGAGATTCCTGCCTTTCTGCCCTCACTCTTATTCCCATGTTTAAGGGCGGCAGGGCAGAGATCTGTGTAGTTACAAACATTCCTGGAAATACACTACTCAAGCAGTCTGCAGGACAGTTCTGAGAAGCACTGATCAGACCATTTCAGGAATGCAGACAAGAGCCAGGTGGGGAGTGCAGACTCAAGTCCAGTGTATCCAGCAGGCTATAGAGGGCACTCCACCACCTGCACCAATTCTCCAGAATCTCAGGGAACTGGAAGGTTCTAGGGGAGTCCACCCAGAACCCTTCCTGACTGGCTGAGGCCACGGTCACACAGAGACACTGGTAGATCTCTTGTACCTCTTGTTCCAGAATATGTAGCAGAGTTTTGGCATATTATGGACACGTCTGAATGTTTCCAATTCTAGTCCATTATTTGATTATCCTGGGCTGTGGAATAGCCGCATAGGATCCTGGTACTAGCCATGGTCTGACTCAAGAACCTGAGTTGTGACCCTGGGCTCCAAGACCTCCAGCAAAGCTGCAGCTGCAGCCAGTGACACTGTCAGAGCACTCCCCAGGCTGGCTTGGGCCTCCTTCAGGTTGTCCTGGCCCAGCCTCAGTCAAAGCAGTGTCCTCTAGTCAGGTCCTGTGCGTGTGCACACACCACACACACACACACACACAACATGCACACACACCCGGAGCTGCCATGCACACCATGCCAACAACAGCTTCTGTCTTTGAGGCTGAGCTGCAACAGGGCTGTCACCTCCTTGGAAAAGGCCAGTTCCTGGCATCCTCAGCCTCTGCGCGCTTCTCCAGGCACCTCGCACCCCTCCAGACCCCACCCCAGCCCAGCTCAGAACTGAGCCCTAGAGCTAATCTGGCAGCCGCCCAGCGCTGGTCGCACTCACTCGCCTCACAGGGTACAGCTGTTTCCCAGAAGACGATCATGTCACATTCCCTCTCATTAAGTGACTATAATTATACTTACTTGGAGTGTAATTGATTTTAATTTTCACTCTGAGGTAGCATCAGGTTACAAGGAGAGTCTCTCGCCTTGGAGAACTCTCTCCCTTTATTTAGCATTTAAATGAGTATCCGGAGGGACACATAAGAAGTAATTATAAGGAGAAACCAAGGGTGGAAAGGGCCAGCTTTTGAAGTGCTTTGACACCCTGACACAATGGGTACATGGTTCCAGTCTGGTGCTGGGAAGTCAGCTGGGTGGCCCTGGGTGGCCCGGGGAGCATGACACCCTGACGTTGATGAATTGTGCAACTGTGCTGGGACCCAGCCTTTCCCTCAGTGCCGGCATCATTCTCATGCACTGCTTGTCTATGACTCATAGCCTCTGTTTATGAATTAGCACGTACTTTTAAAAATCTTACACGTTGCTCTACCTAAAGTTTACAAATAGTAGTAGTGGTGCAATTTCAATTGCCTACTCTTTTTTTTTTTTAACAATTTTAGTATCTTATATTCATAGATCCCTTGTTAATCTTTCAGAGACCAGGTCCCCATTATTCTATGTCACAAAAGCAGTAGTGCTTAATTTCAAACTTTTCTAATGGAACGCAGATACAATAATTTGTGATTCAGAGGTATTTGTTATATAATTGAAGCATAAATGTGAAAGTGTTAGTTACTCAGTCGTGTCTGACTCTTCGTGACCCCATGGACTGTAGCCTGCCAGGCTCATCTGTCCGTGGGCTTCTCCAGGCAAGAATACTGGAGTGCATAGCCATTGCCTTCTCCAGGGGATCTTCCCAACCCAGAGATCGAATCCGTGTCTCGTGCATTGCAGACAGATTCTTAACTATCTGAGCCACCAGGGAAGCCCATAATTAAAGCCTAAATCTCCCTTTATTTTCAGATGGTGAAAATTCTAGAAGTAGTGGGATGTATTAGTTCTATTTGAGTTTCTAAACTGTGAGCCAAGTTACACAAATAATTGGTTTACTAAAAGAATGCCACGGGAGCTGTGTAATACACACACACACACACACACATACTTATTACAAATAGACCTAGAATACTAATGTTAGCTGTCCCATCTCTGTTCGCCCGTGACTCTAATATCATATAATTGTCCTGGTTGGTTGGCTGACCACCATCCCCAGCTTCTAACTTCACAAGAGCCTCTGTATACCTACGGCCGGGAGTCAAGATTTATTGAACATTTGAAGGTGGAAAGTGGTCCTGACTGAGACCTCGCTTGGGCAGAGAGAAAACCAAGGCCCAAATATATCAGATGATTTAGCCAAGATAACAGCAATTGCAACAACAAAAAAAATGAAACATGCAAAATACAAGTGCATGTGTAATGAGCCAGAGAATTTTTAATCAAATCAAAATATTTATCATATGTCTCTGATCAAAATTCTTAGTTTCCCTCAATCAGTTGAATGTTAGAAAGGATGTGCTTTCAGTGTGGCAAAAACACCCAAGAAGATAAGACATTTGCTTTGGCCTTGCCGTTTGCCTATCTCAGCAGCAGAGTTCTTTGTGTAATGATCCAAGGGTGTGATGAAGTATCAGAATTCAGGAACTGACAGATGTAATGCCCAGAAGACACATTGGTGAAATTCAACCGGTTAAGAACTCTGTTGCCTTGAATTTGACAGTGCTTCTTTCACAAACAGTCTCCCCTGGTTTTGAATTAAGTTACACAAATACTAGGGGAGACCAGTTTCTTGTTCTCTTTCACGTAGTCTCAAGTTTTCTCAGAAATCCTCCTTCTCTCCCGTAGCCGTGCTCCTTGCCAGGAACGTGGAAGATCGGGGGTTACAAATCTCCCCCTCTGAAGGCTGTGAAGGTCTCACATTCACACATTTTAATTATTTTTAAAAATTTATTCTCAGCTATCTTTTCAAAGACTTGCACGGTTAGGGGAAGAATTGTCATATTGCTTTCCTCCTGTGTTTTTAATCCTAGCTTCTTTTTCACGTGGCACTAATTCTCTTTCTCTCACTTTCCCTCTCCTTATCTGGTTTCCCGTGTAATCTGGAATTTTTCTTTTTCCACTGAAAGAGGAAGGTAGCCCTAGAGAAGTGAGGGTGAGGTCATCCTGACTAATCCTCCTCCCCACACAGATCATACTCGTCCAGCTCATCTCTCTTCCCAGTTCTTCATCAGGTGAGATCTCCATGGACTGGCCAGAGAGGCCCTAGTTGCCTTGGGACAGGGAAAAAAAAAAAAAAAATCTGACTAAGTATGCAGTGGGAAAAGAAACAAAGAATTCCTTTCTGAGGTCAGGCAGCGAATTGCAGGAGCTGACCCAGCCTCACAGAGCAGCCCACAGCAGCAGGTGGGAACCTCTGCTGGGATAGCTGTGCACACTCACTGGTCAGGTGTGACATCAGCCTGCAGCCTAGGAGGGCTCCATCCCACCCTCCTCCCCTGCCTGCCTGCCAGACTCCCAGGTATCAAGAAAAGCAAGAACAAACCACCAGCAAACTCATGAGTGGTATAGGAGAAGCCTCTAGAAGCTTGTGTGTACCATGCATTCAAAAGTCCTTAGATTTTACTGCTATCAGTAGAAACCAGGCAGCAGCAAGAGGAAGAAGCCAAGAGAAGAGGAACATAGAGAAGGAGGGAGAGGAGCCATCAACACATAAAATACAATCAACCAATCCATCTGCATCCAAACATCAACATCTGTCCTCTACCTCCTCCTCTGTGTCACTAAGGCAAAGCACAGCTGTCCTTCTTCTAAACCAGCAGCCACAATCTCACCATGATCCTTAGTGTTCTTTTGAAGCGAAATTTCTCTAGCTCATGCATATTGGAATCACCTGGTATCTTGAAAAACTATTGATACCTGGCTTCTGCCTCCATTCTGATTTAATTGATCTGGGGTGGCAAATAGACATCTGGATTTTTGAAGTTCCCCAGGCAATTGTAATGTGTAACAAAGTTTGGGAACCACTGCATTATTAGCCAGGCAGTTCCTGGAGCCCATGCCCCACACATCCTCAGAAGAGATTTTTGTGATAGGCTCTACTTCCTCCAAGCTACACTTCACCCCTTTGTAACAGTAGAAATTTGAGGGCAAATTCAGATCCAGGCAATATTTATTGTGTACCCATTATATGCCATGCCTTGCACTGGTGCCTTCATATGTATTATCTAACAACCCAGCTTGATGATGTTAGGTGTTTGGTTTGTTGGTTCATTGGTTGGTTGGCTGGCTGGCTGGCTGGATGAATGTATGGATGAGTGGATGGGTGGATAGGCTGCTGCTGCTAAGTCACGTCAGTTGTGTCTGACTCTGTGCGACCCCATAGACGGCAGCCCACCAGGCTCCTGCCCCTGCGATTCTCCAGGCAAGAATACTGGAATGAGTTGCCATTTCCTTCTCCACTGCTTGAAAGTGAAAAGTGAAAGTGAAGTCACTCAGTCGTATCCGACTCTTCGAGACCCCATGGACTGTAGCCCACCAGGCTCCTCCATCCGTGGGATTTCCCAGGCAAGAGTACTGGAGTGGGGTGCCATTGCTTTCTCTGGGGTGGATAGGAGTGGGGGGATATAACGTGTCTAGAGCAGTGTCTGACATGATAAATTTTAATTACATGTTTATATTGTCCTGTCGCATAAACACTAAAACAGTTGTATCTATAAATTCCTACTCATTTAACCTATTTTGATACCTGTCCTTGAAATAGTGTTTTCCTCATAATGGAAAAAATATAACCAGTGTTGCATATATGATTTTTTGTGCAGAGAAACTAAAATATAAATGCATTCTGAATAAAAGCTGCCACCATTTGTAATACTGCTGAGCATTAATCCTTTAAACAAGACTTGCGGATTTGGCATAAACATGAATAAACAGATGAGCTTGGCCTCCTGGGACATTGGCTTATTCACTTTGGGAGTGGAAGGGACTTTCACAGGCCATGTTACCAAAACCTTGTTTTGGATACTATTGCTGGGAAACAAACCATTTTAAAACTTAATTGTGTAAATTATCTGTTGTGTTATATTTACAGGTTCAGTGGATCAGGACTACAACAGGGTATGGGGGGGGTCCTCTACTCCATGCCGTCTGGCTTCACGTTGGGCAAGGGTCAAAGGCCAGGGAGAGTGTGATGATTGGGGACTGGAATTGTCAGGAAGCTCCTCTCTTCACATGTGTGGCCCCTGGGTTGAAATGACTTGAACACTGTACTTAGCAGGACTGTAAATCAGTGTCTCCATGAGTCCTCTCCACAAAATGTGTTTCCCTCAAACTTGGCAGCCTCAGTATAGCTGAACTTCTTCTAAGACAGCTCACAGCTCCAGTGTAGGGGTTTCCATGGACAAGGCAGAAGCCACATTGCCTTTTATGACCCAGCTTCGGGAATCATACCGTGTTACCATCATATATTCTACCGGTTGAAGTAGACACAAGTCCATCCAGCTTTGCTGGAAGGGGACATCCAGCCCATATCTCGATAGGAAGAATGTTTTGTTTTTCATAGGAGTTTTACAGCCATTGTTAAAATACTACATGCCCAATTCTTAGGAACTGAACCCTAGGTAGGACCCAACAGAAGGAAATCTTACCAACCCATTTCATCACCCTTTGTGCCTCATTTTTATTGACATGTATTATTCATTTTTTTTGTGAAGGAAGAATTAGATCTCTAACCTCCCTTCCTACCTGGAATGTGCTGGCAACATGGTGACAAAAAAAACTCTCCCTCCTTTCCTAAATTCAGTGCTCACCTTGGATGATGTCAGTTTTGAGAGAAAAACCCTTGGCACCAGCTTTCTGTTGGACCAATGGCAGGAGACCTTCGTATTTCAGCAGCAGAACGCATGTTAAAATGCCAAGGCCAAGCAGTTGAGCCCAGAGTGCTGGTTGGTAACCCAGCAGTGGTGCCCAGCACAGTGACAGCCCCCAAGCTTCCGCCTTCTCTGCACATTCACTCCTTCTCCTCCTGACCTTGCCAGCCAGTTGTTTTGTTTTGCCAAAGTACCATGATTTTCTGGAAGAATTCAGGGCAGCAGATAAGTGGGCAGATTCCTGTGGATTCAGATCATTTAGGATATGTTGTTTGGGGCTAAGATGCTGTTTCTTATCCATCAAGGAGCTCTGAAAACAAGGTGGGTGGATGCCCGGACCTTGCGTCAGAGCCCAGAGATCTTGGGACTTCAGACTAACTGGCACCAGTGAGCTGAGAGGTAAGATGTGGAATGCTGGGGTTCAGATGACACCCTGGGCTCTGTCCAGTAAGTCATCATGGCAGCTTTAAGGGACCCATAGGAACCCATAGTGACATTGTGTCCCATTTTTGCTGGTGTACAGACCTTGGAGTGGGCCCCTAGAAGTGGTGCTTCCTGCCCTACCCACCAGGAACCGACACCCTGCAGTACACTTTAAGCCATCAGCTATGACCAGTCATCCTGGGCTTACTTTGCCTCATATTGCACTCAATGACTCTCCACTTGGAAGGGAAAGAACCACCTCCACTCCCTGTGGTGCTCACCTCATTCCCCAAGAGCCTGAAAGCCTCTTTCTGAGCGGCCAGGACCAAAGTGACCAGCCATATTTTAATCCCCGAGGTCAATAAGTTCAGTTCAGTTCAGTCGCTCAGTCATGTCCAACTTTATGCAACCCAATGGACTGCAGCACACCAGGCCTCCCCATCCATCACCAACTCCAAGAGCATACTCAAAGTCATGTCGATTGAGTCGGTGATGCCATCCAACCATCTCATCCTCTGTTGTCCCCTTCTCCTCCCACCTTCAATTTTTCCCAACATCAGGATCTTTTCAAATGAGTCAGTTCTTCGCATCAGGCGACCAAAGATTTGGAGCTTCAGCATCATTCCTTTCAATGAGTATCCAGGACTGATTTCCATTAGGATGAACTGGTTGGATCTCCTTGCTGTCCAAGGGACTCTCAAGAGTCTTCTCCTACAGCACAGTTCAAAAGCATCAATTCTTTGGTGCTCAGCTTTCTCTATAGTCCAACTCTCATATCCACATGACTACTGGAAAAACCATAGCTTTGACTAGACGGACCTTTTTTGGCAAAGTAATGTCTCTGCTTTTTAGCCGACTCTGCTGTCTAGATTGCTCATAGCTTTTCTTCCAAGGAGTAAGCATCTTTTAATTTCACAGCTGCAGCCATCATCTGCACTGATTTTGGAGCCCAAAACTCTAAAGTCTCTCACTGTTTCCATTGTTTCCCCATCTATTTGCCATGATGTGTTGGAACCAGATGCCATGATCTTAGTTTTCTGAATGTTGAATATTCACTTTCCTCTTTCACTTTCATCATGAGGCTCTTTAGTTCTTTGCTTTCTCCCATAAGGGTGGTGTCATCTGAGTATCTGAGGTTATTGATATTTCTCCCGGCAATCTTGATTCCAGCTTGTGCTTCATCCAGCCCGGCATTTCTTATGATGTATTCTGCATATAAGTTAAATAAGCAGGGTAACAAATATACAGCATTGACGTACTCCTTTCCCGATTTGGAACCAGTCTGTTGTTCCATGTCTAGTTCTAACTGTTGCTTCTTGAACTGCATACAGATTTCTCAGGAGGCAGGTGAGTTGGTCTGGTATTCCCATCTGTTGAAGAATTCTCCACAGTCTGCTGTGATCCACACAGTCAAAAGCTTTGGCATAGTCAACAACGCAGAAGTAGATGTTTTTCTGGAACTCTCTTGTTTTTTCGATGATCCAACGGATGTTGGCAGTTTGATCTCTGGTTCCGCTACCTATTCTCAATCCAGCTTGAACATTTGGAAGTTCATGGTTCACATACTGTTGAAGCCTGGCTTGGAGAATTTTGAGCATTACTTTACTAAAATGTGAGATGAGTGCAATTGTGCGGTAGTTTGAGCATTCTTTGGCATTGCCTTTCTTTGGGATTGGAATGAAAACTGACCTTTTCCAGTCCTGTGGCCACTGCTGAGTTTTCCAAAGTTGCTGGCATATTGAGTGCAGCACTTTCACAGCATCAACTTTCAGGATTTGAAATAGCTCCACTGGAATTCCATCACCTCCACTAGCTTTGTTCATAGTGATGCTCCTAAGGCCCACTTGACTTTGCATTCCAGGATGTCTGGCTCTAGGTGAGTGATCAAACCATCGTGATTACCTGGGTCATGAAGATTTTTTTTTTTTTATAGCTCTTCTGTGTATTCTTGCCACCTCTTCTTAATATCTACTGCTTCTGTTAGGTCCATAACATATCTGTCCTTTATTGTGCCCATCTTTGCATGATAAGTTCCCTTGGTATCTCTAATTTTCTTGAAGAGATCTCTAGTCTTTCCCATTTTATTGTTTTCCTCTATTTCTTTGCACTGATCACTGGGGAAGGCTTTCTTATCTCTCCTTGCTATTCTTTGGAACTCTGCATTCACATGGGTATATCTTTCCTTTTCTCCTTTGCCTTTCACTTCTCTTCTTTTCATAGATGTTTGTAAGGCCTCCTCAAACAACCATTTTGCCTTTTGCATTTCTTTTTTTGGGAGATGGTCTTGATCCCTGTCTCCTGTACAATGTCACAAACGTCCGTCCATAGTTCATCAGGCACTCTGTCTATCAGATCTAATCCCTTGTTTCTATTTCTCATTTCCACTATATAATCATAAGGGATTTGATTTAAGTCATACCTGAATGGTCTAGTGGTTTTCCCTAGTTTCTTCAATTTAAGTCTGAATTTGGCAATAAGGAGTTCATGATCTGAACAACAGTCAGCTCCCAGTCTTATTTTTGTTGACTGTATAGAGCTTCTCCATCTTTGGCTGCAAAGAATATAATCAATCTGATTTTGGTGTTGACCATCTGGTGATGTCCATGTGTAGAGTCTTCTCTTGTGTCATTGGAAGAGGGTGTTTGCTATGACCAGTGCATTCTCTTGGCAAAACTCTATTAGTCTTTGCCCTCCTTCATTCTATATTCCAAGGCCATATTTGCCTGTTACTCCAGATATTTCTTGACTACCTACTTTTGCATTCCAGTCCTCTATAATGAAAAGGACATCTATTTTGGGTGTTAGTTCTAGAAGGTCTTGTAGATCTTCATAGAACCATTCAACTTCAGTTTTTTCAGCATTATTGGCTGGGGTATAGACTTAGATTACTGTGATATTGAATGGTTTGCCTTGGAAATGAAGAGAGATCATTCTTTCATTTTTGAGATTGCATCCAAGTACTGCATTTCAGACTCTTTTGTTGACTAAGATGGCTGTTCCATTTATTCTAAGGGATTCTTGCTCACAGTAGTAGACATAATGGCCCTACATGGCATGGCTCTTAGTTTCACTGAGTTAGACAAGGCTGTTGTCTATGTGATCAGATTGGTTAGTTTTCTGTGATTGTGGTTTTCAGTCTGTCTGCCCTTTGATAACGGAGAAGGCAATGGCACCCCACTCCAGTACTCTTGCCTGGAAAATCTCATGAACAGAGGAGCCTGGTGGGCTGCAGTCCATGGGGTCACGAAGAGTCGGACACGACTGAGCGACTTCACTTTCACTTTTCACTTTCATGCATTGGAGAAGGAAATGGCAACCCACTCCAGTGTTCTTGCCTGGAGAATCCCAGGGATGGGGAAGCCTGGTGGGCTGCCATCTATGGGGTCACACAGAGTCGGACACCACTGAAGCAACTTAGCAGCAGCAGCAGCAGCCCTTTGATAGAGATGATAAGAAGCTTATGGAAGCTTCCTGATGGAAGAGACTGACTGAGGGGGAAACTGGGTCTTGTTTGGATGGGCAGGGCCATGCTCAGTAAATCTTTAATCCAATTTTCTGTTGAAGGGTGGGGCTGTTCCCTCCCTGTTACTTGACCTGAGGCCAAACTATGGTGGAGGTAGTGAAGATAATGGCACCTCCTTTAAAAGGTCCCATGCAAGCACTGCTACACTCAGTGCCCCCAACCCTGCAGCAGGTCACCACCAACCCATGCCTCTGCCAGAGACTCCTGGACACTCACAGGCAAGTCTGGGTCAGTCTCATGTGGGGTCCCTGCTCCTTTCTCCTGGGTCCTGGTGCACACAAGGTTCTGTTTGTGCCCTCCAAGAGTCTGTTTCCCCAGTCCTGTGTAAGTCTGGTGGCTCTATGCTGGGTTAATGGTGACCTCCTCCAAGAGGGCTTATGCCACACCCAGGTCTACTGCACCCAGAGCCCCTGTTCCTGGGGCAGGCCACTGCTGAGCCGTACCTCCTCAGGAGATACCCAAACACAGTTCTGTCTCAGGCTCTGTGGGGTCTCTGGGTCCTGGTGCACACAAAGTTTCTGTAGTGGGTATGGGGTTTGATTCTAAACGCGATTTTGCCACTTCTACCATCTTGCTGGGCCTTCTCCTTTGCCAAGGTCAATAGAAGCTCCAATTTCTTCCTTCATTCTGTTTGTTTCTTTATAAATTCATATCCTAAAACACACCCCTCTTACCTTTGTTCCTCTTGATATCATCAAGATATTTCAGGAGGCAAACCTACTTTTGCAGCATTTACGCATCTTCAGTGTGTAAATGTGGGCTTCCCTTGTGGCTCAGCTGATCCACCTGCAATGTGGGAGACTTGGGTTTAATCTCTGGGTTGGGAAGATCCCCTGGAGAAGGGGAAGGCTACTCACTCCAGTCTGGCCTGGAGAATTTCATAGACTGTATAGCCCATGGGGTCACAAAGAGTTGGACACAACTGAGTGACTTTCACCCACTCACTCAGTGTGTAAATATAAACCCCCTGTGTGTTCCACCATATGCCTCGACTACCATCTGTGGCCAATATACTTAAACTTTATGCTTAACTCTCTATTGAATCTGCTTGAATTTAAATGACCATGTGATTTTTAATTGTGGCAGGTCAGAAAAGATTTTTTTTCTCCATATCAAGTCAAGTAAAGGCAGTCTTAGTTAAACTCAATTGTCAACACCTTCCTAAGATTAGGCCTTACTTTGAAAGCATCACGTGCATAATCGTTAATTTTGTCATTAAATTATGTATGCATACATGCATATAAAATGACTCCAGGCATGGATCTTAGCAATTTACAACTCACAACTTAAATTGTACATTTAATCATCTGTGAAGAGCTACTGTTATTATCCACACTTCACATTGGAAAGAGGCACAGTGGTTAAGTAACTTGGCATGAGGTCTCCCAGCTGGGAAGTGTTGAAGCAGGATTTGAACACAAACAACTTAGCTCCAGAGACTTATTCTGAATAAGGAATTCTTGGCAGACAAAAAGACTTCTCCATTTCTAGAGTTTGATTGCCATTTCTATGACCAAGGGGTTTGTAAGCACAAAGCATTTTAAACTGAAATAGCACAAGGCCAGTGACTGTGTTAGTTTCTTACACAATGTTTTAGGAGATGACTAGAAACCTTTGTTGTTGATAGAAATTAAAGACAGTACCATGTTTCATTTTTATAATTAGAAAACTGAAGTGAAAAACATTAAACTAGAAAACATTTTAATTATTTAAAATAGAAGCTCCTTGTTCCCAAATCATTACTGAAATATTATAAAAACTAAAGTCTCATAGGTATATTATACATATTAGGATGTAATTTTCTGGATTTGAGTAAGTTTATTTAGAGAAAAATCTGTGTCATACAAGCTTGACATCTATTCTTTCTTCTTTTAGCTCCTGACTTTTACAAACAATAATATTTATGATATAAACTATTTTTATTTGAAAAATTTATTTCTTTTGGCTCAAGAGAGATTTCTCTTGGCTCTTCAGAGGTTTAACCTAAATCATGTTTTTACAGAAATAGTATTCTGTCTTGCATTTTGGAAAGATTTTAATTTATATCAAGAGTTGCCTGCTGTATGACACAGGGAGCTGAAACCTGGGGCTCTGGGATAACCTAGAGGGGTGGGATGGGGTGGGAGGGAGGCTCTAGAGGGAGGGGAAATGTGTATTCCTACAGCTGATTCATGTTGATATATGGCAGAAACCAATGCAATATTGTAAAGCAGTTATCCTCCAATTAAAAATAAATAAAATTTCCAAAGGTGATGCCATAAAATGGAAGGTATTAAACCCCACAGAAGGCACATCCTTTCTTAATGCCTGCTAGAATAAGAGTTTTCTTTTCTAATAATGTTACTTAACCACTTGTTTTGCATGTCTGAGTTTCTTTAAATATATTATAGTTGTGAGGTCCAGACCACAGAAAAATCTAATATTTTATATTTGATTTCTAGTTATGTTTAAAACGTACCTAATTTTCCTTTTAAGGTAAAGGCCTCCTAGTACAAAACAAAACTGATGCAGACTGAGGGAAGAAAGGTTTTGTTTCTCTGTGGAAAGCATTTCCTTTTTTTTCTTTTTTTTATTTATTCCAATTATAAAGGTAATTAATTCAATAAATTCTGAAAGATACAGAACATATAGTCATGGGGCTATTTCCTTACAGTGATTTCCTATGCACTGGAATTTTAAAATATATTTGCAAGCACAGTACATTTGTAATTTTGTGTGCTGCTTTATTTAGGTAGTATCTTACAATCATGTTGCTGTGCATTCCTTACAAACATCATTTTTGATTGTTGCATGAGCCTCATATTTAGTTATTTCCTAAGGTTAGGACATACACAATACATTCCAATTTAATATGAGAAATAATGCTGTCATGAATGTCTTGTATTTAGGATCATTTTCTTGAGATAGATTCTTAGAAATTGAATTGCAGAATTTTAAAGCATATTAAAGAGAAGACTCTTGAGAGTCACTTGGACTGCAAGAAGATAAATCCAGTCAATCCTCAATGAAATCATTCCTGAATATTCATTGGAAGGATTGATGCTGAAGCTGAAGCTCCAATATTTTGGCCACCTGATGTGAAGAGCCGACTCATTGGAAAAGACCCTGATGGTGGGAAAAATTGAAGGCAGGAGGAGAGGCTGAGATGGTTGGATGGCATCACTGACTCGATGGACATGAGTCTGAGCAAATTCAGGGAGATAGTGAGGGACAGGGAAGCCTGGCGTGCTGCAGTCTGTGGGGTCACGAAGAGCTGGACACGAGTTAGCAACTGAAAAACAACAACAGTATGACCTATAGAAGGAACTGATTCTGTGTTTAAATCCTACATGTTAGTTCTGCAAGCTTGAGCAGTGAAAGCCCTCTTAGCTTCAGTTTCCTCATCTATAAAATGGAGGTAATAATGTCTGTTGCCACACAGCTGTCATGCAGATTAAATGAGTTACTATGCCTGGTGCAATGTGTGTGATAATTGTTAGGGTTATATTTTCCTATTTAGTTGCTGATGTGAATTTAATATATCTGTTAAGTTTTAAGCAGCAGTGAACATGCGCACAGAAGCATGGCTTCACAAAAGAACATTATGAGTTCAAAGAATGGTCCTGGGTTCTGGGCCCTGAACAGATATGGAAGAGTGGGAAGTGGCAGGTGGAAGGCCAGGGTCATGGGTCACATCAAAGGTGCTGTTACATTCACTTCACAGAGGTGGACGGACCCTCCCCCACCCAAAATTTGGCTTGATGTAGAAACCAATGGTTGGAGAAGGAAATGGCAACCCACTCCAGTATTCTTGCCTGGAGAATCCTGGGGACAGAGGAGCCTGTGGGCTGCTGTCTCTGGGGTCACGCAGAGGCAAACATGACTGAAGCGACTCAGCAGCAGCAGCAGCGACCAGTGGTGCCACATGCCCACCCAAGAGGATATGAAGTTTTTCACTCACACAAAGTAAGGCTTTCTGGGGAGAGCGGGTCTGAAAATGGCCTGAGAGAGCTGGGAGGGATAGCTGGCTTAGGGATTTATGGTGCTTGGGGTGGGGCTGGAGGAGGTAGCCCCACCCACGGAGGCTCCTGTGGTTTTGAATCCCCACTGGCACCAAGGGAGTTGGCACAAGGCCTTCTGACGGACACTCAAATCCCCAAATTGGAGTCAGAATCTTCACTGCACAGGCTGTGGTTTTCTGATGGAAAAGGGAATCTCAGTGGCTTTCTTCCCTTCTTAAAAGAAAAAGCGTTCCATCTGGACCCCACCTCTCCCGCCCCTTTGGTCAGCTCCCCCTTGCCCCCCAGTTCTCCAGTCCTGGCTCAGCAACAATCTCTGCTCCCAATACTCTCCTCTTCCTTCTTGGTCTAAAGTGTCTGCAGTCAGGTCTCCCCCACCACTCCCCAGAAACAGCTGTTGTCAAGGGGATCACTCGCTTGCCTAAAAGCTGCTGAATCCTTGGTCCTTTCTCAGTTCCCGTCACAACCAACCTGTCAGGGCCACTGGCCCCAATTGGTCATCTTTTCCTGGGCTTTCAGGATATCAAATTTGCCTCCTCTTTCTCTTTGCCTAGTTCTGTCTCAATTTCCTGACCTCATAATTATTCAGGTAGCCCAGGGCTCAGTCCTGGGGCCTCTGCTGTCCTCTGTCTCCACTTGCACTCTTGCTGTAAATCCATCTAATTACAATAACTCTCAGGGTGTGTCTCCAGCACCCACCTCTCCCTGGAACCCAGGTCTATATGTCCAGCCGCCTACTCAGTTCCTACATCCCACACCGAGTTCTGCCCTTCCCCTGAACTCTACCTCTTTCATAGTCTTCGTCTCTCGTAATGGAAGCTTCATCTCTAGTTGCTCAGGGCCTGAACTGTGCCATTGTCCTGGAGCCCTTCTGTTACTGACCAGGGTTCTTGGCCTCCTTCATCAACAGAAACTGATCAGAGGGCAGACAGGAAATTCAGGCAAGGCTTTACTGGGGCCCCTGCTGTGGCAGAGGGGAGTGAGAAGCTTCAGCAGGTTGCCTTGCTGGGTTGCTCCCTGAGGGCAAGGGGGCAAGCTGGTCCCTTGTATGGGGTGAGGGTGGGGGTGTGTCCAGAGGGCTGGCTTAGGTGGTTTGCCCATGCCTTTGGTGGTGCTGTGTGTGGGCAGCCAGTGCCCTGCTTTTGCTCCTGGCACTTCAGAAGTGGCAGTTGGGCTTTGGCCGTTTTTGTATCTCGTTGTCCCTAATTTGCCCCCAGTGCACACGCATGCAGTTATTTTAGCCCCTTACAGTTTCTCTGTATTTTCTTGCTCAAGGAGACATTTGTCCAGGTGCAAGCACTGCAGCCAAGGGTCCCACTGTCTCACTTCCTCTTTCTTCTCTCTCACCTTGCATCCAACCTGTCAGCTGGTCCTGAGGGCTCTACCTTGAAACGATATCCAGAAATCTGCCCCCACCCACTGCCACCCCTGTTCCCAGCCCGGGCTGAACCACTGTCTTCTCTTTACCTGGATTTCCTTAATAGCTTCAAACTGGCATTCCTGCCCTTGCCCTCCTAAGTCCTCCACACAACAGTCAGAGCGATGCTTTTTAAAGGTAATTCTGATCATACCACACGTCTGTTCAGAGCCCTGCAGTGACTGCTCACACCACTCAGAGTCAAAGCAGAAGTCCTTTCTCTCCCGCCAGGCCCTCACTTCTCATGCATGCTGCTCTAGCCACTCTTGATGTTTGCTGTTTCCTAAACCCACCCTTGCTCCTGTCTCAGGGCCTTTACATTTGCTGTCCCCTCCGCCTGTAGTGCTCCTCCAGGTATCAATGTGGCTCACCCGTCACCTCCTGCCAGGCTTTGCCCAAGTGCCACCTTCTCAGCAAGCCTCCCCTGGCCATCCTGTTTTAAATGGCATCCTCACTCCCCATCACTCTCTATCCTGTATCCTTGTTTCTTTGTGACATTTATCACTTTCTTGGAATGATATGTAATATGAGTTTTATTTATTGTCTGGTCTCTAAGTGCAGAGATTTTTGTCAGTTGTTCACTGCTATTTTCCACTGACCTAAAACAGTGCCTGATATCTGATTGATACTTAGTAAATATTTGCTGAAGGAAGAAAGGGAGGGAGGAAGAAGGAATGAGGGAAAAAAGGAGGGAATGAAGGGAGGAGGGAAGAAAGGAAGGAAAAAACTATATTTGAAACACATGATAGAGTCCTTTTATTGTGTTAAAGTACAGCTAAGATCAAACTGGATGTGGTCATTTCACACTGAACTGCCCCTCTGCAGGATGCACATGGACACACTAGGATGACAGTTTCTTCCCAGAGCTGGCCAGTGGCTGGTAGAAGTGTCTGCATCATCACACATACGCTAACATTCCACCTGGGAAGGGGCTCCAGGGCTGTATTCTTGGCACAAGGCTGCTCTTCCCAGCACACAGATAGGAGGTTCAGCTGCAGAATTCGAAAACCCCATCCACCTCTCACACAGGAGGCCAGAACTCATTTTAGATTCACATCTGGAATGTGCAAGCGTCCATATTTCAGAACTTCTGAGTTGGTAAATATCCCCAGGAACTGTATTGCGCAGGATCAGTTGTGAACGGCCCTGGGGACTCCTGTGTGTGGGTGATTGCTCACTGTGAAAAGCACAGTAGGGGATTTGAGATTTCAGGTGTGTGTGAAATTTTGAAAAAATGTTTAATAGGTGTCTCTGTCATTTATAACATGGGACAGTTTGCATGCAGAAAACAGCTGGTTAATTTGGTTTTTCCCTTTCGGGAAAGATGCACCGTCATCCAACTGCTGACCAGAGGACCTGGTAGAAAAGCAGCCTGAGGCTCTGTCTGGCCTACTCTGCCATGCAAACTGCCAGACTGCAGTAGGGCCATGCCATGCCATGCCTTGTTAAGTTGCTTCAGTCATGTCCGACTCTGTGCGACCATATAGACAGCAGTATGGCAAGAAAGTGCAATTCTGCAAACAGACAGCCTCTGGCTGAGATTTCTCAGGCTCAACTGAGTGAGCAACAGTGCCAGGGAGGGGGAAAGAGAGAAATACATTTGGGTTCTGCTCTACTGTTGAGTGCCATAGCCAGAAACTGAGCATCTCTGACTTTTGTAATAAAATCCCTAAGTCAGTCATTTCGGATACCTACCTCCTTGGCAGGAGATGGGAAGGTGCAAAGGAAGGAAACAACACAGAAAAGGACATTAAATACTGAATAAGAGAAAAGAGTCACATAGGGCCAAAAGGAAAAGAGCTGGAGACTTTGTAATAGTCGCTTCTCCCTTAAAACTTTCATTCCCTGTTTTGGTTCTGAGTTTTATAAAAGGTCACCTAAAGTGTTGTAAGGCAGTTTTAGCAATGTGATCCCACAGATGCTCCAGTCTCTCAAAAATAACCCTGCTGTCTTCTCTGAAACTCAGCATTTGAGAACTGTGACTCCCAGTTTTAAAGTTCTTGCATAAGAAAATGGGTTACTACTCTCTGACATAAACCTCTTTGTTTTTGCTCTTTCAAAAACTGTGCACAAAACCAAAATAAACAGCTACACGTGGAAATGTGTGAAATGCTTAACACAACCTGAAAGGTCTTTCTCTGTAACAGGGAGTATCTTATGCATCTATATCTAAGCAGACTTTGAGAAACAGCTTTGGTGAGCCAAGATTGTTGACATCAACCTCAATAAAACAGGTGGAGAAACAAAGTGGGAAGGACAGCAGTGTTAACATTGCACAAGCAGTCAACCCCAGAAGCATCAGACTATTTATGTGCTTCCAAACAAGGTGGTTTTGGTCCATTTTGGAGACCCCACAGTCCTGCAGTTTGGGATGAACACTGTTGTGGATGAAGGAGATGAATTGTAGGACAGGCAGCAGGACCAGTCCTCTGGCCTTTTTGGGTCTCTTGAATTAAGAGTGGCCGTCTGTTCCTGGAGAACAATTGGAGCAGCAGCTGGGCATGTTGTGCCATCAAAGCCTCAGGACACAGCAGGTTTGGAGGTCACCAGGAGTTTTAGGAGTCAGCCAGGTCAGCCCTTGATACCTGATGCTTTGATAGATTCCAATAAAGCCAGGATTATTCCACTTTAAAATGAGCATGTTGGCTGGAAAGATGGCAGGGTCCCACCCTTGTCTCTCTCATTTCTTTTGCTGTCATGGGAATGAGTTTGCAGTTTAGTCATATCTTTTTGTTGTCTTTCTCCTCTTTCAGGTCTGAAAACAAGCAAAGAATATAACAAACACTGACAGGCAGTTCTTAGGCAAAGCAACAGAGATTGGGCAGTATGGGGATATGTTCAGAGTTCATAGGATCTAGCAGGCTGGGCTTAGGAGTGTTGATAAAACAAGCTACCCCTTGGGTTGTTGTTGCTGAGTTGCTAAGTCATGTCTGACTCTTTGGGACCCTACAAACAGTAGCACACCAGGCTTCCCTGTCCTTCACTACCTCCCAGAGTTTGCTCAAACTCATGCCTGTTGAGTCGGTGATGCCACCCAACCATCTCATCCTCTGTCGTCCCTTTCTCTTGCCCTCAAGCTTTCCCAGCATCAGGTCTTTTCCAGTGAGTTAACTCTTTGCGTCAGGTGGCGAAGCTTCAGCTTCAGCGTCAGTCCTTTCAGTGAATATTTAGGCTTGAGTTCCTTTAGGATTGACTAGTTTGAGCTGGTTTTATCATTCAGCAATTTGGGCTTTTTAACTCAGTATTTGTAGTGTTTTCTCTTTCAATCAGAAATGGAGAACCAGATGCAGGAGGCCACAGAAAAGACCACAATGAAAAGCTCTCAGCCCCTTAATCATCTGTCCTCTCTCAAGCATTCTCATTCTCTCTCTCTCACTCACATGCACGTGCGCACACATACACACACACACACACACGAGTGTGTATTTTAAATACTGAAATAATAAGTAGTAAGCATACATTTAATGAACCAGTATCCAGCCATTAAAAATATGTATGTGACCCAGAGAGAGTGAAAACAAAGGAAAAACCAGATTTCTTACCAACCTTCTGGGCTAAATGAATGATTGCAGCATTTTGCTGGGTGTCTTTGCATCTAGGCTGACTTTATTATGTTGTAACTTTAGGGAAATAACGTGCAGTCCAGACTCATTACTCAACCCCGGAACCTCAGACATATGTGTGGGAAGTACACTGATGGCCAAAGCAAAAAAAATAAGAGCAACTTTTTAAAATTAGAAGTCATTTGGATGGAAGGCAAGAAAAATAGAAAGACTGCAAAAAAAAAAAAAAAAAAGGGAGGGGTTTATTTTGTGAAACAAAACTTTCATGAGAACTAGTGTTGGCCTCATGCTAGTCACTGGAGGTATACTGGGTAGAACAACTCAGGGGAGGGCCCCATTTTAAAAGCTGGTAATAAATCCTCTAGGAACAGAGAGGAGGAAAGGAGCCCCAAGTCAGTCATGAGCAGTTTTCACTATTTATGGGCTGCAGTGGTCAGGGATTTCTACGAGAAGAAAGTCAGGAGACCTGATCGTATTCCCCACTTCCACTAGGACCTTGGTTTTTGCATCTGCAAAATGAGAATAACAATGCCCGCTCTGCCTTTTTCATGTAATAGAGACGTACTGAACCAAACTTTCATTCACCCTCAAGCAGTAAAGCCCATCTACTGACCCCAGGTTGTGGTTAAGGAAAGTGCAGTATTTATTGCAAGGCGCCAGACAGAGTCCAGGGCAGCTAATTCTTGAAAGGCTCAAACTCTCCAATAGGTTCCAGGGAGGCATTTTTAAAGGCAAGGGGAGGGAGGGGAGTCACAGGGTATGTGATCAGCTGATGCACAGTCCTCTGATTGGTTGACGGTGAGGTAACAGGGCAGTGTCATACGGGTTAGTAAGATCAGTCCTTAGCCTCCAGCCAGTCTGGGGACTACAAGCTTATGGCATCATGTAGTGAACTGCTTTCATTCGGGGGCTTCAGTATCTGCAAAATGACTCAGAAATGTGTGTTAGATACTGTTATTGATGTACTTACGGGAGGAACTGAAGATTCAATGACTGCCATATGGCTGATTTACCATTTAAATTGTTACCAGTGCTTGTGGCCCAACTGCTATTTTTGTTTTTACATGTTCACATCCTTACAATCGTTAATTCCTCAGCCAGGGTTTTGTGGCTCAGGGACACCTTGAAGACTAGAGGTTTTCTACAAACAAGAGGCAGGCAGAGGACATGGATGACAGGGTATCTGTCTCAGGCCCCTAGGGGTCTGCTTGATTACAGAGATATCATATAATATAATGTAGACCACAAATATACAATGTTACTTTTAATATTCTGGTCCTGAATTTGGTTGTGACCCTTAGGACCTGACCATGGGGCAGAGTCCCCCTGTTTCTAGTACCCCTTCTTGTGACACCAGAGATCTGATAGCTTGGTCAGAAGGAAACCCCAAAGGGCATGGCCCCTGGGTGTTATGTCAGAGACTCACAAGAGTAAATTGACTGGATGACTGGGTTTTGATGATGATAAACCTCTACAGTGGTACTTTGACTTCAAGATATTTTATAGCTGTGAACATTCATTTAGCAAAATTTATCAAGCACCTACTTTGTGCCAGGTTTGAGGTATAACACTGGGGTCACTGCTTGTGCGAGCACACACAGTATCTGATCTCATAAAGCTAGAAGTCTTGGTTGTGGGGGAGGGGGATGGTCATAGGTAATAATTTAAAAATCATACTGTTCATTCATCATTATATATTCTTAAGGTGGCCAGAAGAAAAGGTGGGAGGAGAGGCTGGAAGGGTGGCACCACACAGGCCCGTAAAGGCCATGGTATGGATTTTTGCCTTTGACAGTCTGTGGAGTTCTAAGTGGCATGATGGGAGGTGAGGGTGGGGTGGGCATGAATAGAAACATTTTCACATTCTGTGTTTGAAAAGGTATTGACTCCTATGGCAGGGGTGGTTTTCAATAGCATGTAATCCATTCATACTTCCATCTTCTCTAATAATCCCCCTGAAGTGAAGTGCTTCAGATTAGTGCAGTGGTTTCCAATGGTAGGAGTACATTAGAATTCCCAGGGGGAGATTTTTAAAGGTCCAGGCCCATCCACAGAAATTTGGATATCATTGGTCTGAGTGAAGCTTGAATGTGGCTTGTTTGTTCATTTGTGTTCCCCGGGTGATTCTAATGATCAGGTAAGGTTGAGACCCACAGGTACAGAGGAAAGCATGCAACAGGGATCCTCAAAGTGTGGTCCATGGACCAGCAATATCAGTGTCACCTGGGAGCCTGTCAGGGATGCAGATTCTTCGGCCTGATCTCACACTGACTGAGCCAGAAAGCTTGGGGCCCAGCAGTCTGTATTTGAACCAGACCTCCGGGGGTCCTGAGATCCCAGAAGTGTAAAAAGTGCTCGCTTTCAAAGGTTGCAGGCAAGAGAAACTGGAGTTTGGATCTGGGTCTAGATCTGGTTGTGGAATAGCTCTCTGATGGGGGAGGGGGCACAAATCATTAAACTTCCTTGATCCTCAGTCTCTCCAGCTGCAAAAAGAGCAGGTGGGATTAAATGAGCTCAAAGGTTATCTATGATGTTAAGAATGTATCTTTTGTGCACACTAAAGCTAATAAATTTGAGGTCTTTATAATGTACTTTAAAATTTGTATTTTTATATCATGGAATCAGAACACCATCACTGTAGGAAGCTCAAAATATACAGGAAAGAATAAAGATGAAAATAAATGTGAATTAAAATTTCTCTACTTAGAGATAACTGTTGCCTTATTGCCAATATTTGGTATATTGAAGATATTTTGATGTGTTTTTTTGGTATTTTCTGCATAATTGAAGTCATACTATGTTAGGTTTATGAGCCTACTTCTCATCTAACATTATATTAGGTGAGAATATCCCTTCTTCACTAAAAGTTATTTTAATCATCCTTGTTAATATCTACCTAATATTCTATTGCATATTTATACCATAATGTATTTAACCTTAACCCACCTTCAATGTTTAAGCCTTTTCTTATTTCTTGTTATTATTATGATATGTGTCTATCTACTAATTCTTTGTTTGAAGACCTCCTTAAGAGAATCCTAGAAATAGAATCATTGGATCAATGTACATGGGGCATTTGATACACTGACAGTTTTTTCCCCAGCAATGGGCCACTTATTACAAACAGAAGCATTCTATTAGTGAGCTGTCCCCATGATATCCTCACCAGCATCAGTAATACTGATCTTCATTTCATATACTACCATGAGGCAGCAGATGCCTGCATCTACAGGGTAGTGTTTGTAACAGGATATAGCTCAGGCTTTCAGCCCCTTAGAGGGACTTAGACCTGAGATGGAAGTGCGAGGGGCCCCAGGAGGAATAGGACTGGGGTTGGAATAGGTGCAGAGAGACTGTCTTGGGACTGATGATGACATTTTCAAAAAGCCCTCCTTAAAATGTACCATAGAAACTTACTCAGCAAGAAACAAAAGAGACCATAGCAAAAATCAACAAAGCCAAAAGCTGGTTCTTTGGAAGGATAAATAAAATTGATAGACCATTAGCCAGACTCATCAAGAAGCAAAGAGAAAAATCAAATCAATAAAATTAGAAATGAAAATGGAGAGATCACAACAGACAACACAGAAATACAAAGGATCATAAGAGACTACTATCAGCAATTATATGCCAATAAAATGGACAACGTGGAAGAAATGGACAAATTCTTAGAAAAGTACAACTTTCCAAAACTGAACCAGGAAGAAATAGAAAATCTTAACAGACCCATCACAAGCATGGAAATTGAAACTGTAATCAGAAATCTTCCAGCAAACAAAACCCCAGGTCCAGACGGCTTCACAGCTGAATTCTACCAAAAATTTAGAGAAGAGTTAACACCTATCCTACTGAAACTCTTCCAGAAAATTGCAGAGGAAGGTAAACTTCCAAACTCATTCTATGAGGCCACCATCACCCTAATGCCAAAACCTGACAAAGATACTACAAAAAAAGAAAACTACAGGCCAATATCACTGATGAACAGAGATGCAAAAATCCTCAACAAAATTCTAGCAATCCGAAAGATCATACACCATGACCAAGTGGGCTTTATCCCAGGGATGCAAGGATTCTTCGATATCCGCAAATCAATCAATGTAATTCACCACATTAACAAATTGAAAAATAAAAGCCATATGATTATCTCAATAGATGCAGAGAAGGCCTTTGACAAAATTCAACATCCATTTATGATAAAAACTCTCCAGAAAGCAGGAATAGAAGGAACATACCTCAACATAATAAAAGCTATATATGACAAACCCACAGCAAACATCCTCAATGGTGAAAAATTGAAAGCATTTCCCCTAAAGTCAGGAACAAGACAAGGGTGCCCACTTTCACCACTACTATTCAACATAGTTCTGGAAGTTTTAGCCACAGCAATCAGAGCAGAAAAAGAAATAAAAGGAATCCAAATTGGAAAAGAAGAAGTAAAACTCTCACTGTTTGCAGATGACATGATCCTCTACATAGAAAACCCTAAAGACTCTACCAGAAAATTACTAGAGCTAATTAATGAATATAGTAAAGTTGCAGGGTATAAAATCAACACACAGAAATCCCTTGCATTCCTATACACTAATAATGAGAAAGTAGAAAAAGAAATTAAGGAAACAATTCCATTCACCATTGCAACAAAAAGAATAAAATACTTAGGAATATATCTACCTAAAGAAACTAAAGACCTATATATAGAGAACTATAAACCACTGATGAAAGAAATCAAAGAGGACACTAATAGATGGAGAAATATACCATGTTCATGGATTGGAAGAATCAATATAGTGAAAATGAGTATACTACCCAAAGCAATTTACAAATTCAATGCAATCCCTATCAAGCTACCAGCGATATTTTTCACAGAACTAGAACAAATAATTTCAAGATTCATATGGAAATACAAAAAACCTCGAATAGCCAAAGCAATCTTGAGAAAGAAGAATGGAACTGGAGGAATCAACTTGCCTGACTTCAAGCTCTACTACAAAGCCACAGTCATCAAGACAGTATGGTATTGGCACAAAGACAGAAATATAGATCAATGGAACAAAATAGAAAGCCCAGAGATAAATCCACACACATATGGACACCTTATCTTTGACAAAGGAGGCAAGAATATACAATGGAGTAAAGACAATCTCTTTAACAAGTGGTGCTGGGAAAACTGGTCAACCACTTGTAAAAGAATGAAACTAGATCACTTTCTAACACCGCACACAAAGATAAACTCAAAATGGATTAAAGATCTAAATGTAAGACCAGAAACTATAAAACTCTTAGAGGAGAACATAGGCAAAACACTCTCCGACATAAACCACAGCAGGATCCTCTATGATCCACCTCCCAGAATTCTGGAAATAAAAGCAAATATAAACCAATGGGACCTAATTAAAATTAAAAGCTTCTGCACAACAAAGGAAAATATAAGCAAAGTGAAAAGACAGCCTTCTGAATGGGAGAAAATAATAGCAAATGAAGCAACTGACAAACAACTAATCTCAAAAATATACAAGCAACTCCTGCAGCTCAATTCCAGAAAAATAAACGACCCAATCAAAAAATGGGCCAAAGAACTAAATAGACATTTCTCCAAAGAAGACATAGGGATGACTAACAAACACATGAAAAGATGCTCAACATCACCCATTATTAGAGAAATGCAAATCAAAACCACAATGAGGTACCACTTCACACCAGTCAGAATGTCTGCAATCCAAAAATCTGCAAGCAATAAATGCTGGAGAGGGTGTGGAGAGAAGGGAACCCTCCTACACTGTTGGTGGGAATGCAAACTAGTACAGCCACTATGGAGAACAGTGTGGAGATTACTTAAAAAATTGCAAATAGAACTGCCTTATGACCCAGCAATCCCACTGCTGGGCATACACATGGAGGAAACCAGAATTGAAAGAGACACATGTACCCCAATGTTCATCGCAGCACTGTTTATAATAGCCAGGACATGGAAACAACCTAGGTGTCCATCAGCAGATGAATGGATAAGAAAGCTGTGGTACATACACACAATGGAGTATTACTCAGCCGTTAAAAGGAATACATTTGAATCAGTTCTGATGAGATGGATGAAACTGGAGCTGATTATACAAAGTGAAGTAAGCCAGAAAGAAAAACACCAATACAGTATACTAACACATATATATGGAATTTAGAAAGATGGCAATGATGACCCTGTATGCAGGACAGCAAAAAAGACACAGATGTGTATAGCGGACTTTTGGACTCAAGAGGGAGAGGGTGAGATGATTTGGGAGAATGGCATTGAAACATGTAAAATATCATGTAAGAATTGAATTGCCAGTCTATGTCCGATGCAGGATACGGCACGCTTGGGGC
>NW_024070202.1:66972353-66972692 GCF_014754425.2 Oryx dammah | reverse complement strand
ACAGAGGAAACCAGAATTGAAAGAGACACATGTACCCCAATGTTCATTGCAGCACTGTTATAATAGCCAGGACATGGAAACAACCTAGATGTCCATCAGCAGATGAATGGATAAGAAAGCTGTGGTACATACACACAATGGAGTATTACTCAGCCGTTAAAAGGAATACATTTGAATCAGTTCTGATGAGATGGATGAAACTGGAGCTGATTATACAAAGTGAAGTAAGCCAGAAAGAAAAACACCAATACAGTATACTAACACATATATATGGAATTTAGAAAGATGGCAGTGATGACCCTGTATGCAGGACAGCAAAAAAGACACAGATGTGTATAG
>NW_024070202.1:66930262-66972253 GCF_014754425.2 Oryx dammah | reverse complement strand
AAAAAAAAAAAAAAAAAAAGAAAGAAACTTACTCAGCGCCTATGGAAGAACTACAGATTGACATAAATCAACTTTTCTAGAAATTGGTACTAAAAAGGCAGAATGTTGTGGTCCCCAGAGGCCAAGATGCAGGTCTGCCTGAAGCCAGGTGGAGAAGGGACCTTTGATTAAATGAGCTTCTGGGATCCCTGTGTTTTTACGATGCTCGATTACTAAAGTCAGAGCAGAGGGAAAGGCTTCCCCTTTCTCCCGCCATCCCTGAGCGTGTTACATGCACATGCGCCCCAGTGCGCTTCGTTCCCCTTGTCTTCCTGCCCAGTGCCTCATTCTTCTTCGTCTTCATCTGACAGACTTCCACTGCCTTCTGGCTACCTGACGCCTCCTTGGGTGCAAGATCCTCATCACGGAGACAAAGAGCAGTGAGAGGCCATACACAGAAAATAGAATCCCAGCCCTTATTTATAAAAAAGGAAAAGGGAAGTGGTGAGCTTATTTCACCGTTTATTTATAGCCCCACCTACTAACAGAAGTATCTTAAGTCCTGTCTGCTTCAGCAGAGGCCCCAGTGAGCACACAAGTCTCCTCAGTGAAACCAGACCAGGCCACACCAGTCCTGGGAGTTGTTAACAAGTTAACTATGGGGAAGAGAGTAATTCTGGCATTTTAGCCTCTGAATATTTCAAAATGTGAACAATATTTTGATGAGAGGCAGTTTAGAGGGTGGTTAAAAGCATAGATTTAGTGTTATACCCAAAAGAACTGGCACAGGTGTTCAAACAAAAAACCTGTTCACGAATATTCTTAGCAGCAGTAGTCACAGTAGCCAAAAGGTGAAAACAGCCCACATGTACATCCCCTGGAGAATGGATAAACAATATGTGGACCATCCATAGTAAGGCATGCAATGGATTACTATTGAGCAATAAAAAGTAAGAAGTCAGACACAAAAGGTGACAGATTGCATATTTTTTTATATCAAGTATTCAGAATAGACAGATCCATAGAAAAAGCAGATTAGTGGTGGCCGGAGGGAGAAGGGAATGGTGAGTGACTGCTTAATTGGGTAAAAGATTTCATTTTGAATGATGGAAATGTTCTGGAACTAGATAGTGGTAATGTTTGCAGGACATTGTGAATGTATGTAGTGCCACTGAATTGCTGAATTATACTTTTAAATTGTTAAAGTGATAGATCTGCTGTTATGCTGATTTTATCACAATAAAAAATAAACTGATTTTGGGGAACAAAAACAACCAAAAAATAGCATAGACCTAGGCATTGTGCCTAGGTTCTAATCTCAGCTTTACCACTTATCAGCTGTGTGACCTTGAGCAAATCACTTAAATGCTCAGTTCCCATTTTCTCATCTGTAAAGTGGAAGTAATTATAACAGTACCTACCTCAGAGGGTTATAAAACTTAAGCCGATTTATACAAAGTGTTTAGAAGGGCCCAGGTGGCTCAGTGGTAAAGAACCTGCCTGCCAGTGCAGGAGATGTGGCTTCAGCCCCTGGGTCAGGAAGACCCCCTGGAGAAACAAAATGCAGCCCACTCCAGTATTCTTGTCTGGAGAATCCCATGGACAGAGGAGCCTGGAAGGCTACAGTCCATGGGATTACAAGAGTCGGACATGACTGAGCAACTGAGCATGTGCGCATGCAGAGTGCTTAGTATATTAAATACCTGACACAGAGAAAGTATGCTGTGAATGTTTGTTATTAATCTAACCCCTGTATTCTCAACTGGGGGCCGTTTCTCCTCAGAGGAGGAATGTGGCGGTCTGGAGAGATTTGTGATATCACAATTGAGGGGTGCAACTGGCATCTAGTGGGTAGCGCCAGGGGTGCTGCTAAACATTGTACGATGCACAGGACAGCCCCCACAACAAAGAATTATCCAACCCCAAATTTCAGTGGTTCCAAGGCTGACAATAGGGATTGAACCTCCGCCCCCTGCATCGGAAGTGCGGCATCTTGACCGCCAGGGAAGCCGGACAATCCCTGATTTAAAGAGGTTGTAGGCACATGCACTTTCTCTTATAAATATATAAATGAAAATAGGTCAGATAGAAATTTTTGTCAGAAAAAGACGGCCAGCCTGTCTCTGTATATTAGAGCACATGTGTTAGACTTTGTAGGGATATAGAAGAGACCCAGCCACGGTCCTGGAGGAGCTTGGATAAGAACTCTGTGTAGCGGGGCTGTTTAAGAGGCAAGTTTTTACCAAGTGACTTTTGTAAGCATTTTTCCTTTAATATGAGGGTGACCTGGGGCCATCCACACTTCTCAGAATAATGTTTGCTCAACTGCCAACCTTAACAGTTCCCTATAAAGATGCATCTTAAGTGAACAGTGTCTGTTTACATGCCTGAATGTATCTTGTGTTTGGGTAAATTCTATTGAACAAATATCTGAAAAAGAAATCCCTGTCACAAATAGAAATAAAAAGTACTTGTTAAGAGTAAAAGCACAGACATGAGAAAAATGTTAAAGCTTGTATTCAACCATTCACACACCAAAAGGTAAAGGAGACCCCTTTTGCCCACTTTCCATTGAAAGAGTTATTTTATTCAGATTCTAAAGCCATGTCACCATATAATTATTCTAATTCGGATCACAGAATATGTGCTCACACAGAATGACTTGCTGTCAAAAGCTCTGTCTTGATTTGCTAGCTAGGAAGTTTAGAGAAGGGACCCTTATTCTTCCTCTATGGCTTTTTGCCTTTAGGCTAAGGACTAGAAGACCGTTAAAGGCATGCCAGACCTTCACTCAATCCCTGTGTGTGGCAGATGTCCTCTAGGATTGGGCAACAGGAAGGAGGGCTAAGGAATCTGGTGGAGACCATCAGGAGGGCAGACCCCTGGGGGTTTACACCCTTGGAAGCTAAAGCATGGTGAAGGATGGGGCAAGAGACCCACTCCATGCAGCCACTTTTGCATACCTTCCTCCTTTATTCTGGTTTCCTACATGTATAGGTGCTTTCTGACAGCTTCTTTAACACCTACTAAAGGAATCCTATTAGACACTCTTGTAGGAGGAAAAAAAAAAGTGAACCAGACATAAAATGTATCACAGTGGATTCTCAATATGGCAGACTCTAAGACCTGTTATAAATCGCTCTAAGAGAGAAAGTGATTAAGTGCAATGAGAAAAATGTGAGAAAAACACTATGGATTCCAAAGCAGTGTTTGCCTCCATTGGGGAGTTTGGAGAAGTCTTTTTGGAGAGGGAGGTATTTGAGTTAGAATGTGAAGGTTGGTGAATATGTAAATATGGAAATAGTGCTAGAAAATGCTAAAAGACAGAGCAAGCTACCAAGGTGGACAGTTGAGTGTGTCAGAGAAGAAGTTTTGTAGGATTTGTGGTGGGGAGTATAGGGAAATAGATAAGATAGATAGGTTGAGAGGAGCTCATGTAAAACCCACAGTACAAGGATGCAGTCAAGCCGGGGGTGGGGGCGGGGATCACTGACATTTCTGAGCAAAGGTGGAATGGACTAAGAAGCCTGTTGGGTAGCTGTGTGTAAGGTAGACTGGACAGAGATCTAGGCTCTGAGTTATTGTGGGACAAGAATGGTAAGGAGGGCGCAGACTTGACCAATATTTCAGATAAAGCATTTGGCCAAGACTCAGTGGACGACGCAGCACTGCACTGCCTACCTCAGTGCTAGGGTATGGGCTTCTGAACACAGGTGCTGAGTGCAGATGTTTCGGGTTCTAGTCCTGACTCTGCTGCCTAAACTAGTTACATGTCCTTGAAATATCTCTTAATCTCCTCATCCGCAAAATGGAAATAAAAGTCTTATTTTGCATATACATGAGCTGCAGATTAAATGAGTCAGTGCACTTAACACATTCTGAATCTTGTCTGGCTTAACAAGCTAATGTGTTCAAAAGCCCAATATAAAAATTGATTGTTATTATTATCAGAAGTTAAAAGGAGGTGAAATGAGAGGCAGGACATCTGAACCAAGTTGGAATTTAATTGCCAGGAATAAAGAATTACACAAGGAAAAGATTGATGTTTTGTTACTCTCCCCATGGCTGCTTGGAAGGGCTGGAACGTGGGGCCACATAGAGGATGGGATGAAATTCACGGACAGTCCCATCTGCATCATGGTCCAGCCATCCACGTTCTTGCTTTCCAGTTCCAAAAGCATTGATTTTATTGTCTGGCATTAGCTGCATTAAACTTTGCCAACAGATTAGGAGTACTCATTAACAGATAATGATTTCCTCACTTCTATTAATGCAGAGACCTGGAACCAGAAAACCAGGGTCCCGAGAGAGACCATCAAACAGATGATGCTTTTATGAGCCAGGAGGGCATTAGCTTGGATACTAACAGAATTAACATTGAAAATGTTTTATTTAAAAGAAAAAAAAACTATGATGTTTTAGTTTTAGTTAAGGAATACTGCCTTCTTTGTATGGGAGGGGTTGTTTGTGGTGGGTGGGGGATGTGATGGGGGTATCCTGGGGCAAGACATCCTCTCTCTTATTTTAAACTTGTAACTGTAGATCCCAGAGTTGAAACGCTATATACAGTTCTTGTATGCCCCATTCAGTAGTCAGACTGTTCTAATTTAATGTAAGCATAAGAATAAAAATTAAGCTTTCAAGTGCTGGGGCAGATTTTTTTTTTTAAGAGACGCAGGCTTTATCCCCTATATGATTAAACAGTCATTAGGGTTTAAAGGTTTAATCTGCTGGAATTCAGCCCAGAATGGGGTTCAGAGCCCCAGAATAATTGGATACAGCCTCAGGCTTTGAAGATCAGAGTTGGTTGGTTGGGTGTGTGTGTGTGTGTGTGTGTGTGTGTGAAATATGCTAGCAAGTATTTGAGGTCTCTCCTTTGCAATGCGCTGTGGCAAGAGGAATAAAGCTGCCAGCCCCTGCCTCCTCCATTGATTCCTCAGGGGCTGACTGGATACAGCTTCTGGGGGCTGCTGCGCTCATGAATGTGTGCTATTGTTCCAGGCACACGTCGGCCTTAAGAAATAACACAGAACAAAACAGGCCTGTCCTTATTCAGATGCAGAGCCCTCTCCATCACTCAAACGGGCCCTTCCAGGTCACATGCCCCAGGCCTCTGCAGACAGTACGCAGCTGCCTCGAATCTGCTGCCTAACATTAGCCGCAGTTCAAAAAATCTGACGGCGCTGCACTGCTCAGGCTCCGCAGAGGAAACCAGAAAGATCTGGGGTCCGGTCACTATGTTCTCCGAGGAACTGTGGCTGGAGAATGAGAAGAAGTGTGCTGTGGTTCGGAAGCCTAAGCCAGGCAGAAAACGCCAGGAGCTGCTGGCCGTGGCATTGGGGGTGAAGGTGGGAGTCAAAGGCGCCTTTCTCTGGCCCCCTCTCAAACTCTTTGCCTGTCCACAGATCTCCTCCCTGGTCCGAAGGGCTGCCCTCACACACAACGACAACCACTTCAACTATGAGAAGACACACAACTTTAAGGTAAGCGAACCTCTGCATGCTTTCTTCTGTTATAAAAGGGCAGGTGGAGAGCTCCAGGCCATGGTTTCTGTCTGGGCTTTGGTAAAGTCACCAGACGGCAGATTTTCTGCTTTCCACATTGAGTTACTTGCTCTGAATCAAATCAAACGGGAGGTTTCAGAAAGCAGTTTGCTTGATGCTAATGTTCAGAAACACCTCTATGTATGTTAACTGAGTTCTAATGAATTCGGCCCATTTCCTCTCCACATTCCCATGTCCAGTGAAAGAAAAACAGAGCATGCCCAATCTTTGGCATTTAGAGGTCATCTGGGGAATATCAAGCAGTACTTTTCCACTCGGAGTAGCAGTAAAGAATATTGTTATCTGTGAACAAGTGGAAACAGTTGCCCGTTTCACATTTTGTGTTTTGTCTTTTGTTTTCAGGGATGCTAACTCTTTGGGTTTATGTGTAGACAGCTGTGAAAGCAAATGATGACGGGAGATACCATCCAGTAGCTTTTGTTTGTGCTTGAGGTGCAGAGGGCGCCCTGGCAGCCTTGCCAAGCTCCTTCTGGTCCCAGCCTTGGTCTTGCTCACCAGACCAAACAAAAAGATAGAAAGAGCTGGCGGGGGGTTAAGTGGATTTTCCCATGTGTATTTATAAACTGGAAATACCACTATCTTCATTTCAGACTAGCACTTGGAGAAACGGCCTGCCTTCAGAAAATTATGGCCTGTTTCCTTTGACCTGATGTGTTTTCCAAGAAGGGCCAGGAGGAGGTTCTGATGCCAAATTGCCTGGTTTGAGATGCCCTTGAGTGCAGGAGAGACAGGACAGAGTTAGAGGTTTTACACCAGCACAGGGGCTGACCGTGTGGAAGTTGGAGAGAATCGAGATGAAGGATCTAGGAAGAAAAGACATGAGCAGCTAAATGTAAATTGTATTCTTTTTTAAAAATTCTTTTCCTTTAGGGTCCGTAGCCCAAGAAACTTTTGGAACTGGAGAACCATTTGTCAGAAGTGACCAGGAAAACCTAGTTCATTCTGTTGCTTTCCTACCCTTCATACAGACAGATGTGTGTCTATTAAATATACATTTGTGTTCGTTTGGTCTGTTTGCCCTGCTTCTGTTTTTAGAAAGCAAGGAGCTCAGACATTTGCATGCTATAATTGAACTGAGGCATAGAGTTATCCAGCCCTCTGGATTTAGCATGAGAGTGAATAATTGCATTAGATAGGTCCTTATCCATGCCAAGGCTCTTGTTATTTCTCCCACCACTGAGTAGTGACAATTCTAATTTGGGGCATCACTGAATAGTGACAGGTCTAATTTATGTTTTTTTTTTTCTTTTTCCTCTCTTCTATCTTTACCCTAATTTTTTTTAATTTTAAGAAAGTGTTTTTCTGACTTTTGGCAGAAATTCCTGATCCTTTGCCTCCTGTATTTGCACTACCATGAATGGGAGGATGGATCTTGGACTTGCCTTTTTTTTTTTCCTCCCTTTTGAAAATTCTGATTCTTTTGGCTTTAAGATCCAGCTGGACTTTTGCCCTATTGCAATATATGTTTGCATGGAATAGCTTTCCTCTGTAGATACTGCGTCTGAGTTTGTGTGAAGAACACACAAGTGTATTTAGTTGATTGGTACTTCAAAAATAATTTCAGTCTTTTTTTCATCTTAGATCTCTGCATGGGACATAAAAACATTTAAACCAAAAGGATAGTTGAACCTTATCTTCTCAAGTAGTTCTGTTGCTAACATGATCTATGTTAATTATTACTGAAAAACACTAACAGCTTTTTAAATGTTTGTTTAAAAAGTCTGTATCTATTGACAATATCTTTTCTAACTTACTGCTATTGAGAGAAAAGAAAGCAGAGGACAGATGAGTTGTCAGGGGGGAATGCAAGCCAGACAGGACCGTTTCTCTTCCGTGTTTTAAATAGCCATCTTTGAGACATAGCAGACCCTGAGTGCTGTGTCAGTTGATTGTGGCTTTCAATGGTACTGCTCGTGCCACTGTCCTTAAGAATGAGAGGCTGGGGCAGGAGGGGGTGGCTCCCTCTGTCACTCCTGGCCCCTTTTATCCTCGTTCAGCCCTCTCCTCACCCCCCACCCCTACTCTGCATGGTCTTTAGAAGAACATTCTAAAAGCAGGTCCCTGCTATAAATAGAGCAGTAAGGTTTTAGTAACATGACCTAACCAAAGAAAGAAAGTGCTTATCAAAGGCCCCTGACATCTGCCTGGAATCTGTTTTATATCTTAATTTTGCAGTAAGTTTTTATTTATATTCATTTCTAGTAGGCTTTGTTCTGAAACTGTCTTGATTTGTAAGTTGGGTTATTATTTGAGGATATTATGTGTCTGGCATAAAGTAAATGTTTAAAAAGAACAAGTAATCACCTTCTCATGCTTATCAACAAATAAGCTTTACTAGGCCTTGTCTGCACTCTCATCGAGAGGCCTCCTACCAGAGCCTTGAATCTGCCTGCAGATATTGATGCCTCACTTCGGAGCAAGATGTTTTTTGCCCCCATCAGGACTATTCCCTGAATGAAAAGCCCTTTCCTCACTCTCCCCAGGAGCTTCATCACAAGCAATGAATAGATAACCTATAATGAAAAAAATCACTTTGCCATACACCTGAAACTAAGACATCTTTCTTTGTAAATCAACTGTACTTCAAATTTTAAAAAATAATGCAAGAATTGCAATTTCTTTGTATTTTGGCCTTGCCATGTAGCATCTTGGTTCCCCCATTCCCCCTGCATTGGCAGCATGGAGTCTTAACCACTGTACCACCAGGGACGTCTCAATAATAACAGTTTTTAAAAACAGCAATGGCTAGATACTCCTGACCTGGTTGAGGTCGGAACCCTTCCCACTCCGTTCTTTGAGAAGACTCCCATCAGTGCTCCTGAGGGCATATCTACTGCCCTTGATTTCCAAACAAAGCATGTCTGGGAAAAACTGAAATTCTGCTCTGGAAACAAAACCTTTTGGAAGCAAATTAAAGTTGCTCCTCATTTCATGCAGTAATTATATACTTTTCAACATGTATACAAATGCCCTTGTGGCTGGTTTAAATGTCAAATTCTCAGGATTACTTATACATATTAGAAACTAAGAGTATTTGTTGGAGGAATGATGAAATTAATAGGCTCCTCTCTACAATGAAAGCTGATAAACAGAGAAAGCATTCTGTTATTTAACATGTTTTATGTCTGCATCTCTGTTTATCTCCTGGACTGAAAGAGGCACTCTCTAGTAGGTAGAATAGCTCTGTTTTAGAGGGTCTGCCCTAAGAACACCTTGTGGCTGAGCTCTGAAACCTTCAAGAACCCCTCAACCCCATCAGCCTGGATAACTGTCTTTCTTTTGCCACCTAGCGCAACAATGAGGTAACTGTGGCCAGCTTGGTGCCACTGGCCACAACATGCTCTTTGGCAAGTAGCTTAATTCTCTGAGCTTCAGTTTCCTCATCTGTAAAATGGGAGTGCCATAAGGTTTAAGATGCATGAAACAGGGCACTCAAACAGGGCACTTCTGGTACACTGCGACAACCCTGAGGGATGGGATGGGAAGGGAACTGGGAGGGGTGTTGAGGATGGGGACACATGTACCCCCATGGCTGATTCATGTCAATGTATGGCAAAAACCACCACAATATTGTAATTAGCCTCCAATTAAAATAAATAAATCAAAAAGAATACTTGTGAATTACTGAAGGTCATTGGTACCCAGTAAGCTTGCCTTCTATTATTATTTTATTGTTCATCTTTTTGCATCTCTCATATTCCTTGCATTTTGGTGTGTCGCTGGCTCTGTATTTCTTACTTTCTACCTTCACTTCTTCTTGTCCCTCTTACTTTTTTTTTTTTTTACCATCTCTTTCTTCTTCCCTGGTCACTGAGATGTAATTAAAAACTGAAAGAGCAGTGCAAAGACATGAATCAGAACTTCGGAGTCAGAAATGAGCCAGGGGCGAACAGGGTGCAGGAAAGAGAGGATCCAGGAGACAGAAGTGCTCGCTGCACATCTGGAGAGTCAGCTGGGGTGGATTGGATGGCCACAGGCTGCTGATCCATGGGCCCTCTTCCTCTCAGGTGGCTTATGCTCTTGGCCTCCCAAGGCTGCCTGTGTGTGCACATCACTCCCTCCTTCCGAAAGCTCTCTCCACCCAGGCCACTTGAGGGACATCTTTTCTCCCTATATGGAATATGGATGGAGAGCAGAGGTCCAAAAAGTTCTAAACATTGGAGAGCAGACCACCCCACCCCAACCTCACCTGCGTTCCCCCGCCTCCCCTAGTCCTGCCTGTCCATCTGCCCTTCATTCCCTTCTGTCCCCTGTCCATCCCTTTCCTAGCCCTCTGCCAACTTTACTTTCATCCCTATCACTGAACACCAGCTGACATAGTACACATGCATTGATGTGTTTTCCGCTTATCAGAGAGAAACACCTTCCTGGGTGGGGGGAAAGGGGTAGAGACAGAGATTTTGTCTGTTTTACTTTCTGCAGAAACCCCAGTGTCTTGATCAGGGCCTGGCCCAGAGTGGGCTGTCAGTGAATATGTGGAGAGCATGTGTGGCAAGTATCTCCCCACCCTGATCGCCTAAGCCTGCAGTTTCCTTCCTCACTTCCTGCCCCAGAGTTTGCTTTCATTCAAGGCTCATGTTAGTTGTGTTCCAGTCCCTTCAGGTAGTAGGCAGCGGTCCATGCCAGGGTCACCACCTGTGCCGGGGAGACAGAGGCTGGATCCAGGCATGTCAGGCCAGCTCCCCATGTGGTCAGAGGATCTAGCCGTGCCAGCTACCCGGGATCTTGCACACGTGCCCAGGATTATTCTTGCTGTCCCAGCTTCCTGTGTGGTGCCTCTCAAAAGTGGCCTTGTCTGGATTTAAGTTAAACAGTTATCCGCCTTACCCTTTTCTGTCCCACACTCCACAGATGAGGCTGCACCAGCGAGCATCCTATTCCCATGGTACACTGTGCGTATATGCGTGCTCAAGCAGCACACGCCTTCTAAACATACCTCCCACTCCTAAGACTCTGGGCACCGGGACGAGAAGGTCAGAAGGCTGAGAGTGTGTCCTGGTGCCACGGCTGGGACACCCATCTAGGATGTGGTGCATTACCGCCTCCCTGTTTGGGTTTTGTGCCTCCTTGATGGTTTCTATCTCTGTCCTCAGTTTCCACATTTTCATCAGTGGAGTGATCATTTGCTTTGGAACTAGCCACTTTTGCTTTCCACATGCAAGACCCTCTTTTCCTCATCCTTGCTGATTTCATAAAATGTGCCAGCTCTCTCTCCCCAGTGTTTTGCCTGCCGTGTGTTCTCATGGGTGTGCAGGGGCCCATCGACTGTCCCGGTCCCGCTTCTGTTGGATTTTGCACCTGCACTTTGTCACAGGCAGACAATGGCTTCAGAAACAGTTGTGAATTTTGTTTCGTTTTATAATCAGAAAAGGCTGTTTTGGCAGAAGCAAGTCTGGAAGGAACAATTCAAAGGGAAGTCAAGCTTCATCACCTTGAATATAAAACAAGGCTTGGAAATACTAGACTTTATGAAGAAAATATGGCTTCTGCTCCAAGAAGGCTATGAAGCTGCCTCATTTTAAACTACTTCCTAGAGCTTCCCTGATAGCTCAGTTGGTAAAGAATTTGCCTGAGATGCAGGAGACCCCAGTTCAATTCCTGGGTGAAGGTCCTCTGGAAAAGGGATAGGCTACTCACTCCAGTATTCTTGGACTTCCTTTTTGGCTCAGCTGGTAAAAAATCCGCCTGCAATGCAGGAGACCCCGGTTCGATTCCTGGGTTGGGAAGATCCCCTGGAGAAGGGAAAGGCTACCCACTCCAGTATTCTGGCCTGGAGAATTCCATGGACTGTGTAGTCCATGGGGTCGCAAAGAGTCAGACATGACTGAGCAACTTTTACTTTCCATCTACTTCCTACAATTGTCTGGCCATTATAATTTTTAGAACCCCTGGATACCATCTTAAGTGAAATAGGCAAGTCTCATAGAGCCCCCAGGCACTGTTTAGAACTAGGCAAGGAGGAAGCAGGAACTAGGGGTATACGTGGGCTCAGTTTCTCTGCCCTCTCCTTCCCTCTCTTCCTTCCTTTCTCTCCTTCTCCCTTCCCATCCCTTCATTGCTTTCTACTCTCTGGATATCAGCTTCATTATTCTCTTCCTGCACAAAAACATCTTAATCTATATAGTCTGCACAGTATCGCTGATGATAACTCTCTGGTTTATGTATTACAAAGACCAACCACAAAATCCCAATTCTGCCTGACTTGGACCAAGTGTCTGCTTTGCTCAGGTAACTTTGGCCATGGAGGTCAACCCCCTCACCCCTGTGTAAATACATGAATGGGGCTCTAGGATGTCTGGAGGATGGGTGGTATCCAGGTTATATGTGAAAGAAAGGAATCCTTCCAGGTAGAGGGCCTGGAGATGTCAGCTCTAATCCTCTCCTCCTTGTTTTGAAGAATTCCACTTCAAGTTTCATAACACAGTCCAACTCATTCCATTGGGTTCTGCTTGAAGGAAGTCATGAAGCTGTCCTGAGCCTCGATGTTATTATTTAATATTATTGTCTGACAGCCTAGGTGCTCTGCAGCACAAGTTAGCCTTGTCACCTACACTTTTGGCTCCATCTTTTGTAAAGTATACCCATTGCTCTTGTGCCATTTTGGAGCTATTAATAGGACTAGCCTTCAGCAAACCTGCAAAGTAAATGAGGTTTGTGTCTGGCAAACTCTCCACCCTTTACCCTGGATTAGTTCTTGCCTGCCTCCTGTTGTTCCTGTCTGCCGAATCACTTCATGGAACCACCCTGTTAAGACCTACCAGCCTTAGTTTCTAGATCTTAGCTTCTCCTTCCCCAGTTCATCGCCAGGCTTTGCATTCTACAAATAGGCTACACATTATGATTCATATGAAATAGCACCTGTCAAACCAACCTGGTAGGTTGCATGGAAACCCTTTCTTCTGTGATTCACCAAGATTTACTATTACTTTACAGGTAGTAGATGCTTGGTTTTAAAAGGGCTTGTTCTTGAAAATGACAGCTTATTTAATCTAGTAATCTGTTTTGATTTATTTTATATTTTTAAGTATATATTTTAAAGTCTTCATTGAATTTTTGTTACAATATTACTTCTGATTTATGTTTTGGACTTTTGGCTATGAGGTGTGTGGTACTGAACCTGCACCCCTTGCGTTGGAAGGTTAAGTCTTAACCACTGGACCACCAGGAAAGTGCCAGTAGTCATGTTTTAAATAGTCCTTTTGAGACCAGCAGCATAATGCCTTTTCCCAATGGAATTTCATTCATGGGATTTTGACCAAGTTGAGGAAAAAGTTTTTGGACAAGGTTCTCACATAGGTGAGTGCTCTCTCTGCCTGGCAGAGTCTAACTTAAACCTCATCTTATACCTCCTTGACACGATTTTATGTAAATATTGGGATACTGTCATTGTAAATCCTTTATAAACCAGCAGAGCCTGCTGCAAAGAAAATAGTCTTTGACAGCAAACCCAACAGAGACTCCTTGCTTAGGCCCCACACCAGGGAAGTGGCTTGGCCAAGATGTTCTACTATTTTAAATTATTTATTAACAAGTCTGGCCCATATAAAATGCTTGGTTGTTATTAATTTTATATTGAGTTTGTTTTAGGCCAAGAACGTATCATTCAAAGAGACTATCGTAAATGACTAAATGTACTAAGAAGAGGTAACTATTTAGACACTTTTTTTTTTTAATTCAGCAAATACAGACTGAGGGCCAAGTATGTGCCAGGCACTGCCAGGTATCAGAAAGATGGTGGTGGCACAAGAATGTGAGCTCTTTCTTTGCTAGGTGGTTCTGAAACAAGGCAGTGTGCTCCCAGGGGACATCTGGCAGAGTCTGGAGACGTTTCTCATTCTCATGACTGGAGTCTAGCAGAAGCCAGAGATGCTGCTAAACATCCTACAAGGGCCAGGACCGTCCCCACCCCAGAGGGTTATTGGCCCCAATGTCCGCAGGGCCAAGGCTGAAAAAAACTTGCAGTCGACAGACAATGGGGGACCCGGTAGGCTTTGAGCAGAAAAGTGTCAAAGGATGTGGGTGCCGATGCCTTCATCAACCCGAGAGGAAGTCAGCAGGCACAAGGATATCTCACTACATCAATGGGGAGACTGCCCAAAAGCTTTGTGGCAACAATCAATGTTTTAGAATTGAAAATCCTGTTTTAAGTGTATTAGAACAGCTGCTGAATGGATGCACCTGGGGGCCCAGTGGTGGAGAAACCCAGCTGTGCCCCCGCATCTGCTCAGCTGACCTTGCAGGAAAACCCAGAGTCTTTGGTCCCAGCCCCAGTGATTCCCCTTGGCTATTTTCCTGCATCTGAAAAGGTTCACTTCCAGGCCAGTATTTCATCTGATAGTGCAAGAGGGAAAAGTCCAAAGTTCCACCTAATTTCTCATATAAGTTCAGTGTCATAGGATGATGGGAAATGCAGTTGGTTATAGGAAAAACCCTCGGCTGAGAGTGGGAGGCAAGTGCTGCTGACCGTCTGGGTAACTGACCATGGACAAGCTGCCTGTCCTCCAGCCCCAGGGAACTCTGGGGCAAAAGCTCAACTAGAAGAGCCCCAGGTTCAGAGACTTAACTTGTAGCCAGAAGTGACTTTAGTCTCCCAGCCCCCTCTACTATGCATATAAAGCAGTTAGGAAAAAACTGCCTTTGATACATTGGTCCTTTTCAAATAAAAGTATAAGAATAAAGTTATAAGTAAGAAAAATGACACACTGAGGTGATATGGTTTTAGTCTGTACCCACAACTCTCTATTAGGGTTACTTTATCCCCAAGAGCATATGTGGCACTATCTGGAGACATCTGTGGTTGGTCTAACTGAGGGGTTGCTACTGGCATCTATTAGGTAAAGGCCAGGGATGCTGTTGACCACCTGCCAGTGCATGAAGACTTACCAGCCCCAAATGTCAGTAGAGCCAAGGTTGAGAGACTCTGATGTGTACCGATAAGGAAAAGCAAAATTTCTCAACTGTAGCACATCATGAATAGCACTTTCTGTTTCTTACGGTCTACAACTGGGCTGAGCTAGTTATACACTTGGGCGGTGTCTATACTGACCCATCAAAACAGACTTGTTATGAATCACCAGGGTATACTGTTTTCCAGATTCAGCAGATATGAGACAAATAACATCCTGCTCATTGAGAAAGAGCCAAGTCGGGGGATACTCACTAAACGCCTGAGATTTTTCTTGACAACTCTCCTTGCTCTTGTTTTTACTGGGTGGCTATTCCTGGGCTATTTGTCAAACAGACCTTATCTCCTAGAATATCATCTTTTTCTGTTTGGTGTGGTTTTTGAATTCCAGGCAGACCAGGCCTAGTATAATAGTCTTGGACAGACATTCTTCCTGTCTGGGGTATTTTCTTCCTGTCTAGGGTATTTTAGTTACTGCCCTAAAGTTTGCAAAATATTCTTTTTTTCTGAAAAGATATTCTTGAAAATCAATATCGTTCAGAGAATGGAAAAAGCTGATCACTGACTTTTCAAGATATGGGACATTTCAATGGGAGAATAAAAATCATAATTCAATCCTAAATTAGAAGACTCCAGAGAGCGTACTCTCAGCATTTACATACAGCCTACTGTCTAGAGATTGTTCTTGTGAACCCAAAAGAAAACTGAACAATCTATCTGCCATGAAAATAAACAACAGCCCATCAAAAAGAGGAAATTAGGCAGTGGGCCTAAAATAATGTTTAACTAACTTTACATTCCCTTCTGTCGCCATCTTGCCGATTTCTGGGGAATGTGTATTTGTGGGGACAATAAATGGAGCTATTTGCCATTCAGAAGTGCTTGCCTGCATTTGTTTGGCTGAAGAAATGGGACAGAAGACAGTGGGGATACATCCTTGATGAGAAAGGATGTTGTTGAATAATTATTTTTTAAATATGGCAAAAATTTTAGAAAAGCTATGATTAGCGTGTCCTGGACTTCCTGAAGCATTCAGTCAACTAGTTTCCATCTTATCAATGGATAGTAAACACTATATAATAGCTACTCTCCCAGTTCCTAAATATTGCATTTTTATTTTTACCCTCAGGTGTGTAGTTATTTCCCATGCGATTTCTTCAGCTATGGGAGGTGTTCCAGATAGGAATTTTTCACTCCCCTTTTTTTTTCTTGCATGACCTACAAGAAAAGAATGCCTTTAAAAAGTCAAACACCTTCACTGGCCTTTAGTTGTGCTGTTTCCTCTTCTTGGAATGTTCTCCCCAAGTTATCTGCCTCCCTAGTCAACATCATCAGTGTCCCATCAGCCCAGTCTAGTGAGCTCCTATCCATCCTTCAAAATCTGATTCAAGTATCATTTTCCCCAGCCTTCTCAGGAAGAATTTATTACTCTCGCACAGTATACTACCACAAGATACTTATTTATGTTGCCTGATTATTCTGGTAGGTGAAACCCTTGAGTGCAGGAAGGTCTCTGTTCCTCTGATCTATTTTTACTTTGTATTTCTGAGGACTAGTACAGTACCAGGTTCAAAGTAGGCAATCAGCAGTTAAGTATCAAATAAATGAGTGAATAATGAGTGGGTAAATAGGTGGATGAACTGGGAAATAGTTCCTCTCTCTGACATCCTTCCCCTACTAATGTGTAATGCCATTTCTGAGAAATGCCAAGTCTCCATATATGTGTAATTTGGTTTCTGTCATTTCCTCTCTGTTCCACTGGTTTGTTTATACTGCATGATGCTTTACTTTTTTTAACTATGGAAGTCTCAAAATATAGTTGAATATATTTTCTTACATTCTTTTACTTATTCAAAATTATCATGGCTATTTCTTTCTGTTCTATTCTTCCATGTAGGTTGTAGGGTCATCTTGTCAATTTGGGGGAAAGCATTATGAAAACTTTGTTGAAACTGCATTGGATTTAAAGCTTCATTTGGAAAATAATTGATATATTTATAGTATTGAGCATTGTCATACATGAATATAGAGTGTCTCCTTACTTATGTTATTAATTATTTTATAATTATTTTAGATTATTCCTGATGCTGTGAATGGAGTCTTTAATTTTTATGATTTAACAAAATGAGAAACTGTTGATATGTACTGATTTCTTGTTATTGCTCTTATATTAAGTAAACGTGATAGCTTTGTTCTTTCTTCCAATTACATATGGTATATTTCTTTGTCTTGTTTTAGTACGCTGGCTAAAACTCAGCAGGATAATGCCCAAGAGAAGCTTCTATAGCATGCAGCCTTATCTTTCTGCTGACTCTTAAGGAAATTATTCTGATGTTTTATCTTTAAATGTGATGTTTGTCATGTGCATATCATAGACATCTTTAATCAACCATTTTTAGAAGTTCCCTCTTTTCCTAGTATGCTAAGTGCTATTACTATGAACAGGTATTGAATTTTGTTAACTGTTGATATTCTAATTTTTAAAATGATTTTTTGTTTTCTCTCTGTTATTCTTCTGAATTCTAATAATACGTCAACTACCTTAAATCCCTGAAATAAGCCCTCCCTTGGTCATGACATTTAAACATAATGCTACATTCAGTAGGATTTTTAAAGGATTTTTACATTTATGTTCATAATTGAATAGATGTATAATTTTCTTTTATGTGTTATTCTTGTATGGCTTTTGAATCAAGACTAGCTTCATTAAGTGAACTGTGAAACTTTTTTTTTTTTCCTCTGTAATAGTCTGTATTGGCTAGAAATTGTTTTTTTAAAAGTTGGTTAAATCTAACAAGATTATTTGGAATCAGTGGCTATTAGATTTAATTATTTAATAGGTATAAGTGAATTTAGGTTTTTTATATTATTTTGAGTCAATTTTGATAATTTATATTCTCTAATAAATTATCCATTTCACATAACTTTTAATTTTGTGGGTAGAAAGTTCTCAAGGTTTTGTTTTACATCATTACAGCATCAGCAATTATGTCCTCCCCTTTATTGTTTGTGCCTTTTATCTTGATCAATTCCCTAACGTTTGGCTATTTTGTAAAACTTTTTAAAAAATCACCTTTTAGTTTTTTTAATCCTTTTGAAAATTTTTCGTTCTATATCATTATATTCTACAATAACCTTTTTTATTTGTTTTACTGTTTGAATCTTCCATGTCATTTTTTTCAACCTGTTTTTAAGTCCTCTGAAATTAGTCATCTTGTTATTGTTTTTATGGAGAGGCTTGATTATATTGGCCCGTGTTTCCCAGTTTTCTTGCTTACCGTGGCTTCTTGAATCCTGTCCTTTCCCACTAGGTTCAATGTGCTTCTTACAGAATAATATAATCCCTAGGTATATCTTCGAGTGAGGATCTGTGAGTGGAAACTCTTGGCATTTGTCTGAAAATATCTTTATTTCATCCTTGCTTTTGAATAGTAATTGGCTGTATATGGAAGTTAGGTTGACAGTAATCTTCTCTGAGGACTTTGATGAAATGACTCTGTAATTTACTTTTCTCTTTTTGCCAAGGAGAATTCTGTTTTCATCCTAATTGCTGTCCTTTCACAGGTAACCTGTTTTTGAGGATTTTGCTTGTCTGTTTAGTGTTCTGCACTTCCACTCGCATCTGTATAGATCTACATTATTTTTTATTCATCAGTTTTGAGACTCAGTTAGGTTTTTTTAACCTGAAGATTTTGTGTCTCTTAGGAATTCTGGAAAGATATCAACTGTTTCTCTTTTTGAATGTTGCTTAAATGTATGTCCTTAATCCCATCATCTCTCAGCTTTTTAGGATCATCCCTCTTTTGCTTCTTTCCTTTCTGCATCTCCAATCTCTTCTACCTATCATATCAATCTCATTGACAAACTAATATATTCAAATGTCTCTCAAAGTCAAGTGGGCCTTAGGAAGCATCACTAAGAACAAAGCTAATGGAGATGATGGAATACCAGTTGAGCTATTTCAAATCCTAAAAGATGATGCTGTGAAAGTGCTGCACTCAATATGCCAGCAAATTTGGAAAACTCAGCAGTGGCCACAGGACTGGAAAAGGTCAGTTTTCATTCCAATCCCAAAGAAAGGCAATGCCAAAGAATGCTCAAACTACCACAGGATTGCACTCATCTCACACACTAGTGAAGTAATGCTCAAAATTCTCCAAGCCAGGCTTCAGCAGTACATGAACCATGACCTTCCAGATGTTCAAGCTGGATTTAGAAAAGGCAGAGGAATCAGAGATCAAATTGCCTACATCTGTTGGATCAGAAAAAGCAAGAGAGTTCCAGAAATACATTTACTTCTGCTTTATTGACTATGCCAAAGCCTTTAACTGTATGGATCACAACAACCTGTGGAAAATTCTTAAAGAGTTGGAAATACCAGACCACCTCATCTGCCTCCTGAGAAATCTGTATGCAGGTCAAGAAGCAACAGTTAGAACTGGACATGGAACAACAGCCTGGTTCCAAATTGGGAAAGGAGTATGTCAAAGCTGTATATTTGTTGCTCTGCTTATTTAAGTTATATGAAGAGTACATCATGAGAAATGCTGGACTGGATGAAGCACAAGCTGGAATCAAGATTGCTGGGAAAAATATCAATAACCTCAGATATGCAGATGACACCACACTTATGGCAGAAAGTGAAGAAGAACTAAACAGCCTCTTGATGAAAGTGAAAGAGGAGAGTGAAAATGTTGGCTTAAAACTCAACAGTCAGAAAATTAAGATCATTGCATCTGGTCCCATCACTTCATGGCAAATAGATGGGGAACAATGGAAACAGAGAAACTTTATTTTGGGGTGCTCCAAAATCACTGTAGATGGTGACTGCAGCCATGAAATTAAAAGACACTTGCTCCTTGGAAGGAAAGTTATGACCAACCTAGACAGCATCTTAAAAAGCAGAGACATTACTTTGCCAACAAAGGTCTGTCTAGTCAAAGCTATGGTTTTTCCTGTGGTCATGTATGGATGTTAGAGTTGGACTATAAAGAAAGCTGAGCACCAAAGAACTGATGCTTTTGAACTGTGGTGTTGGAGAAGACTCTTGAGGGTCCCTTGGACTGCAAGGAGATCTAATCAGTCTATCCTAAAGAAAATCAGTCCTGAATATTCACTGAAACAACTGATGCTGAAACTGAAACTCAAATACTTTGGCGACCTGAGGTGAAGAACTGACTCTTTTGAAAAGACCCTGATGCTGGGAAAGATTGAAGGCAGAAGGTGGAAGAGACAACAGAGGATGAGATGGTTGGAAGGCATCACTGACTGAATGGACATGAGTTTAAGTAAGCTCAGGGAGTTGGTGATGGACAGGGAAGCCTGTTGTGCTGCAATCAATGGGATTGCAAAGAGCTGGACATGACTGAGTGACTGAACTGAACTGAACTGAACTGAATGTCTCCCGTCTTTTATTTTTTAAAAGTCCTCCCAGGGCCCATTCCTTACTTCCCTGGAGCTCTCTTGTTGCTCTGCTGGACATCACAGCCAAACTTCTTGATGAATTTGCCTCTACATCTCTCTCCTTCCATGCCTCCCAGTTATCCTCCTAGTTCCCTCAAGAATGACTTCTGCCCTCAGTGATCCAGAGACTTCTTTTGTCAAGGTTGCCAGTGACTTCCATGTGTCTGAGTCACAGTTGAACCCCCAATTGACTGGACCTCTTTCCTGCATTCAACCTGGAATTGGCCACTCCTTCCCTAAAACACGCTTCACCTCTTGACTTCTAAACCACTTTTCTCTTTTGGTTCTCTCCAAATGCTGGTGCATCAAGGGCTTGGGGTTGGGCTCTATTTTCTTCATTTTCTACTATCTCTAAGAGGTTTTATTTTCCCCATTCACACAATTTTACATACCATATATTTGTCAAGGATGGCCAGATGTAGACCTCCAGTTCCTCCTCCTGTGAGCTATTGAATTCGATGTAAATTCCTGCTGAATTCTATCATTTGGAATCTCAGCAGCATTTAACCTTTCACTGCTCAAAACTGAAGTCTTGAATTTCTCCCAAAACAATGTCTTCCATATCTCAGCAAGTGGCATCACTATCTGCCTGCTTTCTAAAATGAGAATCTAGGAGTCACTCTTGATTACCCTTTCCTTCAAAGACCCACGTTTATTCTACAATCAAGTCCTTTAAATGCTAACTTCAAAATAGATCTCAAATCCATTCACTTCCCATATCTACCTCCAACATCCTGGTCATGGCCTCTATCGTTTCTCAACTGAACACTACTACCTAGTTGCTGAATCATTTCTACTATTAATACTCTCCCTTCCATTTTCAACACAGTGGTCAGAACATCTTTTTTTAAAAAATCATCATCCTACTTGAAGTCCTCCAGGAACTTCCTGTTGTACTTGATCACAACCAAATCCACACTCGCTAAGAAAGCCTTCAAGGTGCTGTCCTACTTTCAGCCTCATCCCAGCCCCTCCCCACTTCCCTCTGGTGTTCTGGCCACCCTGACCTTCTAACTCTTCAGTCACACCATGCTGTTTTGCTCCTGTAGGGCCTCCAGAGACTCCTTCTGCCTGAAATGCTCCCTTCAAAGCCCCCACCAGACTGGCTTCTTCTCTTCCTTCAAGCAATTTGAGGTCAGCCTTTCAAAAGAGGACTTCCTGACTGTCTTGGATAACACAGGGGCCTTCTTTTCCACGCCTTTTTTCCCTTTTCTTTCTTCTTGAGATATATTATTTTACATATTATTTTATCAAGCTTGCAATTTCAACAGTATATGTGCAATCAACATTGTTGCTTTAATTAAGCAGCAGGAGTCCTCACCTCCAGGATCTAATGCCTGATGATCTGAGGTGAAGCTGACATAATAATAATAGAAATAAAATGCACAATAAGTGTAACACACTTGAGTCATCTTGGAACCATCCCCTGTGAGTCTGGGGAAACATTGTCTTCCACGAAACTGGTCCCTGGTGCCAAAAAGGACTGGTGCCTTAGAGCATCTCTGCTAAAATATTAAGAAGCCTTTGATTGCTTAATTTGTAAACTGTTCAGCTTTCAGTAGGACACTTTCCTGAGGAATTCTTTTAGAACCACGTTTCATGTGAGTGGGCCTCTCGATGAATCGTGTATTTTGGCTCCGAGAGAATGCAAGCGCTCCCTCAGATAGAGTCTCTGCATTCCAACAAGGGGTGCTTTGTCGTATCTTGGTGTCATTTCCTTGCAGCACTATTCTCCATTTTAGTCAAAACAATTCTGAGAGGTTTTTCTTTTCCCCTATCATGTTTCAAAGCAGAAATAGTATAATGCGGGAGAGTTTGCATGTGATAAACTGCAATACCAAAAGACTATTATAACATAGTTTTATTGCATAAAACTATGGTCAGAAGTTTCTCTTTTTGATTGGCTAATTGATCACTTTCTCTGCCCTGACAAATCTGTAAGTGCCATTAGGAGGGAACCAAATCTGTTTTGTTTGTCACTTTATATACACCCAATTACTAGCATATGTACGTAAATGAAGATCTCTAAGTGATGCTATTTTTTTCTGAAGTAGAGCTCTGATGAGCATCTTCGCAAATTGTGACTATAGTTGTCATCTTGACTATATAGGCCTGTTCAGGCCTCCCAGTCTCTAAAAACAAATAATAATAATATTGTCTGCATGTCTTTTATCTGTTAATGGAGGTTTAAAACTTTAAAAGTCCTATAGAAACCATACAGTCTCATAATATTTTAATTTTGTAAAAATTCCAAACCTCTTCACATTGATATATGTGCCCCCAGATAGACTGCCTGTGATGGTTTCTGGCTTAACCAGAGCCGTATTTGCTTTCAAGGCATCCCCTGACTATGTTTCTTGATGCTTACTGGTGCCAGAGAACATATATTTTTGTTTTGTTCTGTTTTTGTTTTAAATCATGACTTAATATATAGTCCTGTCACAGGAGGTTGTACATAAATAATTAGAAATAAGATCATCTTTACATCATGATTTTTTCAAAATATTTAACAACTGAGTTGGGCACCAACCAGTGAGTCTGGCAATCTGGCCAATCAGAAGGAACTTTTAACTTACACACTCAGAAGCTACACGGGGTGGCCTTCATTTTCAGAGTCAACTCCCTCCTTTGTTTTTCTCTAGCCACGCCATGTGGCATGCAAGATCTTAGTTCCCTGACCAGGGATCGAACCTATGCCCCTTGCATTGAAAACACAGACTCATAACCACTGAACCACCAGGGACGTCTCCTCTACCTTTTTTTAAAGACTTTTCTTGTTGTTGTTGTTCAACTATGTTGTGTCTGACTCTTTGTAACCGCATGAACTGCAGCACACTAGGCTTCCCTGTCCTTCACTAACTCCCGGAGTTTGCTCAGACTCATGTCCATTGAGTCAGTGATGCCATCCAGCCATCTTCTGGAAGTGACTTAAAGCCTTTGAACCTTGTAATTATCCTATGCATGCGTGCGTGCGAAGTCGCTTCTGACTCTGCAGCCCTCTGGACTGGACAGTAGCCTGCCAGGCTCCTCAGTCCATGGAATTTTCCAGGCAAGAATACTGGAGTAGGTTGCCATTTCCTACTTCACTGGATAGGACAACTTTGGTCAAAATGCCACAGTAACTGAGTTCTGCCTTCCAGAACTCGCTGAACTAAATGCAGGTTGTAGCGACCAGCTCAGGCTATCTTCTGTTTGTCCATGTAGTGCTTTTTAGGGGTAGTGAGTGTCTCGTTCCATAGCTGATGGCATGGCCCTGTAATTTTACCATTTCTCCACATTCCTTTTTGGCTCTAGCTTGGGGCATGAGGCTCAGTGGAGAATTTTCAGAAATCAAAGTGCATCTGTTTTCTCCAGGTCTGTTTGCAACTCAACATCACTGGAAAGAAAAAGCCCAGCGAGGGAAGCTTACTCCCACACCAGGCATTTGTTTCTTGGTGTCATTCATGTTCAAGGCCACCTGCCTCTGAGTGACTGAATTTTCTGACACTTTTCTTCATTTTGGCTTACAGGTCCATACGTTCCGAGGCCCTCACTGGTGTGAATACTGTGCCAACTTCATGTGGGGGCTCATTGCCCAAGGGGTCCGGTGCTCAGGTAGACATGCGACTTTCTTTCTCCTTTTCCGTTTACATAAAGTGTCATCATGGTTACATGGAGGACATCTTTTCAGAGATGGGAAATAGGCTCGGATTAGCTCAAAAGTCTAGCTTTCTGGAAGACTCAAGGCATCTCTGTCCTTAATGGAGAAACTGTTCTAGGTGTTTGCCAGAATGAGAAGGAATATCTCACATTTATGCAAGAAAAGAAAAAAAAGAATCCAAGCGAGTCTATTTTCTTATGCATCTACCTGCCACCCAAAATAGGTAGTTGTCCTTAAAAGAAAAAGAAACTTGATTCCAATGGAATTGCATAGGTAGAAAAGTCACAGTGCTTTCCCATCCCTGTTTTACTACAAAAAGCAGGGGATAAAAATAATAATATAAGTCAACAATTACTTCATACCAAGCACTGAGCTAACACTTTCTATTCATCATAGCATTTAGCCTTACCAACAAACCTTGTGTGATCAGTCATTCAGTCATGTCCAACTCTTTGCAACCCCATGGACTTTAGCCCCAAACCTTGTGGGAGATGCAATTATTCTCCCCATTAAATAGATGAAGAAACTGAGCCTTATTAATAATTGTTCATTGTCCTTGGCAACACAGTAAGTGGTGGAACTTTGATTTGACTCCAGAGCCCAGGTCCAGTATTTTTCTGCCATCAAATTAGCAGTGAAAATACACACATTGATTGCATATCACATATTTTCAAAATACTTTGAAACCCTAGGTGTTTTTCCACCTAGAACTGGATGCATACACCCATTGCTAAGTGCGCACAACACATCTTATTAAGATATATAGAACAACACAGAAAAGAATTGCCAAATTAATGTATAACTGGGCTTCCTAATTCATCATGCCAGGCTTTTTCTGGCAAACACTTCTGGCTAGGAGCAAGAACAGCCTCCTGTGATATATTGATTGGGTTTCCACTGATAGCTTAACTGATTTGTTTGTTGCTAGAGTATGATTTTAAAGAAACAATTTGTGTGAAGCATTTAAAATAAAATAAGGGGGCTCCAAAATCACTGCAGATGGTGATTGCAGCCATGAAATTGAAAGATGCCTACTCCTTGGAAGGAAAGTTATGACCAACCTAGATAGCATATTGAAAAGCAGAGACATTACTTTGCCAACAAAGGTCCATCTAGTCAAGGCTATGGTTTTTCCAGTGGTCATGTATGGATGTGAAAGTTGGACTGTGAAGAAAGCTGAGTGCCAAAGAACTGATGCTTTTGAACTGTGGTGTTGGAGAAGACTCTTGAGAGTCCCTTGGACTGCAAGAAGATCCAACCAGTCCATCCTAAAGGAGATCAGTCCTGGGTGTTCATTGGAAGGACTGATGCTGAAGCTGATACTCCAATACTTTGGCCACCTCATGTGAAGAGTTGACTCATTGGAAAAGACTCTGATGCTGGGAGGGATTGGGGGCAGGAGGAGAAGGGGATGACAGAGGATGAGATGGCTGGATGGCATCACCAACTCGGTGGACATGAGTTTGGGTAAACTCTGGGAGTTGGTGATGGACAGGAAGGCCTGGCGTGTTACGATTCATGGGGTCACAAAGAGTCAGACAAGACTGAGTGACTGAACTGAACTGAATGACATTACATTAATATGATCTATTTCCCACACTTGAACTTACTTACAAAACAGAAACAGATTCACAGACATAGAAAACAAACTTATGGTTGCCAGAGGGGAGAGGTGGGAGCAGAGGGATAAAGTAGGAATTTAGGAATAACATACACACATTTCTATATATAAAATAAACAACAAGGACCTACTGTATAGCACAGGGAACTCCACTCAGTATTTTGTAATAACCTCTGTGGGGAAAGAATCTGGAAAAGATGTGTGTGGGTATATATATATATAATCTGGAAAAAATATCTGAATCACTTTGCCATATACCTGAAACTAACACATTATAAATCAGCTATACTTCAATAAAATTTTTTTAAATTAAAAAAGATGATGTATTTCCCCTTGCTGCCCATTTTGGTTCACAAGATCATGGGACTTTAAATCCTTTCTCTGCCTGGAAAGGGCTATTTCAGCTTCTATAGCGAGGCAGCAGTCACTGGTGCTGGTACCTGGATGGGTCCAGGAGTGCTCATATAGGCCGGTTACTCTACCTGCCCCCACCCCAGATCTACGAGGCAAGCAGGAAACATAAGTTTGGAGACAGACTCTCCAGAAGTGTTCCAGAAACCCGGATTACCATGAAAAGCTTAGTCATCAAGAGTTACAGAGTATCTTACTTCTCAACCACTGAGCAAAGTGTTCAAATATCTGCTTTACTCAGTGTTCATTAATTCAACCTGTTTAGAGTATACCCACCAAAAATATCCCTAACTGCTTGTGTTATCCAATTTCAGCAGGAAATTGGTCCAAAGTCAATATTATGAGAACAAAACTCTGGAATTCAGATTAGCTGTGAACAGCAACTTTCTCTGGGATAAGAGGGTTTGGATTTTTTTTTTTTTAATAAAACATATTCTAAGGCTATGTTACTGTTCTCCAATGACCACAGCTTAACCTCATACTTCCTCTGAGAAGCAGGAAAGGTGAAAACTGACCATTAAATGTTTGGTAGATCCATCATTGCCTCTCACTATTTTACATATTTCAAATGTTTTAAAAATTAACTAGACTTTATAGCATATAGAATTGTATTAGTTTGCAAAAACTGAGTATTTCTGTATTTGTTATAAAACATCTTTAATAAAATATCAGTATTTAACTCTACACAAAAACACTGTTATTTCAGACCTTGAAATGAAGTTTATAAAGAAATTAAAACTAGAATTATCATATAATCCAGCAGTTCCACTTCTGGGTATATACCCAAAAGAACTGAAAGGATTGAACAAATATTTGTACACCCATATTGATAACAACATTGTTCATGATAGCCAAAAGGTTGAAACAACCCAAGTACCCATCAGTGGATGAGCAGATAGACAAAATGTGGTACATATGTATAGTGGAATAGTATTCAGCCTTAAATGCAATTTTCTTCAGGAAATTCTGTCATGAACTACAATATGAATGAACCTTCAGGGCATTGTACTAAGTGAAATGAGGCAGTCACAAAAGGACAAATACTGTATGATTGCACTTATATGAGATATCTAAAGTAGTCAGATTGATAGATGCAGAAGGAAAAATATGGTTGACAGGCTCACGAGGAAGAAGGCCCTAGGAGTTATTGTTTCATGGTTACAGAGTTTCTGTTTTGAAAAATAAAAAAGGTTTGGAGATAGTGATGTTAGTACATAGGGTGAAGGTACTTAATGCCACTGAACTGTATACTTAAATGGTTAAAATGGTGAACTTTATGTATATTTTACCATAATTAAAAAAAAATGTTTTAAATGAAATTTGTAAGAATTCAGTTAGTAAAAAATGACTAATGAAATCACTTAAAAGTGGCTAAGCGGGCATCCTTGTATTTTCTATTACCATATTTGCTGTTTCTTCTATTTGACTCTCACATAGCACTCCCCATACTTCAGACTTTGCATATATTAACTTATTTGATCCTCATGATAACCCTAGGAGTAGATCATTATGCAAACAAGAAAAGCAGCCAACTCTATTTAGTTCAGTTCACCAATATTTATATTCAGTAGATCAAATGTTATTGACATTTACTTGAACTTTGTTAAATTTCTCATGTTGATAAAGCTAAGGTAATTAGAAGTGGTTTTGTTTTTAGAAAGGGCTAGACAGAGAGAACTCACCCAATAAAACATGACATGAAAAGCATATAATGACAAAAATCATTTATTGATGATTTTGCAAAAGTTTCTATCCTCTCGAATCCTTGGTGTGGTTAAGTGCTTTTTAAAAAACAGTGAAGTTGTAATATTCATTATCATGTGTTTATAATATGTATATAAAATATAAAAATGATTTTATTATGCTCTACACCTATGAAAACAATATTAGAAGGTATTTTGAATAGACACCAAGTCAACTTTGAACATCTTCAGCATTAAATTTTTATTTTCCAGAATGTAGACTGTGCCTTGTTATTGTTAGAGAAATTCCATCAGTGGATACCAACTGCTAATAAGGCTTTTAATATGTGCATTGAACTTAAAAGCACCTTTTCCGCTTTGGATCTTGATATGAGCTTTATAAATAATTGCCCTCATCATCACATTACATGGCATTGTTCTAAATTGTAAACTCTTGAGTCCTCCCACCAGTGTCCAGTTAGACAGTATTTCCACTCACAGGTGTCAAAATAAGGCAAGTAGAAAGGACAATGGCCTACTCAAACTGCCCAGCGAAGAAGACAGGAGTGGAAAGCATGGGCAATTCTCCAAGAAGGCAGAAGAGTATGCCAGTGGTCATGGGGGTCTCAGACCGAAGACGAGAGATTCCTACAGACAGTGTAATTATGTCTTCCACAGAAGGAGTGTCACAAAGTCAAGGGGAACACCCTAGCATGAGTCCTAGGTGCCCTTTATGGAACATGATTTGCTCTGGGAATCTAAACCCAAAAGCCTTCAAACAGACGCAAAGGTTCCAGTCCCAGAAGGGAAAAAAACATACAAACAACCTAATTACCAAAGCTGTCTCTGTGAGATGTCTCTTTTCTTCTCAGTAAGAGAAGGCATATTGAGAAAAATGGTATTTAAGTTTCATGAGTACAGATAGATTTCATACTCATCTGTGGACAGCATCACCTCTAAGTGGCATGGATGTTCCAGAGAGATACAACAAGCCCTGGGGGTGTTTTCCTTTTTTTATATTTGGTAACATATAATTTGTGTTGAACTTTTACAAAACAGCCAGGCAAGACTAACATGGCTTCTCTTTTTACAGACTGTGGATTGAACGTACACAAGCAGTGTTCCAAGCACGTTCCCAATGACTGCCAGCCTGATCTCAAGAGGATCAAGAAGGTGTACTGCTGTGACCTCACAACACTTGTGAAGGCTCACAACACACAGAGACCCATGGTGGTAGACATCTGCATTCGGGAAATTGAAGCAAGAGGTTTGGAAAAAAAACTCCTTATTATAGTGACTTTCTTTTTAGTGTTGTCAGGGAGACTTTATTCTTATAATTGTTAAATTGACTCTCCACTATTGATCTCAGGGAAATGGTCTACATGCACAAACACACATACACACACACACACACAAACTAAATCCAACCAATGACATCAATTTCTGTTTCATATAAAAACCATGCATGCATGCATTTTATACATGCTTGCCAAGCATTCATTATGTACTATACACTGGGGTAGTACATTATGTACTACACACTATAAAAGTTATAGTTCATGCCTTTAAGAAATTCATAGGATAGTATACAGAATCAGGGGTGCAAATAAATAAATCTATGAGTGCATACATGCATGTGTGCTAAGTAAATGCTGTGAGTACATGTATTCAAAATACCATGGAGTCACAAAGAAGGACATTTTAATCTTAGTTGAGGAGAATTCAGAAAGGATTTATGGCAGAGGTAAGGTCTAAATCGAGTCTTTTAAAATGCTTCTTTTAAAAAAAAGTTTAAAAGTTATTGGTCAACACATGTATTTTCTACCACAGAGAAATTTATTCCTAGTACTGATTCTGTTTATTTCAAAGAGGAAAACTAAAGATTGAAAGATTTGTCCACCAAAAACTGAGAATACAAGAAGATGGGAACATTTCAAAGAAAAGATTCTTTATATTATGCTTGAGTCATCTCTCTTTTATTTGAGCTTTGTTTGGCCACTTTTCAGTATCAAAATGTTCAGTGATGTGGTGGTTATAGTGTAGTTGGAGAGAATTTGGATTGTTGGATGTAATTTGGGTAATTAGAAAGGCTTTTACAAGTGTTGCCATGTATGTACCCTACTGGTACCATTGTTGTGTCCAAATTGGCTTACTATATGCTACAGGTATTTATGCATTTGCCAACTATCCCATTCTTTCCAAAACAAAAGATGATATTATAACTTGTTTTCCCAAAGCTTTTAGAGATAGGAAATGATTCCCTCTTCCATGCAGGATGAAAACTACAGCTAATCTGTTCCCTTAAGACTTGCTCATTTCATCTCAGATTGTAAGAAATGCCTCCTGCCTTTTGCCTGCTGGGTCTGTTAACGAGTTGAGTAGGGGCTTTGGGATCTGGTGAGTTCTCGATACAAGTTGAAGGGGTACCCTGACTCTGGATGAGTGGCTGGGAAGAGCATCCCTGGGTACTGCTGTTTTGAGGGTCCTGCTACCCCAGAGGGTCAGATAATCAGCCTCTCCAGAGCTTACCACCAGGACCTGCGCTTCTCTGAAGAACCTGGGATCATCCCATGGTGATCCTCATCAGAGACTGCCAACAACTAGAGACAGGTGACTACCACATCTGATGGCTAATGTGTCCACGGAAAGCACAGCACTAAGCATGTCTAGTATAAGAGCTAGAATAGCACAAGTTAGGAATCTGGGCTAGGAGTCCCAGCAAAGGGACTGGAGCTACAGGCATTAGGGTCCCCTGCATGTGAGTAGAAACCAGAGAATGGGCTGGAAGGAATTCACGTGACGCTTCCATTTCCAGCATCATTGCCACCACTGCCAACATCTTATCCCATCTTCAATCCATAGTCAATTTCTTATTGTTCTCCAGATGCCTTTATGGCCATTTGTTTCTGCATAATGTGGCAGAGTGAAAAGATCATGAACTTGAAATTAGATTCCCAGCCATTTCTCATATCAGCTACAGTATGACCTTGGGCAAGTTACTTACTCCATTTAAATATCTGTCTCCTCATCTTCAAAGTGAACAGAATCAGTTGTAGCTCATAAGGTGATTGGTTCATGCTTCCATGACGGCTCAGATGGTAAAGAGTCTGCTGCAGTGCAGGAAACCTGGGTTTGATCCCGAGGTTGGGAAGATTCCTTGGAGAAGGGAATGGCAACTCACTCCTGTATTCTTGCCTGGAGAATTCCACAGACAGAGGAGCCTGGCAGGCTACTGTCCATGAGGTTTCAAGGAGTCAGACACATCTGAGTGACTAACACTGTCACTTTCTTTTCTTTCATCTTCAAAGTGAACAGAATCACTTGTACCTCATAAGGTGCTGATCCAGACAACCAGCCCAGTACAGGACCCAACATATGACTCAACTGTGTTATTTCTTTTTTACCTGGTATGACCCAATCCTTTAACTCTACCTCCAAATCTGTGTGTCTGACCAATGTACTTAACCCAGATGCTTTCATGCTATCACAGAGACCCCAGCTAATAGTGACATCAACAAGATGGACACCTCTCTCTCTCCAGCAGCAGTCCAGGGCTGGTGGGGCAGCTGCCCAGGGGCAGGAATTCAGGCCCCCAGCTCATTACCCCATCATCTCTGAGTGCTGCCCTCCTCTCTAGGGTCCCAGATGGTTATCACCATCTCATCTGCATTCCGGCCAAGAGCAGAAGGGCATCCCCTTCAAATCCACGGGCAGCACTGTACACGTCACTTCTGCTCTCTTCACATTGGCCAGGATTTAATGGCCTCGGCAATGAGTGTTGTTCTAAAAAACCAAAGGTTTCATCACAGCAGAGGAAGGGAGAATTAATATTGGAAAGGAGGTGGCAGCCTCTGCTAACTCTGGCAAAGTCCAGCCCATCCCTCATGACTTCCTCCATTTATTTATTTATTGTTACTATGGATCATTTTATCATCTTTATTGACTTTGTTACAATATTTCTTCTGTTTTATGTTCTGGTTTTTTGGCCACGAGACATGTGGGATCTCAGCTCCCCGACCACACCTCCTGCATTGGAAGGCAGAGTCTTAACCACTGGGCCGCCAGGGAAGTCCCATGACTTTCTTAAAGACAGTTCCTCAGTAAGACCTTCCCTGTAGCCTCTTCTATCAAAAGGCAGGGTTAGTGTCCACTGCACTGTGCTCCCAAGTGCCACTCTGTACTCACCTCTGTTGCAGGGTGGGTTACAACTGGACCAAGGCATGCTTAATGCACCACCAACTAGAACCAAGTCTCATCTATGGGCCAATTCAGTTGATCACTAGTGGCACCCTAGACAACCGTCCTGAAACAGATTCTGAATCTGAGTGGGGCTCAGTAGGAGAGAAAGCTGAGGTCAATGAAGAATGTCCCCGATGGCCATGGGAGACAGGAGGGGCAGTGTCTGTGCCATGCATTTGCTGTCTCTGATGCAGACCTAATGTTGCTTTTGTTCAGTTGCTCAGTCATGTCCAACTCTTCATGACCCCGTGGACTTCAACAGGCCAGGCTCCTCTGTCCTCACTATCTGCCAGAGTTTGCTCAAATTCATGTCCTTTGAATCAGTGATGCTATCTAAACATTTCATCCTCTGCCACCCTCTTCTGCTTTTGCATTCAGTCTTTCCCAGCATTGGGGTCTTTTCCAAAGAGTCAGCTCTTTGCATCAGGTGGCCAAAGTATTGGAGCTTTAGCAGATCCAGTGCCAACTTTTATATATGGCGGATAGTATACATGGAAAACAGAAATGTACTTTAATTACATTGCTTGACAGACTGTACTGCAGCAGCAGCAGAAACTTTTTATTTGCTTATTATGACTGTAGCTATAGTTTGATAGCATCTGGTTTTTGATATACAATGTCTGAAATCTTATCCTCTATCCTTTCTGATACTTTGAAATATCCTAACAAATCAATAAGGTCTAGGAGCTGCACCCACATCTTTTTCTTACCCTAAATATACAGTGATCAAGTTTCTAGACTCATTCATTAGAATTTTATTTTCCTGCATCTATTTGTATAATCATTTATTTGAAGGTATACCAATTAAATCAATCATATGTAGTTAAACATTTAACATACTGTCATTATTATGATGAACACATAGGCTATAAAATGTGGATAGTTCTAGTAAAATCAGGATAAGATGTACTACACATATGCATACTCGTGTACCAAGCACCGTGCTACATGCAGTATGGCATATGGATAGAGATGATGCTGGGGAGAAAATAGTTTGCTGAAGTGAAGTCTCATCCACTGTCAGATGAACAAAGGAAGCAGGACATCACGACTGATGAGAATCTTAACCTTGGGTTCACTCTGCAGAGCCAGGCAGGATGAAGACCAGACCCCGAGGTCTCCACTGCCACACAAGCAATGATGACAGATGCGCGGAAACTGAGATGGACATTTCAAGTTCTGATGTGATAGTGTGTAATATATAAGAGCGTGCCTGTGTGCATTCGTTTCTCAGTCACTCAGTTGTATCTGATTCTTTGTAACTCCATGGACTGTTGCCTGCCAGGCTCCTCTGTCCATGGAATTTCCCAGGCAAGAACACTGAAGTAGGCTGCCATTTCCTTCTCATGGGATCTTCCTGACCCAGGGATCAAACCTGTGTCTCCTGCATTGGCAGGCAGATTCTTTACCACTGAGCCACCGGCGAAGCCCCGAATAAGAGCACTGACTACATTCGCTCATTTCCTGATAGCATGCAGTGTAGATAGGAAATTATATTCATTTTTAGGTGCTTTAGGAAGCTACAGTTAAAATCTATCTCTTTTTTTTTTTTTTACAGGATTAAAGTCAGAAGGCCTTTATAGAGTCTCCGGGTTCACAGAACACATCGAAGATGTCAAAATGGCATTTGACAGAGGTAGGCTTGCCCTTTGCATGTATGTATGTGTTAGTTGCTCAATTGTGTCTGACTGTTCATGGACAGACCCCATGGACTGTAGCCCACCAGGCTCCTCTGTTCATGGGATTTCCTAGGCAAGAATACTGGAATGGGTAGCCATTCCCTTCTCCAGGAGATCTTCCCAACCCAGGGACTCCTGCATTGCAGGCAGATTCTTTACCATCTGAGCCACCACGGAAGCCCCAGACTTGCACTTTACTGAGTGCTAAATGACTTATCCTTAGCATCTTCTCTTTTGGAACCAGTTTTATTCATAATGGAAATAGGGTTTTAGAGCTACTAAGAGCTGTTCTTTAGGAAGCTAGGAAGTAATGTTTTATAATCCATAGTTCTCTCATAGTTCTCTGATTCTCTGGGGAAAGTGTTTTTTAAAAAGTCATGGACAGTGACTACATGGAGAAGTGAGTTTTAAATACTACTTGAATGATCAGGCAGCCTTTGGTGCCATTAAGCTTCTTGACTTTGTTGCCCAACATTTATGATCTGTTACATGGCACCGTGGCACATGGTACCTTCTGCATCCTCTACCTCAGATCCCATTTACTCTTCTCCTTCTCCCAGAGATCCAAAGAGGAGAGCATAGGGATGGGAGTACCCCTGCCACTGAACTAGGGGAAGTTTAGGAGGTGACTCCTTTTCTTCTTGATGACTGTGCCATACTGTCCTCCAGGCCATTCTCTCACTTAGGCCAGATATCATGAGCTAACTAGGGAACTCATTAAAAATACAGATCATCAGGGGCCACCCTGGGAACTCATTCAGGAAGCTGAGTGAGCCTAAGAATCTGTATTTCCTTTGAATGATCCAAATAATTCTGATACAGCCAATCAGAGATGGAACCTCTGGCCCACTAGATAGGTCCTCTGGTCTGTAGAATAGTAGATGAGGTCTTTGATGATCTATCTGCATGCTCATAGCCACAACCTTCTCTATATAGACTTTGTACCCTAGCAATACTGAAGTACTTCCCACCTCTCTTCATGAACAAGCACCTGGGGTCACCTTGCTCTCTCCATCTAGAATGTGTTCACAATTTTGCCTGAAAAACACCTAATTGTTTTATCAATGTCAGCTTAAGTCCTCCCTTTGCATGACTCTTCCCTGACCACCCCACACTGACCTAAGAATTCCATTTCCTTTTCCTCTGTCCCCTCCATGTTCCCACATTTCTCCAGCAGAGCTGTTGTCCCATTTCCTTGCAGTTGTTGAGCTTCATGCCCGACTTCCAATCTAACCAGAGTTACTTGAACAAAAGTACCATTGGCCTTCTGTATCTGCAGGTTCCATATTGGTAGACTTAACCAATTGTGGATCAAAAATATGTTTTTTAATTCCAGAAAGTTCCAAAAAGCAACACTTGAATTTGCCACAAGCTGGCAACTATTTATGTAGCATTAACACTCCATTAATATTATTTACACAGCATTTACATTGTATTAGGTATTATACATAATGCAGAGATGATTTAAAGTATACAGGAGAATATACATAGGTTATATGCACATACTAAGCCATTTTATATAAGGGACTTGAGCATCCGTGGATTTTGGTACCCATGCAGTTGGGAGTTCCTAGAACCAATCTCACATGGATACTGAGGGACAAATTTATGTCTTTTCTTCTTTAATTTACTAGAGCTTAACAGTGCCTGGCCCATGGTAGATTCTCAGTAATTGTTTGTTAAATACATAAATAATGCGATCAGATGGCCTATCTGCTATACTCTATTTTCTGTACAGTAAGAGCCTTTTAATCCTCAGAACCAAATTTACTGAGACATTTGTTCTTTCTTTCAATTCTCTATAAAAAAGATAATGCTAATAGTCCCTATATGATTGAAAAATTTTTATAGATTGTGACAGTTAAATTGGACTGATATCTACTAATGGTAAAAACAAAAAGTCAAAATATGTCTTCAGAAAGATTGCAAAAAACAGTAAGAAATATAACATTACCTACACATGAGGGAAGGTTTAAGTTTCCCAGATTAAAGTCTTAGAGATTAAGGAAGGAATAATCAAGTGAAAAGAAACTTTGGTAAGCCTGAAAGAAACATTAAAATCTGAATATATTCAACTTATTTTATGTATGTGATCTTCAAATCCAAATCCAAAGAATACTATATGAGATTCTTGATTTTATAATTTCAAATTAGATTGTTATCCTATTATAAGCTTTGTGTCTAGAATATAAATTACTGTGCTAGACTTCTATTTAGCAAATTACCAGGGGCTGGCACCCAAAGAACTATTTTAAGTCTATTTCACTACTTTTTTGGCTGTACTTACCCTCAGACCCAAAATCCCTCTTACCAAACTTCTTTTTGTTACTTCCTGCATCTCCATGTTATTAGATGCCAAAGGAGTCAGCTGAGGCTTATAAGGGAGCATTCATTGTTGGATCTTTTTTTTTCTCTTTCTGGGCATGGTTTAACTTGGTGAATTAAGATCCTAATTAGGAATTGGATCATTGATTGTTTTTTCAGATGGTGAAAAGGCAGATATATCTGCCAACATCTATCCAGACATAAACATCATCACTGGAGCCCTTAAACTGTATTTCAGAGACTTACCCATTCCTGTCATCACCTATGATACCTATTCCAAATTTATAGAAGCAGCAAGTAAGTATTGAGAACTAATGTTTTAATGGCACCAAAGGTTTAAGTGTGATGCTTTTGACTTCAAGAAAATGAAAACTCAGAACCTGATTAAATTATTGCATGAGGACTTTGCCAAGTGAGGGCACAACGGTACAGTTAGTAGAGACCCAGACATAGTACACTAGCTGAGTGGAACCAGTGCTAAGCCAGTTCTACTCGGCTGATGCTGGGTACCAGGCAGTTCTGTCTCTCCCCACTGTTTCATCTATGCTGGAAACCAGCACAGTCAGACTTACTCTGTTATATGTTGAAAGTGAAATGCTTTTCTAGTAAGCAATCAGATATTCTCCAGTGAGGGCTGTATAGATTAACTACTTTCATCTATTAAGCAGAATCCCCTTGCTAACTGATTAAAATCATATCCCATGTTAGGGCACATTGATGCTGTTCAAAATTAGTAACAGGTCAAGAAGATACTGTATCAAATACTATCCTAGGAACTCTCACCAATATCTCCTTTTTTAACCTTTTCATCTAGCTGATGAGGCAAATATTGTAATCCCATTTTACAGAGGAGGTAAACTAAGCTTAGAGAGCTGAGCTCATGGGTCCAGAAATGGAACATTAGCATTAGTCTTCCATCAGCCCTGAGCTGCTCCTTCAGGGTTTGGCATTTGGGTCAGTGCTGTCAGATGAGAGGACCTGTGTGTGTCTGTGTGTGTGTGTTGGGGGTGGGGGGAGTTGCATTACCCTTTGTCCAGGACTGTAGTGAGGAAGAGGAGATTCAGGTGCTAGAATGCATGACATAGAAGTCAAGCACACTTTGAGGAAGTTTTTATTAAAAACTACAATCTTTAAAGGTAGATGTTGCTAAATATAGTAACAAGGTACCTGATGGGGAGAAACGTGGGCAGACTGGAATCGCTCAGGGTGTACTTTCCAGATGAGCTGTGGCTATACTCCCTGGTAAGAGCATTCTTTCCTGGATCCCAATGGTCTTGTGGGGAAGGTTCTGACAGCAGGTACCCTCTGCACCAGGAGGAATGACCAGAGAGCTTTCTTTGAATGGCTGCCAATACCTATCAGAGTCCTGAAAACAGAAGCATGCATGCTTCCTCCCATTGTTAACGTGCCTACTATCTACTTCCTAACCTGGACAGCACGCTGGGGTTCACCATGCCAACATTTTGACAAAAAGTGCCAACAGTGCAGCCTGAATTGGCTGGCTTACCTGCCAGTGCCCTTGCATTATAAAGTGGATTCAGTTATGCCTGCCAAGAAAAGATCGGGTAGACAATTTCAAGAGAAAGCTCCCAAGTGTGGTCCAGTTTAAATTAAAGCTGGTCATAGTTTCTAGCAAACCCAGTGTTCAGAAGATGGGCAAAGCACAGTCTGTGCATGTGCCACCAGTAAGTATCTACAAAGCTGCAGATTCCTGGAGGGCAAGGACCACAGGCAGCCTCCTGCCATGCAGCCAGCAGACGTTCAATACATATGTGGCTCCCAGCCTCAAACCCTTTCTGAAATAAGACAAGACATGAACAAATGGATCACTTTAAGTGAAATATTATTAGACATCCCCTTCATCTGTAGCCTGAACAAACCAAACTTCTTGTAGTTTCTCTGAAAACTTTAATGTTTCAGCACTGCACTGATCCTCATTATGTGTGATCTTCACAGAAATCTCCAATGCAGATGAGAGGCTGGAAGCGGTCCATGAAGTGCTGATGCTGCTTCCTCCTGCCCACTATGAGACCCTCCGATACCTGATGATCCACCTCAAGAAGTAAGCTGACACCTCCTTGGCGCCGCCTCCACACACACTATCTGCCCTGCACTGTTGATGCTTTAGGAAAAGTGCACAGCCTCCCCAACCCACTGAGCGGACAGATCTTCCTTTTTAAGTGAATTAGGTTACCTTCTCCAGGCCAGCCCCATTGATAACCCTAGACACTAGCTCTGTCTAGGAGACAGCAGGAGCTGCTCCCCTCACTTAAGATGTGTCCTGTCTCTGAGGTTGGTACTGTTAGGAGCCTCATGTTACAGATAATACTTCTGCAGCTTAGGACTTTACACAACTGATGCAGAGAGGCAAGGTAAAGCCAGGATGGAACCCAGTGTGGCCCATAGCCCTTAATCTGTCTTAACCATGTGTCTATGCTGCCCCTGCGTCTGCACCCTCCTCCCACAAAGCCGTGAACTCTGTTCTGTCCTTCCTCCTTTTGCTCACCCTAAACCCAGACTCCTGAGCTGCCTTTCTGGGCAAGCAGATTTCCACCCTAATTTCTTGTTTCATCTGATGTATTAATTATCTGTCTTGTGTGTGTGCTCAGTCATGTCCAAATCTCTGCAACCCCATGGACAGGCCACCAGGCTCCTCTGTCCATAGGATTCTCCAGGCAAGAATACTGGAATGGGTTGTCATTTCCTCCCACTGACTGACAGATTGCCCCCAAACTTAGTGGCTTGAAACTGTAAATGTTTATTATTGCATAGTCTCTGTGGACAGGAATCCAGGTGGCTTTTGCTGGGTGCCTTTGGTTCAAGGTTAATAATGAGGCTGCCGTCAAACTGACAGCCAGGCTGCAAGGCTCGAGTAGGGAAGCGTCCACTTCCAAGCTCACTCACATGGTCTTTGGCAGGATTCAGTTCCTCAGAGGCGACTAGCCTGCAGGTGTCTCTTGCTGACTGTTCTCAGAACAGGAACCCTCTTTCCTGTCATATGGATCTTCCCATAGGCAGCTCCCACATGGCAGCTGGCTTCTCTTATAGCAAGCAAGGCACCCATGAAGGAAGACCGTCTTTCTGTAAGCTGATCTCAGAAGCCATGCCCCACTGCTCCTGCTACTACTCTATGTGTTGGAAGCAAGTCAGTAGGTCTAGCCTGTGCTCTAGGGCAGCAGTCACCAGCCTTTTTGGCACCAGGGACCAGTTTCATCGAAGGCAATATTTCCATGGACCAGGGTTTGGGGGATGGTTTTGGGATGACTCAAGCAGATTACATTTATTGTGTACTTTATTTCTATTGGTCTTCTCTGATAGCTCAATTGTTAAAGAATCTGCCTGCAATGCAGGAGAGCCCAGTTCAATTCCTGGGTCAGGAAGATCCACTGGAGAAGGGATATAGGCTACCCACTCCAGTATTCTCGGACTTCCCTTGTAGCTCAGCTGGTAAAAAATCCACCTACAATGTGGGAGACTTGGGTTCAATCCCTGAGTTGGAAGGATCACCTGGAGAAGGGAAAGGCTACCCACTTCAGTATTCTGGCCTGGAGAATTCCATGGACTGTATAATCCATGGGGTCGCAAAGAGTCAGACACAACTGGGCAACTTTCACTTTCACTTATTTCTGTTGTTATTACATCAGCTCCACCTCAGATCATCAAGCATTATTAGATCTTGGAGGTCAGGGACCCCTGCTCTCAGGGAAGAAGTTACAGAAGGGAATGGATTCCAGAAGACAGAGGTCACTGGGGGCCATCTCAGAGGCTGCCTGCCACAGGGGGCTGCACACTGGGTTATTTATGTGAGGGCCTGTGAGATAGGCAGAGATGGCTGTTTATAGTTCACTGGAGTCTCTGGTTCCAGACTCTCTTACCTAAACCACAGATCTCTTTCCTTCACTTTACTTGTGAGGTCAATATATTGGTCTTTGAGATGTTGGTAGGATCAGGGTACTTCCGTGTGCCTTCCTCTGTGTTTTGGGGGGATACATGGTAGCAGCCCATTTTTAGATAAACCAAAAAATATCTATACTGACCAATTTACAGACCGATTCAGTAAATGAAAGGAAACAAGTTGATAAAACTATAGAAACCCTTAATGCATTGAGGTTTTAATTTTTCTGCCTTTAAAACATATAAATACTCTTGCTCATATTCAAGGTGATCAGAAATGTAACAGTTATCTTAGAGTCTCATTTTGATTAATTTATTGAATTTAAGAGTACAAGTAAATTTTGGATAAACTCTTTCAGTGTCCAATTATGATACTTTGAAAGGTAAAGTAAAAAATGCTGACGCATCCCAGTTGAGTCTTAAATGCCAATTATTTAGTATTTTTACTATGGAGGGGTTGCTATCTATCTTGTCTGGTCAGGTGTGGTGACTGACTTGATGGACAACTATGAGTAGTTTGAAAATGAAGAATATCCTCTTTCTTACCTCCCTCTTAACTTTGCAGCGTGAAGGTAATGCAAGCTGAGTTGACCTTTCTAAAATAATGCTAGATGGCAAGTCTTAGGAAGGTCAATTCAGCTTCATTACCTTCACATTGCAAAGTTAAGATGGCAACCTACTCCAGTATTCTTGCCTTGAGAATCTCATGGACAGAGGAGCCTGGACAGCTATAGTCCATGGGGTTGCAAAGAGCTGGACATGACTGAAGCCACTTGGCCTGCACACACGCACAGCTAGTCTTAATTAGCTTTAGAGAATAAACACAAAGGGATAGCTTTTTGTAAAAAAACTTAAACATATGTCAATCCGATTTTGCTCTTCTTTGAAGAATGTACTCCCTTTTAGATCTATTATGAACATCCTAAAACATTAATTCCTTAAAGCAAGAATCTGAGAGATCATAATTTTATTCTACTTAGGTAGGTTTTAAGCCAACTTTGGAGTTTGAACTTCATGTTTAAAGGCTTTGCAGTTCTTACTTGGGTGTTTTTAAAATTATTTTATTGGAGTATAGTTGATTTATGTTTTGTTACTTTCTGCTGTACAGCAAAGTGAATCAGTTATACATAAGCAAATATCCACTCTTTTATATATTCTTTTCCCATATAGGCCATTACAGAGTGCTGAATAGATTTCCCTCTGCTATACAGTAGGTCCTTATTATTTATCTATTTTATATATAGTACTATGTGTATGTCAAGCCCAATCTCCCAGTTTATCCCTCTCTACCCCCATTTCCCCCAGGTAACCGTAAATTTTGTTTTCTACATCTGTGACCCTGTTTTGTAAATAAGTTTATTTGTGCTTTTTTTTTTTAAGATTCCATATATAAGTGATATCATATGGTATTTGTCTTCCTCTGACTTACTCAGTATGACAGTCTCTAGGTCCATCCTTGCTTCTGCAAGTGGCATTATTTCATTCCCTTTTACAGTTGAGTAATATTCCATTAGGATCCCTGGTGGCTCAGATGGTAAAGAATCTGCCTGCAATACAGAAGACCTAGGTTCAGTACCTGGGTTGGGAAGATCCCCTGGAGAAGGGAATGGCAACATATACACATATTCCATTGTGTATGTGTACCGCTTCTCCTTTATCCTCTGTTGATGGGTATTTAGGTTGCTCCCATGTCTTGGTGGTTATAAATAGTGCTACAGTGAACACTGGCGTGCATTTATCTTTTCAAATTAGAGTTTTCTTCAGCTATATGCCCAAGAGTGGGACTCCTGGGTCATATGGTAGTTCTATATTTGTTTTTTAAGGAACCTCCATACTGTTCTCCACAATGGTTGTACCAGTTTACAATCCCATCAATAGTGTAGGAGGATTCCCTTTTCTGCACACCCTCTCCAGCACTTTATGTTTCTAGATTTTTTGATCATGGCCATTCTGATTGGTGTGAGGTGATACCTCACAGTACTTTTGATTTGCATTTCTCTAATGATTAGTGATGAGATGAGTATTTTCAATTCCAATAACAATTACTGCTCCAGACCTCATCCCGTGGGAACTAAAAATAATGTCTAACTGTGTTCCCACTTGGCCACATTCCAGCCATTCTCTTGTCCCGTGACAATGCCTTGACCTTTCTCCTTGGGCAGTAGCCCTGCCAGCAGGCAGGGAATCTGCCCTCAGCTTCCTGGTTTGCCAGCATACAGACCAATGGACAGCAAGAAGAGGGAAATGAAGACAATCATACAAGCCTCCAGCATACAGACCTGTGGGGACAGCAAGATGAGGGAAGTGAAGACAAGCATACGAGCCTCCAGCATACAGACCAGTAGAAAGCAAGAAGGAGATGAAGACAGTCATGCAAGCAGACAGACAGTGGACAGCAAGAAGACGGAGATGAAGACAGTTATACAAGCCTCCAGCATACAGACCAGTGGACAGCAAGAAGAGGGAGATGAAGACAGCCATACAAGTCTAGACTAAACCTGTATGCATTATGGGCCACCTAATAATTGGCTTCCCTGGTGGCTCAGAGGGTAAAGCATCTGCCTGCAATGTGGGAGACCTGGGTTCAAT